>NC_035448.2:95392351-95753249 GCF_002127325.2 Helianthus annuus | reverse complement strand
ACAAGATCATCATAGAATAATGAATCCTTAAGCAGTCCCATTTTGAAGGCTTCAACTGCCGTAGCCATATCCAAGTTGGGAATGTCTAAGGATTCTTTACTAAATTTAGTTATATAATCCCTTAATGATTCATTATGATTTTGAGTTATCCTGTACAAATCACTAGTTAATCTTTCAAATTTTCTACTACAAGAGAATTGGTTATTGAATAAATTAACTAAATTAGCAAATGAAGTAATAGAGTAAGGGGGAAGACTTAGCAGCCATTTAAGAGCTGATCCAGTAAGAGTAGATGCAAATCCTTTACATAGGCATGCTTCCTTCAACTTTTCTGGGATAGGATTGATCTCCATCCTCTCCCTGTATTGTGCTACGTGTTCCTCTGGATCCGTTGTACCATCATACAGCTTCATAGTAGGGATATGGAACCTTTTGGGTACCTCTGCATCACAAATTGGTGGTGCAAAGCGAGATACCTTATGGCTTCCATCTGCAATCTCTGGGATAGGCTTGACTACCCCTGGGACACTTGAGATCATATCTTTTAGCTTCTGCAACTCCCTGGCCATAGCATGATTGATACCTGTATCCTGCATGAATCCATGGTTAGTGGTAAGATAATTATTTAAAGTGTTACCTCCCATTGGGTTCAAGTTAGTGAATCCATATTGCTGGGATTCTGGAATAACGGATGGACCAGTGGAAGCAATGGTCTGCATTGGAATGAAGTCCCCTTGATGGACATCTAGACTTCCTGTTTGCAAACTTTTTAGGGATCCTGGCATCTGGAAGGATCCTGGTATCTGGAAGGATCCTGGTATCTGGGATGATCCTGGAACGAAGGAGGATCCTTGAACCTGGGATGATCCTGGAACAAAGGAGGATCCTTGACCCTGGGATGATCCTGGAACAAAGTAGGATCCTTGAAACTGCTGTGTTCCCGGATAGGCTCCTGAATTCATGAAGGATCCCATATGCTGGGGATAGGATCCTGCCGGCTGAAAGTGTGAGCTTGATGCCTGAGTCATTGCTGTCGATCCGAGGTGCAA
This sequence comes from Helianthus annuus, assembly GCF_002127325.2. Taxonomy (NCBI): domain Eukaryota; kingdom Viridiplantae; phylum Streptophyta; class Magnoliopsida; order Asterales; family Asteraceae; genus Helianthus; species Helianthus annuus. The sequence goes on along the minus strand of NC_035448.2, from coordinate 95,752,200 downwards.
TCCTCTTGATTCTCCCACAATTTGCACGTCTGGAATTCCCGATGGCTGAGAAGTGATCATTGGAGTATCAAAGCTCAAGGATTTGGGCATCAGTGGGGAATGATCCTCTGCCGTTCTCTTTTGTCTTTTGAGATCTCCAATTTCCCTGAGGATCCTATCATTAGTTTCATCCTGCCGCTGCATACGATCCTTCATCTGCAAAATCAAAGTAAATACATCACTAGTACTGGGAATATAGGAATTCATAGCAGAAGGAGATGGAGTTTTAGAATTAGTAGGAGTTTGTCTCTTCTCAGCATTCTTCTGGGATCCTGCCGGTGGAGGAGGCAGAATGTTCTGGGACGAGGTGACTGCAGACATTGCCGTGGACATGTTTTTCAATGATGAAGCCATGTAATTCTTCGAAATGATTTTGAACAAAGAGTTTTCTTACGAATGAAGCACCAATTGCCCCACGGTGGGCGCCAAACTGTTTTGGTCAAAAATCACACAAGGATAATGTAACCAAACTTTATGTAAACGGGGTATGATGCTTGGTTAATTATAAAAGTAAAGGATCACTTTTATGAGAAATATGCAAAGACACAATGATTTATACGAGGAAAAAGCCCTTGATCAATGTATGATCTCCGGCATAAAAAACCTCGGGTGATGGCAACTACCGATCACCAACTTCAATATAAGAAAAATATAGTTACAACTTCGGATGATAATGAGCTGAGTACAAGGATCACTATAGTTTCGAGTGTCTAAGCGTGTGAGAGTTGTGTTGTGTGTTGTCGTGTGTTCTTCCAAATGAGGAAGAGTGGTATTTATACAAGTGTAGGTGACCTATTTTAGGTAAAAAGACTAATAATCAGCTCATTACCCCTTTAGAAACATAAACAATCTAGCCTAAATTGCCGCCCTTAAATCAAGCTAAGTTTCCATATCCTTTGCAACGTCTATCTCTGATTAGCTCGTGCTATAATTGTGAAAACGCGTCCCTTGATTATGATGCTAAGAGCGTATCCTGCTAGATGTTCCTACAAAATATCATTGTACTAAACGAAGGTAACTGTTAGCATGAGGATCCTGCAATGGTCCATGATCCTGATCCTGAAGTCCTCCTGAGGATCACTGTCTGCCAAAGAAACAAGGATCACTGGTTAGGATCACGTGTAAGGATCATGTATAATAAAAATCCAGCCCTAACAAATATGCTGTATAAGCGATCTCTTGTAGGACTATATTTAAGATGTATCGAGGATCCTAAAGTTCAAGAAGTTTTAAAAGATTTCCATGAAGGAGATTGTGGAAACCACACTGGGGGCAGGGCATTGTTCTCAAGGATCTTAAGGACAGGATACTACTGGCCAACTATGAAAAGGGATGCTGTGGAGTATGCTAAGAAGAGTGATCCTTGTCAAAGACACAGCAATATCCTTCATCAGCCGGCTGAATTTCTACATCCTATACCATCCTCTTGGCCATTTATGAGATGGGGGATGGATATAGTTGGCAAGCTCCCTAAGGCACCTGGTGGAAAAGTGTTCATGCTTGCTATGACCGACTACTTCTCCAAGTGGATAGAGGCTGAAGCTTTTGCCCAAGTCAGAGAAAAGGAAGTTATATCCTTTATTAAGAGAAATATTATAACTAGATTTGGCATTCCTTCCGAAATTGTATGTGATAATGGTTCCCAATTTATTGGGAGCAGAACTACTAACTTTTGTGACAGCTGGGGGATTAAGATCATAACATCAACACCAGTCCACCCACAAGCCAATGGACAAGCAGAATCATCCAACAAGATCATCATCAACAATCTGAAGAAGAAACTTGGATCCAAGAAAGGGAAATGGGCAGAAGAATTACCTTATGTGCTTTGGGCTGATAGGACAACCCCCAAGAATGCTACTGGTCAAACACCATTCTCTTTGGTATTTGGGGCAGAATCAGTGATCCCAACAGAAATGGTGGTTCCAACTGCTAGAACAAGTACCCGTGATCCTGAGGAGAATGATGCAAACCTGGCTCAAGACTTGGATACTATTGAGGAAATCAGGGATCTGGCTAGGATAAGGATGGCTAGCTATCAACAAAGAATGGCTGGTGCTTACAACAAAAATTTCAGATTAAGGAAATTCCAAGTTGGGGATATGGTGTTGAGAAAAGCATTCCAGAATACCATCAATCCTGCTGATGGGAAATTGGCACCGAAATGGGAAGGCCCTTAATTAATTGAAGCCGAAGCAGGAAAGGGGGCATATAGATTGTTAACCATGGAAGGTAATTTGTTACCAAGAGCCTGGAACGCTGTCCACTTGAAGAAATATTTCATGTAAGCAGGATCCTTCTGGCACATATGATCCTTACATTAGAAGTATCCTTCAAGGATCCCTGAAGTATCGATGATCCTTACTCTGGTAATGTCCTAAGCTCGAACTCTTATTTACATATTTTCTTATTTAAGGATAAGGATCATGTATCCTTCATCCTTCTCTCACGAGATTTTGAGTTCTGATAGTCCAGGTATCCTTAGCATATTGTCGACAATCTTCAGAAGCAACTCAGATCCTTGGGTTCAACCCCAGTTGTTTGGGCTTGTCCCCAGTTATCCTTGGGCTTGTCCCCAGTTTCGCCTGTAGCGCACGATGATCCTGGTATTCTTCACGTCTTTGGGACCAGTACTCGCTTTAGGGGCTAATAATTCCATCGTACTGGCTATACCTAGGATCCTACGTATAATGGTAGACGTACCATACATCCGTTCCTAAGGTTTCTAACGTTTTCACGTTAGCTAAGGTTTTGGCATTTTCATGCCACTAAGTTTGGATAGTCGCCAGTAAGGGCCAAACTCCAGATTACATACGATCTTTGGGCTTGTCCCCAGTTATCCTTCGGGCTTGTCCCCAGTGATCCTTTGGGCTTGTCCCCAGTTACTAACTTATCTCTTATATTGGCTTAGTCCCAAGTTATATTCTATTTTCAGGTTTTCGAAGTTAAACAATTAAGGATCCTCAATCCTTATTACCCATTAAAAGTTTTTCTTATGGTTATCCTGATTACAGTGTTAAAGGTTAGGATCCTCACTTGGATTCTCAGGTATGATCCTTAACTGTTTTGATTCTATTCATTATTTATTTGAATAACCCATATACTTTGACAACTGAACCTATGATCCTTAAAATAAACTACTTTGAAAATTTTCGATTATAGGATATTTGATCCAGGATCATATCCTAAATTTCTTAAACATAATTTGCTTAACTTTTCTTACTCAGACAAGTATAAATCAAAACAATTGAAAGTTTAAAAGATATACAAGGATAACATCACAGGATAAGCCAAAAGTTAAAAGTTTTATTCATTAAATATTTAACCCCTTTTTAAGTTGTCAAAATTGCCAACCCACATTTCTACCAGCAAACGTGGCCCGTCCACATGGGTTGGCAAAGGGTGTCCATTGTTTATGCGGTTATAGCAAGTGCAGGAAATTAAAGGCGGCAGGATCACAATGGCTTCATCCCCCAAACAGAGGATCCCTCCACCATTTGTAATCCTACCTATTGTTTACAGGATCCTAGATCCTCAACCCTAAACCTATTGTTCAAATACAGACCATAATTGTTTTAAAACATCACAACCACAAAAAAACAACCACCAAACAAAAAAATTGGGCTCCGGCTAAGTCTCGAAATTTCCATCATTGCCCAATCCTGCAGCTCAATCATTCGCTGCACCATCACCACCGGCTCCACTTGCCTCTCCACCATGATCCTTGCCAGCGCCTCCACCCTCAAGCATCGGGATCTCCTCAGCCTCTTCATCATCCTCCAGCTCTGCCAGCCTCGCCTTCCAGCCCTCCACGTCCCATGTGCTCCTGTCGAAGGTAGGATCCTGAGCCTCCATAGCCATTTGCAGCTGGATCTTGTACATAGCTATTGCAGCAGAGACCTTGGCATCTTGGGTGATCTCATGCTTCTCATAGTCCAAGTTGATCAGCATCTTGGCAGCATCATCCTTGGTGGCTCGGAGCTCCTTCTCAAGATCAGCTATCTTGAGATCCTTCAACACAGCAACTTGTTGGAGGTCAGCAATCTGGCGGTCCTGATCCTCGACGTGGACAACATACGTCTCTATCTCAGCAAATTTCTGCAAGGAAAACAAGGAACAACATCAGAGACAAGTAATCCTCAAAGTTAGCAGGATACACAAGCAGGGACAGTGATCCTTACCTCGTTGATGTAATCCAGACACTATTGGCGGAGCAGGGGCAGACCTTGCAAATCCTCAGAGGCCTTTCTCTTCTTGCTTCCTTTTCCTCTGATAGGTGCTTTAGGGGCTGAAGCAGTTGGGCTAGCAGCAGGAGTCTTTCTCCTTGAAGATTTAACAATAGTAAGATCGTCGATGCCAAACTTCGAAGCAGACTTAGAGGATTTTCCAGCACCTACACAACCAAAACAAGATAAGTATTATTTGACTCTCATTATATAAATACTCCTTAAATAAGGATACTTACTTGACATTGTGACAGAAGCAGAGGATACTTCCTGAGAATCCTGGGTGGTAACCTTGAAAGTTCTGACTTCAGGGTCAAGCTTCTTAAAGGCCAGGAGTCTCTCTTTTGCAGCAGGTGTCAACTTCAGATGAGAAACGGATATAGCTGCACAATAAACAAGAGAATGTCAGTGATCCTTATACTAAGGAATAAGTTCTATGGTGATCCTTCCAGGATCCTCTATCCTACCATGGGTAGCCCACTTCTTGGGCAAATCCTTCCCATCAGGGATGGTATCTCTCCTTACAAAAAAGAACCGCTGCTTCCAGTTCATGTCATTTTTGGTAACTTTGAGAACAGGGTGCTCTTCTCCAGCTTTTCGTTTGACCAAGTATCGGTGGGATCCAAAAGTTGTGAGATCATACATCTCAGCCAACTCCGCCATACCGAGGTCAATCCCTTCTTGTTCGATGATCCTTTCAAGGGTGTATAACACCCTCCAGATCATCGGCATAGCCTGGATATAGCAGATGCCGGTAAGGGAGAAAAAGGATTCGGTGAACTGAGGGAAAGGATACGAGTATCCTATCATGAAAGGAGTGACCGGGAAAGCTACCCAAGTCTCAGAGATGTAATCACTCAAAGCAGTAGGGCTAAAAGACTTAAAAAGGGTGTTCGCCGGAAAGCAATGACGGATTTTTTCGATTTGAGGGTCGGTAAAACAACACCTCTCGGAGGGGGAATCCTTGATGATCCCTTGACCCTTCAAGGGGTTATTATTCTTAGGATCCTTGCTGGGAGAGTTCCGGAGCAGCATTTTTTGACAGAATGGTGGAAAGATTATAAAGGGGAACACCTGTTCAATCCTCTGGTCACAATTATAAAGGGAAGAGTTCTCGAATTTAAATGCAAACGATCCTATCCCTATCTCTATTTATAGTCATGATTTGTGCAGGGCTGTCACCTCCATGACGTCAGATCGCAACGGATAGTTCATTCTTAACGGCTATATATCCGTTGAGTTAGTTATAGATAAGACAGGCAAAATATAACTCATTAATATTACATAATTACTCCTTATATTTTGGGGGCAATTGTTAGGGCAGGATTTTAATGACCTATGATCCTTACATGATATCCTAACAAGTGATCCTTGTTTCTTTGGCAGATAGTGATCCTCTGAAGAGCTTCAGGATCAGGATCATGGATCATCCTAAGGATCCTCATACTAACGATTGCTCTCTTTGAATTTAATGTTGTTTTGCAGGAATTACGAGTTGGACCTGGTCTTAGCAACGTTATCAAGGAATCTTTCACGTTGATTTCGCACATGCATAGCCGGAAATAGACGTTGTGGAGAATATGGAAACTTAGCACAAATTGCGGGCAATTAGTTAGGCTAAATTTACTTCTATTTCTAAAGGGGTAACGAGCTAATAGTTAGGTGACTTACCTAAATTCAACCACACACACACTTATATAAATAGCACTCTTGAGCATTCGGAAGACACAACACATTTCTCACACGCTCTAGCATACGATACTATAGTGATCCTTGTACTTAGCTCGTTACTATCCAAAAATTGTAAACATTGTTTATTATATTGAAGTTTGGTGATCGGTAGTTTCCATCACCCGAGGTTTTTTATGCCGGAGATCATTCATTGATCAAGGGCTTTTTCCTCGTATAAATCCTTGTGTCACTTGTACAATTTTCATTTAAGTGATCCTTATCTTTGTTCATCATACCAAGCATCATTCCCCGTTTACAAAGAGTTTGGTTGCATTATCCTTGTGTGATTTTCGACCAAAACATATGGGCTGAATCTAGGGGTGCCCAAGGTTTCCCAAAACAATGGGCCCATGTGTACGGCCGAGATCGAAGCACGTTTCTTGATGAACGATCCTAACGGTTGTGCCATGCCTATAAATACCCAACCCAACAACATTCATTTCCCACATTTAATCTGATTCAAAGCTTTCTAAGTGGAAGTATATACTTCCTACCTGAAAGCGAATCGGGTTAAATCTTGCGGGGACCTTCTGTAAGTATTCTTTCGCGTTTTTGATTCGTTTTATAGTTAAAGTCAAACTTTGTTTGACTTTCTGCATTGACCAGTTTATGGTCAACGCGAAGTTCGTTTGAACTTCATAACGTGAGCGTAATCACGATGGTTAGAGTCTCTAGTAACTATACCTACTGATTACCACGTTATCTAGGCCCAGTGACGAGTCGTAGTTTCGGCCAAAATGCGTTTTCTCGCGTATTTTGTAACCAAACTACTCTAGGGTATCAAAACCGTTTGTTTTGATACCAAACCTGTTTTCTAACTTTACTAAACATGTTCTAGCATGTTTAGCTCGTGGCCTTTAGTTTTGTGCTTGTCTAGGGTCGTAAGGGTAAGCGATCTAAACAATCGCTTATGCTTTCGAACCCGACCCATTTGGTCGATCCTTAGGATCCGACCAAACACATTTGGTGACCATAGTATATAGGGAATAACCTTTCCGAGGTTATACCTTATGGTCATGTCGTTTAAGTAGTTGTATGATAGGTAATGTATGTGCCTTAGGTAAATTACCAAAATACCCTTTTTACGCATAAATTCATTTTAAGCATATGTAACTTAATTTTTGACATCTAAACTGATTTAGCAACAATATTAGACATGTTAAGGCATATAATACTTGTCATAGCACTAGTTAAGCGGTCCTAGCGCGTTATACGCAAACGGCACGTTAAAGTAGCATAAGCTACCTAAACGGGTCGTAATGGGTCGTAAGCACTTAGGTTAGGTTTCATTTTAGTATGTGGGCTTTGATTAACCATATCATATGATTTCCAATACTCATTTGGTTTATGAAACCTCATACTATCCAATCCCCCGATTTAGGTCCGGTTATTTATGTAGTTATCAATATAGGGTGCCGTTTGATTCCGTAATCCCTCTAGCTTTGCTTGGTTGTTGTTCAAGACTTCTAAGCACCCTCAAGTGAGTACATAGACCCCTCTTTTACTGTTTTTCAAACATTTTGGGGTGAAACACATGTGTCTACTTGTTACTTTCGTGTTTTTTTTCATGTTTTCATATCATATACTTGCTATTTTCATTAGTACACTATTAGTACATGATTTCATTATGTTTTGCTATGTATGTTTACTTAACATGCTAGCACATTGTTTTACATCACATTTCTTTTGCTATGTATGTTTACTTAACATGCTAGCACATTGTTTTACATGACTTTTCTGCTTTGTATGTTAACTTAGCATACTTAGTACATTTGATTTACATTTACCTTTTCATGCTATGTATGTTCATTTAGTCCATAGTTAGTACATTCACATCACATCACATGCTTACATTCGGTATGACATTTGGTTTGTAAAAACAGGACTTATATACATTCATTAACATTAGCTACGCCGCTCGGTAGTAAGTAATGGTACCATAGGACATGACAAATCCCGTTCCTGACATCCTAGGTTTGTTTGGGTGCAAGGAATGACGGAATCCGAAAACATTTCACTTTGATAACCTTTACTCTAAGGTTATCCTGCTGTCTCAAGGCTTGAATGTATGCGTTTAACATACCGCATAAATGTTTGTATCAATATTGCATGCATTTCCACAAAACATAACATTGATTTAAACTGAGTTTTACTTCAATTCATTGTTTTGTGCATTTTCACCTATGGTTTAGTTGATACATATTTCACTTGCCATACATGATATTTTGTTTACACATTACATGATTGACATTTGACATAAACATTTTGACATGGTTTTCACAATGACATTTGACAATTGGTTTAGACATGGGCAATTTACATTGGTGGTTTGTTTGGGTAAGTGATTTAAGTAACGAGGCGTGTGTAATGTGATACAAGCATGGTGGATACGCCGCTGGTACTTCCTATATATAAGTGCTTGTATTATATTACATGTCGTAGCGTTATTTAAAACATTCAATTTGGATTTACATATTTTTACACAAATAACATATTTTTCACAAGACATTGTTTTACAAAAACAGTTTGTTTTATACAAATTCATTTTTACTTGGTTATTCATTTAACCTTACAATCATTCTTTTATCTATACATATCTATCATCGCTTTTCAAATGATTAATAAAACAAAACATTTTACAAGGATCATGACTGATTTTTGTTAAACAACTTTTTTTTCTAAACTTATAAGTCATAAATCCTAAATCAATAAAACCTATGTACTCGCCGGCATTTTTATGCTGATGTACCTATTTTCACATGTGTTTCAGGAGATGATGCATAGGATTGATCAAGATACACATAGGCGAACTTGGGCCTTAGTGACAATAAAAGATGCAAGACTAGTTAATTTTGTTATACATCTTTTGTTAAGACATTGTAACTCTTTTTATCAATAAAACAACATTTTAATTTTTCCATGTGTTATGAAACAATGATTCTGTTACAACACTCCCTGACGATTCCGCCACGTTTTGTTGTTTTACGTGGTCGGGGTGTGACAGATAATGCTGAAGCAGATGCCTTAGCAAACCTGGGATCATCGGTCAGGATACCGGAAGGAACCCAAATACCAATACTACATATCTTGTATCCTACAACGAATCCTCAGGATAAAGAAGTAATAAGTGTCCAGGATCCTGTTGCTGTATATCCTGAGGAGGATCCTAAATCCTGGACGGCTCCAATCATAAGATATCTCAAGGAAGGACACATCCCTAAAGACGAAAATCATAAGGCATTCAGGATGAAGGTATCACGATTCACCATTATAAATAATGTCTTATATAAGAAATCTCTTGTAGGACCATACCTAAGATGCTTGGAGGATCCCGAAATTAAAGAAGTACTTCAGGATATACATGATGGGGATTGTGGTAACCACACTGGGGGCAGGTCATTATTCTCAAAGGTGTTGAGAACAGGATACTATTGGCCAACGATGAGGAAAGATGCTACCGAATATGCTCGAAGATGTGATGCATGTCAAAGGCACATTAACATACTACATCAACCAGCTGAACCACTATATCCTATTGCTTCCCCTTGGCCATTCATGAAATGGGAAATGGACATAGTAGGGAAATTGCCAAAAGCTCCAGGAGGAAAAGTCTTTATGCTGGCAATGACTGATTATTTCTCTAAGTGGGTGGAGGCTGAAGCATTTGTTCAAGTCAGAGATCAGGAAGTAGTATCCTTCATAAAGAGGAATATCCTGACCAGGTTTGGAGTACCAGCTGAAATCGTTTGTGACAATGGATCTCAGTTTATAAGCAAGAGAACTACTGACTTTTGCAAGAGTTGGGGAATCAAGATGATCACATCCACCCCGGTACATCCTCAAGCAAATGGACAAGCTGAATCCTCAAACAAGATAATTGTTAACAACTTGAAGAAGAGATTAGGAACCAAGAAAGGAAGATGGGCAGAAGAACTACCCTTTGTTTTGTGGGCCGATAGAACAACGGTAAAGACTGCAACTGGCCAGACACCATTTTCCTTGGTATTCGGAGCAGAAGCAGTGATCCCAACAGAGATGGTGATACCTACTGCGAGATCTATTCTCCAGGATTCTGAGCAGAATCCTGAAGCTTTGTGCCAGAATTTGGACACCATAGACGAGACAAGAGATGCAGCAAGACTAAGAATGGCAGCATATCAACAAAGGATATCCAGAGCATATAACAAGAATATAAGGACTAGAAGGTTCCAAGTTGGAGATTGGGTGTTAAGGAAAGCTTTTCAGAATACTACCAATCCTGCCGATGGAAAATTAGCTCCAAAATGGGAAGGACCCTACGAGATTGAATCAGAATCAGGGAAAGGAGCGTATCGACTTAAGAATATGGAGGGGGATATGCTACCAAGATCCTGCAATGCTATACACCTAAAGCTCTATTTCAAGTAAGAATAGAATTTAATTTCTATCTCAAAATGGTATGTGTTCTATCTTTCTTAAATATATTTGAATTCGTTTATTATCTTGAACCCAATACTGACTTAGGCATCGGAGGGGTGTTAACCAAGCTAACACCCACCTTAGTTTAAAGTTGTTTTACAGAATATGTTTCAGGATATAGCTCCAGGATATACGCTCATGATATTTCGAAAGATTAGAGGATTGGCCCCCTCTCTCACGTTTAAGGGATCCTGATCCCTTTAAAGGTTTAAAGGTATTCACCTTTCTTTCGAGTTGGGTTTGAACACCCCACCTGGAGCGCAAGTCATCTGGGGATAGATCAAGGTAACGGGACCATTTCATGTAAAAGTGGCTGACAATTTCATTACTATTGGCTATATCCTGGATTCTAAAGGTATATGAGGATTGATCACCCTCTCTCACGAAAGGGTATTTTCATACCCTCTAAGGTTTAAAGGTTTTCACCTTTCTAAGACTTAGAGTTTATACACTCTCGCCTGTAGCGCATGAAAATCAGGGTTTATCCCCAGGATATAAGGGTTTATCCCCAGGATATAAGGGTTCATTCCCAGGATATCAAGGATTGATTCCTGGATATTCATGGCTTATCCAGTAGAGCTAAAGTATGACCACATTTACATTCCTATGTTGAACGCAGGGGACATGTACCACACAATGGGCTCGAATTCATAAGTGTGAACTGGGGACATTCCTATGGTGGAAAATTGGAATTGACTCTTTGGGAATCTCTGGTATGATCTTTCCTTTTTATTCGAATAACTTGTAGTTTGTGTGTCGGTATCCTGATCAGGATATCTTTCAGGATACGTTTACAATGTGTTCCCAAAGATGTCCAGACAAAATTGTCTTTACAAGTAAAGTTCATGTAATGAAAATATAACAATAGAAATAAAGCCAAAAAAAGGTTATATTATTAACATACCATAAAGTTGTGCTCTTGGTTTCACCTCAAACCAAGGACCATCCACCAAGAGCACAAATAGTTCCTAGCCATATTTACTTAACAATTGAAGGCTTCGTCTTGGAACCCAAGATACCTCCACCTTTAATTGTTAAAAGTGTTCAAAATAAACCATACTAACTGATGACCAAGGGCTTCGTCCTGAAACTCAGGATCCCTCCACCTTTGGCCATCATATTGTCTAAGTGCAGGAAAGTAAATTGTTTTAAAGACAAGAAAAGTAAATTGTTCAAAGGACCACAACCATCAAATTTAAAAAAGTGGGCTCCGGCCTAAGCATCAACATCCATCATCGCACACTCAAATGCCCTCACACAGCGGCGTCTTCACCAGCCTTCTTCGTCTTCTCAGCTTCAGCATCCTGAGCATCCTTCTTGGCTCCAGCCTGGTCCACCACCTCTGCCGACTTAGAGGATTCACCAGCTTCAGCAGGAAGAGGCACAGCCTTGCCTCCAAGCTCCTTCAGCTTTGCCACCCAAGAGTCAACTGGCCAAGATGGACACACAAGGCCTGTCTCCTTGGCCTCATAAGCCATCTTGATGCGGGCTTGCAGCAGAGAGACTATAGTAGAAGCCTTGATTCCTTCCCGGAAAGAGACCATGGCTTGTTCATGATCCATTTGCATGGTGGCCAGTTTGAGCTCGGCATCCTGGGTGACCTTTTTCAGCTTATCCTCATAGTGCCGACTCTTCGCTTCAGCAATGGCACCTTGGTCAGCAACAGTAGTTTCAAGCTGCTTAATCCTGGCTTCGTAGAGTGCAGCAGTACCACAGGCATCGTTGTAAAGGTGGAGCAGATGCTGGAGGCCCTGCACATCAAATTTCAGGTATGAGTCAATATATATAAATCAAGACATCCTGTCAGGATGTCCTATCAGGATATATGTGCAGGATATATATGCAGGATATAGTCACAGGGTATTACTTTGTTGAGGAAGGATGTCATCGGCTCCAAGGACTCGGTAAAGCTAAGATCATCATAGGAGAATCCTTCGGAGCCTGGGGCACTAACTTCAGAGCCCTTCCTCTTTTTTGCGGTGGAAGCACGGGTCCTCGGATTAGCCTTGGGAGCCGGAAGCGGCTTGGAGCTGGTGGCAGCAGGGGTCTCTTTCTTGACCATGCCTGGAGTAGGATAACTTTCAAGCTCGTCAAGATCGAGGAGGATTGGAACTTTGCTGGAATCTACATACAGGGAGAAAAATTCTTTCCTAAATATTTCAATTAAAAACATGTATGCAGGAGATCGAGCAGGATCCTTACCAGACATGTTTGCACTGGAAAGAGGGCTTGGAGATGGTGGAGACGGGTTAAAACTTCTTTCAGCCTCGGGAAGGAGTCTGATAGCATCAATCCTTTTCTGTGAATCTGCAAGGGGAGGTGCAAGCTTCCTAGAATCATCTGCATACAAAGCAGTAAAAAGGAAGTTGATCAGTTCAGGATATGGAACAGGATACAAGATAGGATCATCCTAAAGCCCTAAATCCTACCCTTTCTCAACCACTACACTGGATATTCCGTTCCACCAGGGATTGAGTCTCTTTTTACGAAGAAGAACTTGACTTCCATTCCTCCTCATTCCTGGTGGCACGAAGTATCAGTGGGTCGCCGGAGGTAGAATAGAACAAAAATCGGCAAGAACCATGGCATCTAAGCCGATATGCTAAGGGGAGGTCATGAATGGAAAGGTCAGGAATATGGTTGTTCTTGATTTGGTCAAGAACAAGCAGGACTCGCCATAGCATTGGCATTGTTTGACTGAAACAGATTTTTGTGATATCGAAGAACTCGGTGATGAAGTCGGGAAATGGAAATTGTAACCCTAAGGTAAAAGGAAAAGCATTAAAGCATATCCACTCGTCAGAAACCATATCTGATCAGATTTCCCGATCAAATGGCCGGAACGCCGTCCCTTTCGGGAAGATACCAGAGGTTTTAAGAGCTGACAAATGTGCACTGTCGAAGGTGCATATTTCCTTCTCCGAATCTTGGAGAATATTTTGGTGAATGAACGAGGGAGCGGAGTCACCGGAGCTTGATCTTGTCTGTCTCGCCATATCTTCGCCGGAATAGTGTAAAGGAAAGAAATGAGAAGAGAGAGAGAAGATTTTTACCTTTTTTCTTCTTGATGAAGATTAAATGGGGATAAACAAGAGAAGATATAGGGGAGTAATGAGTAGAGATAGGCTGCACGGTTACAAGTGGTCACATAAGGTCTTATCTCTTAATTACCTTGGTTATCGTGAAAAATGTAATCGTTAGGACTCAGGATCCTTAACGGTAACATTTTGGGGATAATTGTTGTGGGTGAAATTCTGAGCCCATATCCTGGGAAATATCTTGAGTTATATCTTAATTGTATGATATCTGCTCATATACGGGATGCTCGTTCAGGATATTGGTAACATCCTGAATGGTATCCTCAGGATTACTAACGGGTTGTATGCAGGAGTACGGGTCCAGGTGCCCAACGTTCACAAAGACTCTTTCTCCGGGAGACTCGGTCCAAGTCGTTCAAATGAAGACGTTGAAGCCGCATTACTCAGTCTACAACGTTAACAATGGAATATTCGGAAGCATCCCATATTTATAGGAGTTTTAGTTTGTATTTCATTACTATAAATAGATGGGTATACCAGATCGAATAGGACATCACAGCTACACTCACTACACTCTCACACTTGTTCTCTCGCAACTTTTACTTTCACACAAAGCATTGTAACACTTAGCGATCTGGTCAATATCCTGCACTGTATCCTGAAGTTTGAAGTAATAAGAAGTACTAGGCAGCTGCGATTGTCAGCTCCCGAGGTTTTATGCGGGCGATCTAGATTGATCAAGGGCTTTCCTCGTACATCTCGTGTCATTTCCTTTACTTTTTGCTCATAGTTTGATCGTAGATACAGCTCAATATCCTGAGCCGTATCCTGAAAACTGTTTTTACAAACGACATAACCAGCATATTTCCAATACACTTTTTAGCACACTACCTCACTTAACTAATTTGATCACTAAATTGCTTCGGTAATTTTTGACCAAAGCAGTATGAGTTTCAAAGTAATGTCTTAACTTAGTAGATGCCAAAGTTAAAGCAAGAATAAGTTTTTCTAAATGTGAATACCTGGATTCAGCGTCAAGCAAACTCTTACTTACATAATAAACAGGATGTTGTGTACCTTCGTGATCCTTAACAAAGACGGCACTTACTGCTTTAGAGGATACCGCGAGATACAAGGATAATACAACCCCTTTTTCTGGTTTCATCAAGGCTGGAGCTGAGGATAGGTAATCCTTAAGAGCTTTGAGAGCATTTTCATGCTTTTCAGTCTAGTCAAAATTCTTGTTCTTTCTTAAAATGTCATATAATTCTTTGCATTTTATTGATGACTTGGATATGAATCTGTTCAAGGCTGTGATCCTTCTTGTCAATCTTTGTACGTCCTTGGCATTGGCAAGAGATTTGATATTCACTATAGCCTTAATTTGTCCTGGACTTGCTTCAATGCCTCTTTTTGTCACCATATATCCTAGGAATTTACCTGCTTTAACACCAAAGTGACACTTGGAAGGATTTAGTTTCATATTAAATTTATCAAGGATATTGAATGCTTCCTCCAAGTCTCTAAGGTGATCCTCAGCTTGTTTAGACTTAACCACCATGTCATCTATATAGACTTCCATAGTGTGTCCAATTTGATCCTTGAACATCATATTGACTAGCCTTTGATAAGTAGCACATGCATTTCTTAGTCCAAATGGCATAGCAATATAACAATATATACAAGTTGGGGTCATAAAAGCTGTATCCTCTTGATCAGATGATTCCATCTGAATTTGCTGAAATCCAGATGAAGCATCCATAAAAGTTAACAGTTCATGACCCGCGGTAGCATCCACCATGGAGTCAATGTGGGGCAATAGGAAAGGATCCTTAGGACATGCCTTATTTAAATCAGTGAAATCGACACATACCCTCCACTTTTTGTTTTTCTTTTGAACAACAACCACATTGGCTAACCATCTTGGATACTTGACCTCTCTAATCATACCTACTCGGAGCAATTTATCTACCTCCTCCTGGATAATGGCATTTCTCTCAGGTGCATACTTCCTCCTCTTTTGATGGATTGGCTTGAATGACCTGTCAATGCCAAGCTTATGAGTAATTATATCTTTAGATATACCTGTCATATCTTCGTGCTTCCATGCAAAGGTAGTTTTTCTCCTATTGAGGAAGGATACCAAATCCTCTTCTATTTTACCAAGGATCCCTGATCCTATGTAAATCTTGGATTCAGGATCATGAGGATCCATAAGGATTTCTTTCGCATCCCTCTCTCTTGCCTCTAAGACATCCCTTGGAGGATGCTTTAATTGCTATTGCTCCCTTGGCCTTGAGGCTGGCTTCATTGATGATGTGTAGCAATTCTTAGCTTCTTGTTGATCACTCTTAATTTTCACCACCCCCATGGACTAGGAAGCTTCACATATTGATGATAAGTAGATGGGATTGCCTTCATGTCATGTATCCAAGGCCTGCCAAGGATAACATTGCAACAAGATAAGCAATCTATAACACAGAATTTTCGATAAGAATGAAGTCCTTCAATATAGATTGGGAGTTTGATGTCCCCCAGTGTGTTCTTGGTTTCTCCACTGAATCCCACAAGTACTAAGGATCTTGGTACAATATCGGATTCAGGAATATTCATCTTCTTTAGGACATCAAGCTGGATGATGTTCACTGAGCTTCCTCCATCTATTAGGATCCAGCGAACAAGTGGTTAGATATAAATAAAGTAATAACAAGGCCATCATGATGAGGATCCTGGATATCAATACGGTCATCCTCATCAAAAGTTATGACTTTATCCTTGGTAACAGTGGAGGTCCGGATGGGTCTATCTCCATTATCCATCTTGGTCTCCTTAGCGTGTCTCTTGGCTGCTGAAAAGGAAGTACCACAAATGTCTGATCCTCCTGATATGAAGTTTATAACTTGTGCATCTGCTGGAGGAGCAGGAGCCTTTTCTGGGATCCTTTCAGGATCCTGGATCCTTGACTTCTTTCATCCCAAAAGCTCCTTCAAGTGCCCCTTGCTTAACAAGTAACCAATCTCTTTTCTAAGTGCAATGCATTCATCAGTTAGATGCCCGAAATCCTCATGATATGCACACCACTTGGATTTGTCTTTTGTTGCAGCTGGTTTATCACTTTTCCTTGGCCATCTTGCTTTCTCACCTAGATTCTGCATTGCAAGAATTAGTTCATTGTTATTAACATAAAAACAGTATTCGGAAATTGGTGGATAATCCTCATCATCCTCTTCCTGCTCTACTGCATGCACGTTCTGGTTGTCAGACTTATTATAGGACTTGAACTTGTTGTTCTTGAAGTAGGATCCTTACTTTTCCTGCTTTGAGGATCCTGCCAGTCTTTCCTGGATCCTTTTATCATCCTCTAGCCGGATGAATCTAAGGGCCCTGGTTCTTACTTAATCAAGATTCCTGCATGGGGTCATAACAAGATCATCATAGAATAATGAATCCCTAAGCAAACCCATTTTAAAGGCTTCTACAGCCGTAGCTATATCCAGATTAGGAATGTCTAAGGATTCCTTACTAAACTTAGTGATATAATCTCTAAGTGATTCACTTTGACCTTGTGTTACCCTATATAAATCACTAGTTAATCGTTCAAATTTTCTACTACATGAGAATTGACTATTAAACAGGTTAACTAGATTAGCAAATGAAGTAATAGAGTAAGGGGGAAGACTTAGCAGCCATTTAAGAGCTGATCCTGTGAGTGTGGATCCGAAACCCTTGCATAGACATGCTTCTTTTAACCTCTCTGGGATGGGGTTAATCTCCATCCTTTCTCTGTATTGAGCCACATGTTCCTCAGGATCTGTTGAGCCATCGTACAGCTTCATAGTTGGTATCTGGAACCTTTTGGGTATCTCAACATCACAAATAGGTGGTACAAAACGAGATATCTTAAGGCTCCCATCTGCAATTTCAGGAATGGGTTTAACCACCCCTGGAACGCTGGATATCATATCCTTCAGCTTCTGTAATTCCCTAGCCATGGCTTGATTGATACATGTATCCTGCATAAAGCCATGGTTAGTGTTATAAGAGTTATTAAAAGTGTTACCTCCTGGAGGATTCAAGTTTGGAATCCCAGATGTGAATCCATATTGTCAAGATTCTGGTATGATTGAAGGACCAGAAGAAGCAATGGTCTGCATTGGGATGAAATCTCCTTGATGGACATCTGAACTCCCAGGCTGCAAGCTTCTTAAGGATTCTTGATCCTTAGAGACGTTGGATCCTTGATGTGCTGTAAACGGGGGTCTTGGAGGATAATCCATGGATCCGAAAACCTGCGATGAGGATCCTTGAGGCTGAAACAAGGATCCCTGAACCTGAGAGAATCCTTGAACCTGAGAGGATCCTTGAACCTGAGAGGATCCTTGAACCTGAGAGGATCCTTGAGCTGGTTGCGTCCCCATGTACCCTCCTGAGCTGGTGAAGGATCCTTGATGCTCGAAGAAGGACCCTTGATGCTGGGCAGAGGATCCTGCTGGTTGAAAATAGGATCCTAGACCCTGAGTCATTGCTAACGATCCGTAATGCATTCCTGTAAATCCACCCAAGTATTGGACGTCCGAAGCTGCAGAATGTTGGGAGGTTATGACCGGGGTGTCGAAATTCAGAGACCTAGGCACCACTGGAGAATGATCCTCCGCTGATCTCTTCTGTTTTTTGATATCTCCAATTTCCTTGAAAATCTTTTCGTTGGTTTTATCCTACTGCTGTATGTGATCCTTCATCTGCAAAATCAAAGTAAAAAGGTCACTAGTAGTAGGACTAGAAGAAACAGAAGAAGTTGGAGGTTTTGAGAAAATAGGGCTTGGTCTCTTTGCGGGATTTTCAGCATTCTTCTGTGATCCAGTAGGTGGTGGAGGCAAAGGTGGAACGCCCTGTGAAGAAATGATTGCCGGCATTGAACTTGAAGTGTTCTTTGATGAAGAAGCCATCTGCTTGGAAATAAGGAACCGAAATGATCACAAAGACAAGAATTCATCAGGAATGAAGCACCAATTGCCCCACGGTGGGCGCCAAACTGTTTTGGTCAAAAATCAGGCCAAGATAATATAACTAAATCTTTGTTGTGAGGAATGATGCTTAAATCAATGAACAATGTTAAGGATAACTCAGAAATGTAATGGACAAGTGACACAAGGATTTATACGAGGAAAAAGCCCTTGATCAAGAGTTGATCTCCGGCACAAAAAACCTTGGGTGATGGAAACTACTGATCACCAACTAAAATTAAACAAAAGAAGTTTACAACTCTTGATGATAACAAGCTTGTTACAAGGATCACTAGTGTGCAATGTGCAATAATGTATGAAATCGCCAAGTAATGTTCGAGAGCTTATTGAGAGCTGTTACGAGAGTGTGTGTATGCCAAAATTAGCTAAGTGTTCTAACTCAAGCTTGTTATCCCCATTTTAAATTAGAAATAACTAGACTAAATACCTATCCGCAATTTGTGCAAGCTTCCCACGATCTCCATAACGTCCATAAGAGCCTAGCACGTGTGGAATATTGAGGGAACATGCTCTAGGAATTTCGGTCGGTCCATGCCTTTGCTCCTGCAAAACAAGTTTACGTACAAGGTAGACAATTGTTAGTATAAGGATAACAATAAGGATCCTGAATCCTGATCCTGCAACACCTGCTGAGGATCCTTAATTCAAACAGAATTTAGGATCTGTGATCCTGGCAGCACTTGAGGATTCGTAATCCTTAGGATTGTAAAATCCTCCCCTAACAAAAAGATTGATGTTTAATGCTAGGGTTACACTCTATTCCGGGTATGATCTTTCCTTTGTGAATCTTGCATAAGTTGTTTGAACTTTTGAAACCATGTTTAAGGTTTAAATATCCTGATTAGGATATATCTTTAGGGTATATTCTCGAAATGTGTTTTTGGGATATGTTTCAGGATATTTGATTGCAATATGTGGGATATAATACATGGATTTAAAATCAAAGTTGAATTTATGACAAACGTCTATTATCAAAACAAGGTTTATAAATTCCAAGTAAAGTACCTTTTCCCTTTAAAAACTTTGTCTAAATTGTTTGAAATTTTGAGAAACCCAGCTTGACGAAAGTATTCATAGGATATTACTGAGTATACTGGTCAAGATATTTTCAAAGAATAATGGCACTAATTTTGGGATACTGAAGTTTAAACCAAACAGTGCGTAACAAGAAATTAATAAGAACAACAAATAAGTTAAAAGGTGGTTATATTATTAACATGTCAAAAGTAGTGCTTTTGGTTTCACCTCAAACCGAGGCCCATCCGCCAAAAGCACGATTAGTTGTTTACCATATTTACGCAACGATTGAAGGTTTCATCTCAAAACGAGACCCATCCACCTCCAATCATTGCATCATTCAAAACGAATTATACTAATTGATGACCACGAGCTTCATCCTGAAACCCAGGACCCATCCACCTTTGGTCATCATATTGTTCTAGTGCAGGAAATGTAAATTGTTCAAAGACAGGAAATGTAAATTGTTCAAACAGACCACAACCATTGAATTTAAAAAAGTGGGCTCCGACCTTGGCACGTATATCCATCATCGCCCACATCGCTACACTTAAGGGGCAACTACTTCCTCCATGATGACATCTCCGGCATTTGTCCCGGCATCACTACTAGTATCCTTTGAAGCACTAGCATCAATCACCTTCTCGACCACCTTGGCAGGCTCTTCCGCAGCAGACTTGACAGGAGGCTCCACAGGATTCCCCCCAAGATCTTTTAATTTCGCCTCCCAGGCCTTGGTGTTCCAAGAAGGGCATTCAAAGCCCAACGCCATTGCCTCGTATGCCATTCTTAGTCTGGCCTGAAGGAGCGAAATGACGACAGAATTCTTGAGGCTCTCCCGGTACGAAGCCATAGTGTGACACCTGTGCCTCTGTGACCATCAAACAAATACCAAACCAATGAAATATTATATTTCATACTTGGGATTTGCATAAATATGTGTAGCTTTTGCACATATCAATTCTTGTTCGATTTCAAGCTTTAAATCGCTTCCTGGAAGGTTATACGCGCACTGAGGCGCAAATATAATCAGTTTAATGCAACGAACACTCTGAAATAGTGAAATAGGCTTAACATACCTTAAATAACCTTTACGTAACTTAGAAATAAGTTTTGGAGGGTTTGGTGTGGCGAAATCAAGTTTATTCGCTTAAAGGGACTAATTTCGACAAACTATGAAAGTATGCCGATTTGTACTGTAACGAACATTCTGGAACATGACCATAAGTTAAACATACCCTAAATATCCTTTACATATCTTAGAAATAGGCTTTGAGGGGTTCGGTGTGCTAAAATAAACTTTTTGGTCATTCAGGGACTAAAAGCGTCAAAAAGTGCATAAGTTTGCATTTTCGCGCATATCTTACGTTCTGAATACATCCGGACATCCAAAACTTTATGTAATCATTAAAATATTTTATTTTAGTGATTGGCATGATAAAATTCCATTCGTCGCGTAATTTGGAACGTTTTTTTCGCATTCGTTCGTGTTTCGTCGTAATTAACCGAACAACGCAACCGTACGACCAAATGTTTCATGTTCCCTATACTTTAACTTCATTTTAGAGCCTTGAAATGGGATTAACGGGGCTTAAACGTGTCAAAAATGCATTAAAAACCATGTTTTGCACATTCAGGGACCAAAATTGACATTCTGCCATAGTTATCTTAGGAAGGGACCAAAATGAAAAATCTAAATTCCAGCTTGTTCTGGCTATCCCCTCATTTGCACATGGTTTTAATGAAACTAGGGGCTCCCATGGTTTCACAAAACCATGGGCACATGTGTACGGATGAGATCGAAGCTCGTTTTACGATGGACGATCTTAACGGTTGTGCAAAAACTATATAAACCCCACCCCCTTTGCTCTCAAACTCACATTTGATCTGATTTTCATTCTCTAAGTTGAAGTCTTACACTTCATACCTGAGAATAAATTGGATCAAACCTCCTTGGACTTTTCTAAGTCCTCTTTCGTTCTTTTATGCATTTTTAGCGTGAAAGTCAAACTTTGTTTGACTTTCTGCATTGACCAGTTTATGGTCAATACGAAGTTCGTTTGAACTTCATAACGTGAGTGAAATCACGATGGTTTTAGTCTCTTATGACTATACCTACTGATTACTACGTTATCTAGCCATAGTGGCGAGTCGTAGTTTCGGCCAAAATGCGTATTCTTGCGTATTTTGTAACCAAACTACTTTTAGGTATCATAACCATTTGTTTTGATACCAAACCTATTTTCAAACTTCGTTAAACATGTTTTAACATGTTTAGCTCCTCACTTTAGGCTTAGTGCTTATGTAGAGTCGTAAGTCAAGCGGTCTAAACAACCGCTTAGACTTTCAAACTAGACCCGTTTGATCGATCATTAGGATCCAACCAAACATGTTTTGTGACCATAGTTATATAGGGAATAACCTTCCGAGGTTATACCTTATGGTCACTTCGTTTAGTTAGTTGTATGATAGGTAATTTATATGCCTTAGGAAATTACCAAAATGCCCTTTTTGCGCATAAATTCATTTTAAGCATATGTAACCTAAATTTTGACATCTAAACTGATTAGGTAACATTATTAGACATGTTAAGGCATATAATACTTGTCATAGGACTAGTTAGGCGTTCCGAACACGTTTTATGCGAACGACGCGTTAAAGTAGCGTGAGCTATCTTAACGAGTCGTAATGGGTCGTAAGCACTTAGCATAGGTTTCATTTTAGTATGTAGGCTTTTTTAAACCATATTGCATGAGTTCTTACTCTCATTTGGTTTACGAACCCTCATGCTGTCACACCCCGAATATCAGAGCATTGGCGTGACTGGACTGGTATCTTCATTGCACAGCGGAAGCAAATAATCTAAGACTTCTAGAAAATGAACGCCACTAAGTACTCGACTCCAGATGGTTCTCCTATTCCAACCGTGCCTTGACTTAGAAATGCAACCCGAGAAAGAACATGCGAAAAAAAGTCAACATAAAGTTGAGCAAGTTCATAGTTTGTTTTGAAAAGATTTAAAATAGATCTTTTTGATAACCGGTTTAAAAGTTGTTGAGAAAATATAGTAAAATTATTTCTTGGCATGATATAAGAAAAACTGTGAGTCTAGCCCACAAGAGTCATTGTGCATTGCACGAGAGAGAATGGGTCGAGCCCAAACAAACCTTTGTAAGCAGGATCAGCGCGTCCTCTTACTTAGGTATAATTTGAAAAAAAAAAACGTTACCAAAGTTTGTAAATCCATGTATTTGTGAATTTACATCAAATGAATATTAAAAACATTTGAAAGTTCAGTTTATAAGTAGGTATGTAATGCGTCTATGAACATGTTGATCATTAATGTTTTGCAAGGACATTAATATATGTGATGACATAGGAGGTACTCAACCCCCGTAGTCAATTTAAGTGTCGAACTCTCGACGATGGACACAACAGCACTCTAGTGGTCACCCCTGGACCGTGAGTGGGGCTCGCCCGTACCCATTAGATCTAAACTTTGTTCCTTGGTCCTAAAAAGGATTAATGGCACCTCAGTTACAGCCTTTGCTCACATGATCTAAGAGTTCATTCCATAACTTAATCATACCCTAGTTAATATGTATTTCAAAAGAAAAGGGGGACGTAAACCCATTGGGTTGTCTCGTTGTTCGTACGCAGACCAACCGAGTCCCGTTGTAGTAACTAGGACATTCCCGTCACTAGTCATGAAAATCATGCTCGTTTGCGAAAATACGTATTTATTTTGTAAAACCTGTATGTATAGTATAAACCTTTCGAAAAACTTTCGAGTTCGTTAAAATTGATTTGCAACATGGTTTATAAATATGTGTTTTCGTTCATCGAAATAGTGTTTTCTTTTGCAAAAACTTGCATGTCTTTCCACCCCCGAAAACATTTGTAAAAATGTAAAACATTAAAAAGTGGCGGTTATGAACTCACCTGGATATCCCTGTGCAAAGCTAGCTTAGTGTGATTCCGTAGTGTCGTTCCAAGAACGTGAAGTGGCCAGCGTGCATCTATAGTATTCCTAATAGGGAATAACTTATCAGTTTATAGTTTAACGACGTTGTTAAACTACGTGTCCGAGCTCTACCGAGTCATTAACAAAAGACTCTACGAAGGTGTTGTTAGTTTGACTTAGAATAACCAATCGGTGGTTATTTGATCCCGTTTATAGTCGGGATAAAACTAAGTCTCGAAATGACTTAGTTTCCGTGGGATTTAGGATACATATTTTTTATAAATATAAATACAAATACACTTACGAAGTCGTGTTAGTCATCGTGAATTTGAAGTACGTATGTGAATATATGTAAAGCTCGTGGTTATCGAATTGAGTCAATTAATGATATCATTTGTTATGAATCTTACGGCAACGTGTCGTACTTCGAGTAAAGACATTTAAAATAAATATAACTAATTATATTTACTTTATAAAAGTATACGAATTTCATAAACTAGTAGCTCATCTTTTGTCGAAACGTTATAACTTTGTTTTGTAACTCACAAAACGTCGCCAAAAGTATATACCTTATATTTATTTCACGAAAATACTTCGATAGGCGTTGCTTATACATTATAAATATGTATGGTATTTTGGATTTTTAACGGAAATCAGGCAGAGTTCCCTCTGTTTTTGGACGATCCCGACAATCGAGTGTCGATATATTTTGTCAAACTCAACAATAATTCAATCCATTCAAACAATATATATCATAAAGTTTTATCAATACGACCAAAATAAAACGTAACTAAACTATAAACGAATCGGTTCGAGCTCGGGTCGCGTATAAATCTAAAAATATAATGATAATTTTCGCGTCGATTAAATGTTACCGGGTCTCGAGGGTTGACCGGGCGTTGACTGCTGTTGACCGGGTCAACCCGGTTGACCCGTTTGCCTGAGTTGACTTGACTCGGACCTTGACCCGTGTTGGCTGAACTGAATCTGAAGTGAACTCACAGTTGACCCGATTCAACCCGCAAACTGAATTCAATCCGAACAAAACTTGTTAACTGTTGTTTTAACTTGTTGAACCAACCTCATAACTGATCTGAACCAAGAGTGAATCGAACCTGGGTGAAACCCAAACCAACTGAACCAATCTAACCCGCACCCGTGCCGGAACTCCGGCGGACACTGTCGCCGTTGTCGGACGTCATGGCTTCCACCACCGAGCAAAAACGTTATCAGCACCATCCTTAACGAAAGCAACAACACCACCATTGTTACCGGGAAGAAGATAACAGAATATATTTTAGAAAGAGAAAAAAAATCGCACAGGTCTGTCGATCTGAAGTGGGGTGAATGGGATGTGCTTACCGGAAACATCACCACCGAATCGCAGACACCATCATCATCATCGCGGCCGGTGGGGTCGCCGGAAAAACCACTCCGACCGCCGTCGCCCTGCCTCCATCTTCGATCTCTCTCTCTACCTCCTGAATTCTCTCTCTCGTTCTCTTGTGCCTGCCCGAACTGATGTGGTTCCCATCGCCGCCACGCCACGCCACCACCGCAGCTCCGCCGCCCATGGTGATGGTTGGCCGGTTTATTAGAAAGAGAGGATGAGAGGTGTTTGGAAGATTGAAGGCTCTGCTTGATTGTGGGAGGTGGTTATGAATAATTAATACAGTCAAACATTTAGGTTGTAGTCCGAGGAAGGTTTACGTCTTTGGGGGAATACATGAAAGGGGGTGGATTTTTATGTGCATGGTTCCTTCATTTGTTTAATATATAGGAGTTTTTAGAGTTGATAGGGATTGAGAATAAAATCATCAGGTAGTGGCTGGAGTCTAGCATGCTTGTATTAAAATTTAATCAAAAGATATATAAAGTTAGATCTCAAAATTGAAAAGGAACAGGAAATCGGTTGTAGTTGAATAGGTTGGAATGGAATAGGTAAATCAATAGGTTGTCCGTAGTACACAATCATGAGGGTCTAGCATGAGGTGTATGGTTTTCTAATTAAAATAATGCAACCATGTATGTTGAATGCAATGGTGAACATAATATCTTGTTCTCAATACTCACAGAAGCATGCACAAAAAGAAGTTGGAAAAGCATGGTTGACTTTTCTTAATAAATAATTATTCAAGGTAAAGTGGTGTAGGATCAGTTTTGACCTCTCGAATGAGTCAATCAGAGCTAGTGCTTACTGAAAATGTGGCGCAAACACATTTTCAGCATGATACAAAGAAAATAGCAAAAGAATGGAGTAGAAACAGAGAATTCACACTTAAAATACTTTTCTTCACTTGAATAACGCTTGCCGTACGGACAGCAGTTCGACGTAGAATCTCAGACAAGGTTTTAAATGAAATCAGCACAGGGGGTATATATAGGCTACACGGTCCGCTCATATGACATGTCCACAAGAGTGGACCAGACAACTAAGCTGGTTCGCTTTTGTGGACACATGCCACAAAAGCGGACCTACAACTTGAACTTCATAAAATTACATTTTAACCCCCTGTAATTACATAAAAAGACCTATCTGGACCCTATACATGAAACTAGCATTATAAAGACGCAGGCTTTAGACATTGTGCACCAACAAACTCCCCCTTGGATGAAGCCGCAGTCTTTGTCTTGAATGTTGGTCTTCAGATAGCTTTGAATTTCTCTTCCTTCAGTTTTGACTTTCTACCCAGCGCAACTCTGATCTTTTCATTCTTTTTCTTCCTCGCTTTCTCTTCTTTTTCTTGTTGCTTCATAAACTTTCCTCTATTTTCTTCCATCCTTTGATTCTCACGTTCACGCTCACGCTTCGCTTTCTTCTTCATCTTCTCGTCTAAGGACCACCACGAAGATTTCCACTTGCTTTCGGAGTTAATACCTTTCTGAAAGCACAGTGAAACTACACGTTGAAACTGAAGAGCTTGCTCTTTGTCTGCTGACGAATAGCGAATCTTGTTGATGAATAAACATTCAATGTCTTTCGCTGAGCAATTTACCAACCACATCGGATCATAAACGTGAATATTTCTAAGTTCACCACCAGCTCTGTAAGTTATGATCGCTTCAGTTGTGATACAGCTGTAGACCCAATCAATAAAACCTTTATAAAAATCCTGCTCCATTTCAGGCATAGGAATCGTCATCATGGTTCTTGGAGGCTTTACATTCAGAATTGTTTCAATAACACCAGTCACTGGATCCATTCTTTGAACACGTCTAGGACGATGAGGCTTCCATTTTCAAAGACCTTTTAGAGTCTCGTACTTAATATAACCCCACATCGCCTTATCATTTTGCCTCACAGGATATTCCAAGCTTCTTACTTGAGATAATTCATCGACATCCCACCACGGTAATGACATAATGTCATATAGACGTTTGAAATATTGGACGCCGTATTCCCTACGAATAGCATAAGCGTTCACTTGAGGTAGAAATCCCCAACTTATGATGTCGCCAAGAGAAATAGTTCTATCACGTTGGAAAAACTTCAAAGGCCTCTTGAACTTTCTCTCATGACTGTCTTTGAACCATTTAGAACGATCTTCTTTTTCTACATTCGACTGGCCTTCCTTTTCAGCATCTTTCCTCAAACATTCAAACACATTGTCATTCACAGCTTCAGTCACCTTTTGTCGTAACT
Source organism: Helianthus annuus (assembly GCF_002127325.2). Lineage (NCBI taxonomy): Eukaryota > Viridiplantae > Streptophyta > Magnoliopsida > Asterales > Asteraceae > Helianthus > Helianthus annuus. Next base: position 95,725,060 of record NC_035448.2, on the reverse strand, counting down.
CTTCTCTATTCTCAGCCGTGAAGAATTCCATCAACGTTGGAAATTTAGATGTATCTTCAGGAACATCTTCACTATCAGAAGATTCTTCAACTTCAACCCGATCGTAGATATCAGCATCTTCAACATAGTCATACTTATAATCTTGCTGTTTATTAATATCAAACGATTCTAAATCCTTTTCAAAATCAAAGGAAATTTCAGGGTTTACATCTTTAAGCATTTCCTTATACACCTCTAGACGCACGAACAATGGCTCATGATGCTCAACAATCTGCGTCTTACTCGACTCCCCCTTTCCCTCAGCTTCACCACTTTCTTCATTCACAGTGTCGTTCATCAATTCTTCAACGACTTTTTCATTTGAAGCTTCGGAAACTCTAACACCTGAACCTCCTGCCGCGTCATCATCATCATCACCTTTAGAACTGTGACTGCTTGCAGAATATACAAACTCATCATCATCTTCATCATCCTCTTCATCTTCGTCTTCATCTTCGCCACCAATTAATTCATGCGTTGGAGTTTCTTCTTCGAATAAGCCAGGAACTGCAGATATAGGCTCAGGATTATCGATCACCATCGAAGATACAAGAGAATTTCAGGCATAGCTGAAATTCCTTCAACCCCTTTACCCTTATCTTTCATCTGCCTTTTTAATTCTGCTTGACGTTCTGCACGAAGGTCTTCTAGCTTCAACTCTTCAAACTTTTGATCAACTGACATTCCAAGCAAACTTTTGACCACTCTATTCAGCATATATACTTCATGCTCACTTACTACTTTAGCTGCTGCAAGCTCTTTGTTTTTAAGCTTGAAATATTCGTTCTGACAATCACGACGATTCTTCTCTTCTTCAAGCTCAGACATGCGAACTTTTAGAATATCAATTTCAGTTTGATCTGTTTCAACCTTCTTTTCTAACTCTTGTACACGATTCACAAGCACTTTTCTCTATCAGTTGCCTTTTTGTTCTCAGTTGCCAACCTTTTGTTCTCTGCTATCACATTCTCTATTTTCTTCTCCAATTTCAACACTTGCGAATTATTTGCAAAGTCGAAGTCAACGTCTAGTAGATTATCTTGCGGTGTCGGAAGACCTTTACTCGAAGAACCAGGTTGTACTTGGGTGAGTGGAGGTGTGCCGAAGATATCTTGTGAAGTGTAATATGGTTGTTGTGGTGGTGGTATTGATTGAGGAATAGGTGATGGTTGTCTTGGTGGTGTGGGAAGTCTGGGTGGTGATGATTGTTGTGGAGTTGGTTGTCTGGATGGAGATTGATGTATCGGTGAATGTGGAGGTGTTGGTTCACGTGGAGGTGTAGGTTCACGTGGAGGTGTAGGAGTCTTCTGAAAGATCTTTTTAGGTCTCTTCGACACTTTATGCTTCGGTGTTGCTCTTTTTCGACTTGCAGCTTTCTTATGACCTTTCGGAGTAGATTGTGACTCTGAAACATGCTCCGGAGAAGGAACATAAGGAGCATCCTCCTCTTCTTGCCTCTTCCTCTTCTTGATCAACTTTTCTTTTTCTACCTCTTCTCTCATTCTCCTTTCGCGTTCAACCTCATCAATCATTTCATCTTCTGATGAACTAGAAGAACTAGTAGTGTCTTTATCAACGTCGTCACTTTCAACATCATCTAACACCTTCTCTTTTTCCTTTTGAATATCAGAAGTAACTGTCTGCACAACATTATCAACAAAATATGCTTCTGTCGTAAACAAATCTGTATCAATTACTATGTTTTCAGCACCAGTCATCTCTTGTTCCTTTTCAACATTCACCTCAGGAACATCTTCATCAGACTCATCAATTAACATTGTTTGCTCTTTCTTCTTTTGTTTCTTCTTCGGCTTTGAAGAAGAACCTTCACCTTCAGCTACAGGAGTTGCAAATCTACGTCTGCGTCCTGAGTCCTTCACATACCACTCGTTCTTGGTTGTTTTGAAATTCTGAAGTATTTTCAACTCAACAGCATACAACGCTTCTTTCATTTCTTCCTGATTTCTCCAATTTTGGTGATTTTTAGGATCAGGATCCACATAATTCACATCTCTGAGTAATCCAAAGTTTTCAATCACTAAATCAGGCTCTGGATGATTCGGATGGTATTTGACCAATTGCTTCAAAGTGTTATTAGACATGTGAGCTTGAACGAGAAGATCATCTTTAATATCTCTATCAATCCCAGGGTATGCGTGATCGATTAACATTTGTACAAAACGCGGATACTTCCAAGTTCTAACGTTCGTCGTGATGTTCTCCGCCATATAGTGAAATACCATATGTGAGAAATTGTATTTCTTATTCAACACCAACGCCGTTAGCATGTTCATCTGGTAATCCCTCATCTGGTCATAAATGCCCTTCATGTGGCTTAGTGTAATCAGAATATAATGAATTAAAAACTTGAATGATTTCTGAAATTTCGACTTCAAGTAGTTCCCGGTGTTCAAAGCACCTCTGTATCCCAATCGTAGCATACAACCCTTCACCATACGTTCAGGAAATCTTGTGGGATAGTTGGTCTCGTCAGGAAAATTCATCACTTCACGAACTAATGCTTCAGTCACCAGAATGGTTTCTAACTTTCCATCCACTTCCACTACTGAAGATATCACATTGCTAGCCTCGTCATACGTAGCATTCTCCCAGAAACGACTAATATGTGATCTGTACAATGGCCGTTGGTCTGTCATCGCTTTCTTTACTGGAATTCGACCCATAAACTCTAAAATGCTGCTGAACTCCGACAGTAATGGATTCTTGTCCACATCTAAATCAATGCAGCTGTTGTGTACTGGATCGAATAAAACATTTGCTGATACCTGCACAACAACAAGACAAACAAAGACTTAGAAAAATTTTCACATTTTGATCAATGTCTAATAAGCGAACCATCATTATACCACATAAGCGAACCATAACATGTACTCAAAGGCGAACCAATAACCATACAACCATAAAAGCGGACCCTATAGATGACTAAAAAGCGGACCCTATAGATGACTAAAAAGCGGACCTAGAAGAAAAAGACACAAAAAGCGGACCTAGAAGAAAAAGACACAAAAAGCGAACCTTCCTTAGTACACATAAGCGAAACACACCTTTTATTGCCTTAAACGCGGACCTGCTAAGATCCTATAAGCGGATCTACATATGTAAGTATCTAAGAGCGGACCTATGGATGACACATGAGCGGTCCTGAATTACATGTCTGCAAAAGCGGTCCTAACCTAAAACCTATCAAAACTGCACAAACCCTAAAATTGATTCAGTAATCAAGATCTACACTTAATTCCGAGACTAGGGTTGTTTTTGATTTCTACAAAACATGCCTAATGCACCCTAGATCTGAAACTGAATCCACCCATTACCGACAACACACATCAAACACTCAAATTACAGCAATTAAAGCATATCATCACACTATATGACATCAGACGACACAGATTCAGTGTTCAATTCAAATCAATATGACATATAAAGCTCAAAAACACGAACCGTTCATACAAATCTACCGACTGACATGATTTTAACTCGAAAGAGATAAAATTGAAAGAGGACTTACCTTGCCCATGGTATAATTAGTGGAAATCTATCAAGAACAAGTGAAAACAGGGGCAAATCGATGAGAAATCGTGAAAAGTAAGTGGATCGCTCGTAGACACCTCAGAGAAAACGATGGATAAGCGGACCAGATAATGACACGAAAAGCGGACCCCTGTTCCTTTTATATGGGGGTCTGGTCCGCTTATTTGACACTATCCATACGAGCGGACCAATAAGCTACTTTGACAGAAAAGCGAACCTCATGTTGCCATAAAAGCGAACCTATCTTTAATTTTTCAAAAAATTCATTTTTTATTTATTTTTTTCAACTTTTTCGATTTAACACGCTGACACCCAGCTGACCAAGTCCAAGTCAATGACCCTGGTCAACTGTTTGACCTGCCAAGTCCAAATTAATGGCCTTGGATGATCAGATTTATGAAGTACCTTGTCGTTTCATTTCAAAAACAGTTCTAATTAATGAACTTTTCAACATTTCAAACATTTGCAACTTTTATCTTTCAAACATCATACCAGATCTTTATTTTCAATCACAGCTTTCCCAACCCTCATCAGACACTGACATGATCTGCACACAGGCTTTGATCTTCCAATTCCCAGTATCAGTTGTCGATAATAAAATGAGAAAAGAAAATCTTTGTGGGTTTTAATCTGTACAAACTGAAATATATACACACAATATTTTTGTGAGCGTGTTAGGGGATCATATCAGCTGCCGACAGAACACAAGTACCGTTAAGCTGATATTACATTTTAAGCATTAAACAGTTCGCGTAGATTGCCGATATATTGATCCATTTAAATTCTCGCAAAACTTTCAATCTGTTCGGGATACGTGATTAGTGTTTTAAAGACTTAAACGTTAACATGTGTTCCCACCTCAGTATATACTCCCGTATCCGGATCCCAGTATTCAGTCTTACAGGTGAATATACCACAGCTGATATCTATTGGGGGTAGATGCGAAACCGTGAGAGCTCAGGTCAGAACTTCCGTTCAGCAGAGAGATGACGGTTCGACTTTAAGGTGGGTCCCCTTTAGAGGATCTTTTATATTTCAACAGAAGCGACTATCAATTTTATTGTTTCATCAGCATGCTGAGGGTGAAACTTATGTTTCAAAGCTTTTTGCGAAAAGTATTATCCGGGTACTAGGTCAGTATTTCCATACAGCAGAAGTCCCGGGATAATACCCCAGATATCACCGAGCATAAAGACCTAGTATCTCAGAATACGGGACCTTTCAAACAGGATTTCAGGGGTTACCTATATATCCTGGAGGTGTTCCCCACGAAAACGCAAGTTAAATTTAGTTTATATCCCAAACTGATCTACTAATTCTGTAAGAACCTACCGACACATCTTTAGCGAGACTGCTTAATTGCATTTTTACATTACAATTCTTTAGCGTACTGTGCCCGTCTAGCTGATGTACTATCATTTCCCCTATACTACACAGCTCTTTTTTGCATTTTTTAATGTTTTTGGATTTTTTATGGTTTTATCATGTTTTTTGTATTTTTCTGCGAATATCTCCCCCTAAAACTAAAACATATTTTTGTGTTTTTGTTTTTAACGAAAAGCAGGAAAAAAAATACAACTGTACAAAAGAAAAATTGACAACACGATACGGTTCATGTCAGATCGCCGCCCAGCTCGGCTTCACACTCGATTACCCTCCCAGATTGCAGATTTTTCATCCCATTTAACCTTAAAAGATAATAAAATCTCTTTTTATCAAACGGTTTTGTGTAAAAATCAGCTTTCTGATCATCGGTGCCCACATGTTCAATCCGTATTAATTTCTTTTCGTGACAATCTCGAATAAAATGGTGACGGATTTCAATGTGTTTTGTTTTCGAATGGTGAACCGGATTTTTAGTAACATTTATGGCCGCTTCATTGTCCACAAATATCAGAGTATCCAAGAATTGCATACCAAAGTCGCGCATCTGCTGTTGGATCCAGAGGATCTGCGAACAACAGCTAGAGGCTGAGACGTACTCAGCCTCACACGTGGAGAGCGCAACTGCAGTTTGCTTCTTGCACTGCCAGGTAACGAGCCGAGTTCCGAAGAACTGGCACCCATGGTGGACTTTGCGTTCTGCTTACAGCTACCAAAATCTGAATCAGCGAAACCGGATAAGGTAAAGTCACCCGAGCGAGGGTACCACAAGCCGATGCTTGGGCAACCCTTCAAATACCGTAAGATGCGTTTGACGATCGTCAGGTGCGACTGCTTTGGGGTCGACTGATATCGTGCACATAGACATGTCGGATACATGATGTCGGGACGGGAGGCTGTAAGATACATCAACGAGCCAATGATTGATCGGTATAACGTTTCATCCATCTTCACGCCTTGTTCGTCAGGACAAATACCATGGTTCTGTGCGAGGGGGGTGGATGCAGAACTGCAATCGGTCATATCGAACTTGTCGAGCACGTCCTTTACATACTTTGACTGGTGAATGAAGATTCCATCGGGCATTTGTTCTACCTGCAGCCCGAGGAAGAACTTTATCTCCCCCATCGAACTCATTTCGAACTTCTTCTTCATTACTCTCTCAAACTCTTTACACAAATCGTCGTTGGTGGAACCGAAATGATGTCATCAACGTAGATCTGCACGATCAGCAAGTGGCCTGCTTTTTCTTTTGTGAACAAGGTGCTGTCTACTGTTCCTCTTGTGAACCCGTTGTCCAGCAAGTAGGTCGAGAGAGTCTCGTACCAGGCTCTCGGGGCCTGGTGTAAACCGTATAATGCTTTATCCAGTAGGTACACCTTGTCTCTGTTTAGTGGATCTGCAAACCCCGGTGGTTGCCCCACGTAAACTTCTTCTCGAATCTTGTCATATAGGAATGCTGATTTAACATCGAGTTGATAGACTTTGAAATCTTTCCAAGATGCAAAGGCTAGAAAGATGCGAATTGCTTCAAGCCTTGCAACCGGCGCGTAAACCTCATCATAGTCTATTCCCTCCTGCTGGCTGAAGCCTTGGACTACTAGACGTGCTTTGTTCCTCACCACGACTCCTCTATCGTCACGTTTACATTTAAATACCCATTTCGTCTTTATCAACTTCTGATTCTTTGGCAGATCAACAAATCTCCAAATGCCCAATTTCTCGAACTGTTGCAGTTCCTCCTGCATAGCGTTTACCCAACTGTCTTCGGTTAATGCTTCTTTGTAGGTCCTGGGCTCTATCTGCGAAATAAAACATTTGAGTGAGACTTCTTTCTGCATATCAGCAATATCTGAATAAAAACATGTAAAAGCACGGTCTATCTGATGTCTCGTCTTGACACCACTTTGTAGATCGCCAATAATTTGTTCTGAAGGGTGGTAAGACAGCGTCCGTGGCATCACCGTGTCAGGCACCACTACTTCTGATTCCAGATTCGAAATGTCGAGATCAACGATTTGATCAACAGCATCCTCTGATGTCTCATTTGGTTCCTCGTCAAAGGTAGGAGCGGGTTCCTCCTCTGAGTCGTCAGAAACGTCAAACGACGGAGTTGGTTCATCTGGTGGTTCATGAATAGTTCCACTTGGTCCTGCGTCATCATCGTGAGTACCCACGGTGGGTATAGGAACATCTAGCGGTCTAGATTCTGGCTCTTGCGACTGACTTTGCTGATACAGGTACATAAGAGCAAGTTCCTCATCACTCGGCTCGGACGGCAAATGAAACGATTCCCAGAGCTTGTCGTAGTCGAACAGGAATCTTTGTCCGGGAAGTTGTTGCGATGGCGTGTGCTTCTGACAATCCACATGATGGACCTGAATCACCTTCCCCAGACATGGTACAAACACCCTTTTAAGCGGGCTGGCGTAACCTACAAAGAACCCTTCATTCACTTTTGCTCCGAATTTACCATCAATATCTATGAAAGTACATGGAGAGCCAAAAGGTTCTAGGAACTCAAGATTTGGCTTGTAACGGTGCAGCAGCTCAAAACACGTCTTTTTATATTTCTTCACGGTGAGAACTCGGTTTAAAGTATAGCATGCCGCTGAAACTGCTTCACTCCAGAAGTAAATCGGAAGTTTGGAATCGGCCAACATTGTACGTGCAGTCTCGATCAGGGTCCTGTTCTTTCGTTCAGCCACGCCGTTCTGTTGTGGTGTGTACGGCGCACTGAATTCATGTAGTATCCCCTTCTCGTTGCAGAACTCGTACATTTTTTTATTCTTGAACTCCGTTCCGTTATCGCTCCGAATTCTCCGGATTGGCAGCTTATACACCGTTTCCATCTTCTTGAATAATACCATCAAAGTATCGAATGTTTCATCCTTTTTATCCAAACAAGCAACCCACGAAAACCTTGAATAATCATCTGTCACCACCAAACAGTAAGAATCCCCACTGATGCTTTTAACGTTGACAGGCCCGAAGAGATCCATATGTAATCTCTCGAGAGGTAACCTGATAGTGTTGAACATCTTTGGCGGATGTGACTTTCGTACCTGTTTACCCTTCTTACAAGCAATACAATCGTCAGGCAGATGAAAATTCTTAACATTCACACCTTCTACTAAATCGTTGTGCACAAGAAAATTCATTTTACGTACATGAATATGTCCCATTTTTCTGTGCCACGTTATCGATTCTTTTTCAGTTGCTTTTGATTTAGTGACAAAACATTGTTTTTGAGGAGTTGTTGGTGTTGCAGCGCTCATATCTAGAATGTAAAGATCGTTAACCCTCGGAGCGCGCAACAGCACCAACTCATCAGGGACTTTAAACCCTGGCTTTAAAACCAAACACTCTGATTTTGTAAAATGAACGCTAAAATCCTTATCACAGATTTGTGATATACTCAACAAGTTGTTTGTCAACTCTACAATGTAGTTCACTTTGTCAAAAGATATCACGCCGTTGGTAAGCTTTCCCTGGCCGACAATTCTGCCACCTTGGTTTCCAGCAAACCCCACGTAGCTTCCATTTATAGCCTTGACATCATACAAGAGAGCTAATGACCCAGTCATGTGGCGTGATGCTCCACTGTCCATTATCCACCTCGAAAGAACGGACTTGGGCAGCCCCTGCAACCAACACACAAACACATTACTCAAACAATGATGCCCACGGTTTCTTCACTTCTGACACAGACCCGAACACTACATTGCACTTCTCATTTGTTTTCGGAAAGTTAAATGTAACATTTGAAGCCTCTTTTTCTTTCACATCTTGTTTTACTTTGTTGTTCAATGTGGGAAATTCTGACAAAAACTTATCAAGCTCAGACTCAAACTCAACAACATCATCTTTAACAAGATTTGACTCATTTTTTAAAACACTTTCCATTTTCTTGATTTCAACTGGCGGTTTCGATTTCACGATCCACGATTGATTTTCAAAAACTTTTGCTTTGGGGTAAAACGTTGAAGTCTTGTGAGACTTAGAAGATTCGCCAATTTCGAAAATCGACTTCGGCTTATCCTCCGACTTCAAGGTTTCACCTCTTTTAAGAATACGGATCGGGTAAATCATTTCTTGTTTACCCTTTTCAACAACCGGTGACTTTGGTCGAGATTTGTGAACCATTTGTTTTGAAATACTCTTGTTTTGAACCTTAGGTTTTTCAACCTTTGGTTTCTCAACCCCTTGTTTTTGAACAGATTTTTCAACAACCGGTTTCTTAAAAACTTTCTGACATTGTTTAGCCATATGTCCGATTTCATTGCAGCGAAAGCACACACGTTTAACATACTCTACAAAAGTGGTAGTAACAGTTTCCACTTTCAGCTTCTGTGCTGCATTGAAATCGTCAACAGCTTTTTGACTAAAGATATATTCTTTTTCATTTTCAGTGCTAGGACCAGCGACAAATACATCATCAATCCTATCTTTCGGCTTGACTACCTGCTTAGCCATTTTCTTCTCAAAACCAATACCTTTTTTCTTTAACTGATTTTTCTTGTTTTGGCTTTTACCCACCCCATCTATCTTTTCCGAACTAGTGGGACGTGAAGAACCAACTGATTTTTTCAGTTTCGAAAAGAAATCATTTTTCTTGATTTCGTTAACACTCAGTTCAACCAACTTAAAAACTTTCTCAACATTCTCGAATTTGACGTTCTGAAGCGGAAACTCAATGTCGAAATAAAGTTTGTCAGTTCCAACCATAGTGTAAACCACCATGATCGGATCATCATTCGCACTTTTATCCATTTTCGACAAATAACGATCTAAGAAATTCCCATCCTCCTCAGAATCACTGACAGACTCCACCGAATTAGCCTTCTCAGATTTTTCACTTTCATCATCCAACACCTGATCAATAACAGTTTTGATAACCTGGGATTCGTTATCAGTGTCTGATGCAGTGAAAGTGATGTCAATATTATCAGGTAACTCTTTTTCAGTTGTTTTCAGTTTGATGTTTAACGCAGCTTCCACCCCATCTGGATACTTCTGAGTATAGTGATTCCACATTGGGGGTGGAACGCTGTTGAAGGCTGGTGAAGCGTGTGGCTGTTGAGGTACAATTTGTTCTAACACATAAGATGAGGCCACGTAACTCATCAATTTTTGATCAATTCTGTCATTCTCAATTTTAACCAACTCAAGTTCTTTTCTTAAAGATGCAATCGTGTCAAGATGAAAATTAACTTCTCTTTGTTTATCAAACAATGTGGATTGAGCCAACTTTGTTGCTTTATCATTTTCAATACTCTCTTTTTGAATCATTTTGATTAACCTAGATAACGTGTCATATGCCTCTTTTACCTGTTCTAGATCAAACTTCACCAAATCAGTATGTTGTTTCAATTTCTGATACTTAGTGTCTTTTTCAAGACACTCCATGCAAGGTTGTGAACAACTTTGACATGGTGTTTCGGGAATTGAAACATTTTCAACAACAATCTTATCCTCACACACAACTTTACCGACTTGTTTTGTCTCTGACTCAGACGATTTGACAACTTTGACCTCTAGGACTCCAATTTCCTCTCCTAGAACTGACATCTTATCAACTGACTCCTGGAAATGTGTGTCTACCTCTTTCAACTTGCTCATCAACGCTTTGTCTGCAATTTCCTTTAGAGCCTCTCCATTCATCTCTTTGGAAACGTCGATCACCTCCTCGACTTCTTCTTTTTCTGCTTCAAATCTCGGACACGTTCCACTTCTTGGCTCTTCAAAGTAATCTGCAAAAGAATCAAAAACGTTAGGAGGCAGAATAGATTTCATTATATAAACAAATTCCTCCTTCCGTGATTGAAAGTTGAGAACTTCAGTCACTGATTCCTCAGCTTTTGCAGAACTATCTGTAGAAACCTTTTCAACAACCTCCGGAATAACTTGATCAACAACCTCAACAACTTCTTCAACCACCACTTCAGAAACTTCATCTACCATCTCAGTAACTACTTCCTCAACCACTTCAGAACCAGACTCAACAACACTCTCAGAAACTACTTCACCGACATTCTCAGTAACTACCTCATCGATAAACTTCGACTCTGCAACTGTCTCGGTAATCTCAACTACCTCAGCCATCATTGCTTGATCATCCTTTCCTGGAATATACTTGTCCCAACTAAACCCAGACGCAACTTTTTCATCATCTTGGTTTACGATAAGTGCCTTCTCTGGTTTGTTCTCAATCTGAGGCCTCTGAACAGCAGATTGTTGATTTGGTCGATGATATATAGCTTGTCTGTAATAATCGTTTGTAAACAGGTTCTGATGATTCTGCACTTCACGATTTGGACATTCGCGCTTGAAATGACCTCGTTCTTTGCACTTAAAACAGGTAACCTTTGACTTATCGAACCCTAATTTCTGATCAGGGCCTGACAAACTACTTCTACCAGTGATTTCCATAAAGCGTTGAGCTCTTCGTACCAGACTCGCCATGCACCACTTTATATCTATCAGTTCAAGTTCTTCCGGATCGATCTGATCGTAATCCTCTTTAGTCATATCGGGATTACCGATCCTTCCAGCTACCAAACCTTCATAAGCTTCCAAAACTGATGCCAGTAAAGCAATGTGCTGCTTGGCTGCATTCTCGGTGATCTCATTCCCATTCTTGATGTTGACCGCTATGTTGCATTGAACACCGGACACAAACGTCTGTTGATTTGAACCTGTAGAACTTTGAGGAGAATTCTGCTCTTAGACTTTGACGTTTGGCTCGAAATTAGCAAATGGAGTCGACTGACTTGACTGATAGGCATTTGGAGCAGCAGTAGATGTGTTGTCAGCACTAAACCCTGTTTGAATCTTCGGACTTTGAACGTTTGTTGCTGCCGGACTATTCTTATAATACAAAGACACATCTTGCGGCATATTCGCTGAGTTCATCTTCTTGATCTTTACCAGCTCCAACTCATGAGCCTCGATTTTCTTGATAAACACGCTCAAGCTGTAATTCACAAAATCTGAACTGTTCTTCAACATCATCAAATACGTTCCCCATTCCTCATAGGGAAGCGCATCACATAACTTGTCTATCCACTCCTCATTCGTCTTTTCGATATTCAACCTTCTCATCTCTACCACCAGATGACAATACCTCTCGATAAGCTGCTTTGTCGATTCACCTTTAATTCCCGTGAATATATCAAATTCTTTCTTTATCAGTGCTTTCTTACTCTTGATCATCGACGCACTGCCTTTGAATTTCTGTTCCAAAGCTTGCCATATTGACTGTGCACTTTCATCGTGCTGTAGCAGAACTAGAATATCCTCCTTTATCGCTTGCTGCAGAATGCTAACCATCTTCTTTTCTGCTTTAAACTCTATCTGCTCCGCTTCTGTAAGACTTGCAATAGTTTTCAACATATTCAATCCATCCATCGGAGGAACATATTTGCGTTCGATTTTCATCCAGCATTCTAGATGGTTGGCTTGCACCCAGTTTTTGAATCTCCCGGACCACCGTGAATATTCATCCAAACTCATCAATTTAGGAGGCTTCTGCATCGTTCCAACCTCGTTTTCCAGATTTACATTCTGCATGATGCTAGCAGGACTCTGAGTAACTCCACCACTACCCGCAAACATGTTATAAAAATCTTGGCTTTCCATTTTCAGTCACGACGAAGAAATTTCCACACAGTCTGAATAAGCGAACCACAGTGATCCTATGAGCGGACCAAATCAAGTAACAATGAGCGAACCCACAAATGAACTCTGGAGCGAACCAGTAATGACACTAAGAGCGGACCAGAATTTGTACTCTTGAGCGAACCAGAATGTAACACTTCGAGCGGACCAGCAATGATACCTTTCGAGCGAACCTTAAAACTACCCAATGAGCGGACCTGAAAAACTGTCGTTCAAGCGAACCGGACGAGCGAACCACCAAGAAAACCAGACATTTCGAGCGAACCAGACAAGAAACTTAGGAGCGAACCAGCAATCTTTGCACTTAGGAGCGGACCAGAAAAGCGAACCACGAACTTGACGAATACGCGGACCTACTTCACGAAGGGTTTTTGAACACTTTTAGGCCGAATTTTGTTCTGATTCTTTCAAGGGTTTGTTATTAGTGTATTTTACACCTGTTGTCAAATTTTCAGTCCATTTCCACCGTTCAAACAGTCCAAATCTTCAAAAGTCCAGGTAAAAAGCTTTGTATCTAGCAAACTAACTCACAACTAGCTCTGATACCAATTGTAGGATTAGTTTTGACCTCTCGAATGAGTCAATCAGAGCTAGTGCTTACTGAAAATGTGGCGGAAACACATTTTCAGCATGATACAAAGAAAATAGCAAAAGAATGGAGTAGAAACAAAGAATTCACACTTAAAATACTTTTCTTCACTTGAATAACGATTGCCGTACGGACAGCAGTTCGACGTAGAATCTCAGACAAGGTTTCAAATGAAATCAGCACAGGGGGTATATATAGGCTACACGGTCCGCTCATATGACAGGTCCACAAGAGCGGACCAGACAACTAAGCTGGTTCGCTTTTGTGGACACATGCCACAAAAGCGGACCTACAACTTGAACTTCATAAAATTACATTTTAACCCCATGTAATTACACAAAAAGACCTATCTGGACCCTATACATGAAACTAGCATTACAAAGACGCAGGCTTTAGACATTGTGCACTAACAAGTGGTTATAAAAAAATAATACAATGGCAAATAATGTTTTGATTTTGGTCTTTCTTTTTTTCTTTGATCCCATCGATGGTAGTAAACAAATTAGGAAGGGATATGAGGTGATGGATGAAATAAAAGATGGTATCTGATTCTTGAATGTTATTTAGTAATAACTAGAAGTGTTGGTGCATATTTGTGACAACAGCTTAGATTTGGTCTTTGGATATCTTGTAATTAGTTAAATGATAAACGGTTAGCGGGTTTAGCTTTGTAATAGTTAGTTGTAATGTTTGGGCTAACTAAACCCAAAGAATTGGGTGATGGGGGGCGAATTGGGCCTGTCCAATTCGCAGCCCATGATGTTTGACCTAGCCCAGTTGTAAACCTTGTGTTATATAAACAAGGTTAGCCATTAGGGTTAAGGTTAATCAGCCAAAACAGTTGTTAGAGAGATAGAATTTCGTGAGAGTACTAGCTTGAACGAAATTGTGAGGGTTAGGGTTTAGATTGATTGTAATACGAAAGTTTGATAATCAATAGAAACCCGGTTGAAAGTGATTTGCTGTTTCTACACGTTTTCTGCTAATTCTGATCAAGAGGATTCCGCACTCTTGATTGGAAAGACGATTCTGTGACGATACATAAGACTCAAGGGGACTTACAATTGGTATCAGAGCATTAGGCTCTTGATTGCTCGGTTCAGAATTGTTTGCTGCAGAAACAGGGAGTAAAATTTCGAAATTTTTGAAACCTGATAATTAGGGTTTTTAAAATTTTCGAAAATTTTTGTGTGTTTGATCTTGATTTTCGAATTTTGTTGGCTGTTTTGATATTCTGGTTTGTTTGATTGCTGTTTTGCAGGTATTAGGGTTTGCAGGACTGTTTTTGGTTGATTGTTTGAAGGATTTTGGCTGGAAACACTTGAAGATTCGAAGATTGTTCTTCGTGTTCTTCGTGTTCTTCGTTCTGTTTCTTGTTGATTTTCGAAAATCACTGATAATTTGCTTGTTTTGATTTTGCAGAAAGTTGTTAGGAAAATCAGAAAATCATCAAAAATTTCGAACAGATTGAGTTTCCTTAGTTACTGGCGAAATTGACTGGCGAAATTGACTGACTGGCGAAATTGACTGATCTGCGAATTTAACCAGCAAACTTACCGGCGAAATTAAATCCAAAGGCGACTTTGGTGACCGTGTAATTTTCCACAGCGAAATTACCATGGTTTTTCGGCGAATTTACTGGTCGTCGGATAGCGATATTGACCAGCGAATTTAGCGAAATTGGCAGCGAAATTTGACCAGAGATTTTGACAGCGAAATTGACATTTAAGCGAACTAGATCAGTGATTTAGACCAGCGAATTTGATCTGCGAAATAACCCTTGACTAGCTAGAGAAATTAATAGCAAAATTAATGGGTGGAATTTCAGTTGGCAAGCGTCGGAAAATTTTCAGTGTTTCGCAAATAGAAATTGATCCGTTGCTCGTTAGACAGAACCGTTTGCACCGTTGAAGTCTGGAAAATCCCGAATTCGTTTTTTGACATTACATATCATTGGATTCGTCTTTTCGAGACGATTCTAACGGTGTAATTTGAGAACCACTGTTTTCGGACGACTTTTGTACGGTTTTCTCAGTCTGTTAACGTTAAAATGTCAAACATGTCTACTTTGAACGAGTTGTTGAAGATGGAGCATGAGGTTGGTACTACCAACAAACCACCTAAGATGATGAAGGTGGAAAACTATCTGACATGGAAGGATCGTTTTCAGTCCTTCATTGAATATCAGGATACGCGCATGTGGATATGCATCGAAGATGGGTACGTGAATCCTACACACGACTTTGAGGGCAGACCACGTAGAACTGAATATGTGAACATGCAAGATAACGATAAAAAGATGTATGAGGCTGAAAAGAGAGCCTTGGCTGCAATCAAAATGTCGTTACCTGATAGCATCAAACATACCTTCAAGAAGTACACTAACTCAAAGGAGATGTGGGATGCTTTGGAGAAAAGATACGCTGGAAATGCTGATGTCAAGAAGAACAAGGTTGATCTACTGAAGAAGCAGTTCGCTGTTTTCAAGTACATGAAGCATGAGTCACTTGAAGACGTCATCACTCGTTACTACCATCTGATGTCAGAAATGGACAATTATGAGATCGATTGCTATTCTGAAGTAGAGAAGAATGACAAGCTGCTAGATGCTTTGCCTACTAAGTGGGATATCTACACTCTAATGATCAAGGGTGAAGCTGATTATGAAACAAAAGAGCTTGAAGAGGTAGTAGGAAAGTTGAGAGCTTATGAGCTCAGCATGAAGAAGAAAGATACTGGATATGATCAGGTTCAAGATCCGGCTGTTTACAATGGGCTTACATCTTCTTCATCTCACAACGCTTCTAGCGACTCTGCTACTGCGTTTTTATCATGTGAGAATGAGCAGGTTATGGTGAATCAGGATGGTGATGTGTGTTTTGTTGCTGCTTCAGGAGGATCATCAGGAGTTAAGAAAACATCAGCTTCTAAGCTGAGTACTACTGCTAAGTCAATGCCAATGAGTGTGAAGTCTGCTGAAGAGCATCTGGCTCTACTTGCTTCTTTTGTTGCTTCCTATGAAAACTATATTCAGGGAAAGATTTCTGATCCTGCTACTTTAGATGAAGACTATGATCAGATTGACCCTGATGATCTTGAAGAGATGGATTTGCAATGGCAAATGGCCATGATTTCTAGGCGTGTGAAAAGGTTCATGAACAGAACAGGAAGAAAGTTTGTGGGAAGGAGTGTTGGTTTCGACAAGACCAAAGTGAGGTGCTTTAATTGTCAAAGTTATGGGCACTTTGCTAGGGAATGTCAGAAACAAAAGCAAGATAATTCGAACCAGAGTTCAAACATCAGGAATGCATCAAACAACTCTAGCTCAAAGGCGTTGATCTCTACTGCAAGAGAGGGTTCATATGATTGGAGCATTCATTTAGAAAATGATGGGAATGTCACTCAAGCATTCATGGCAGAGATTACTCCAATCGATGATGGTGAAGCTAAAGTAGATGATGCTGAAGTGAAAGTGGATGCTGAGGTGAAGGTAGAGAATAAAGCTGAAGAAAAGAAGGTTGATCAGACAATAGGTGCTGAAGATGAAAAACAAAAGTCTGAACATGAAAGAGTAGCTGAGGAAAAGGATGCTAAGTATAAACAATTGGAAGCTCAGCTTGCAGCTCTAATGGCCAACCTTGACAAACAAACAGGAGAGGTAAAATCTAATTCTGTGTGTTTAAAATGTCGTGAACTACAGGGTGAGGTTGACAGGTTGTCTACACAAAACAAAAGTTTGGTAAGCGAGATGTCTAACATTAAAGAATCAAACTTTTTTGCTAAAAGAAATGAAACGTCATACTTGAAGAAAATAAAAGGTTATGAAAGTGAAATTGAAGCCGTAACCTGCAAATTAAATGAAAAACTTCAAGCCATAGACTTAGCTCATGACATGATGGCTGAGAAAACAAAAGAGATTTCTGATAAAAACAAAGAGTTGTCAGATGCTCAACTCAGAACTGTTGAACTTGAAAATAAATTGGGTCAATTCAGGGATTCTACTTTTGTTATGAAACATATGATGGGTGGGTTAAAGAAGAGTAATGACAAGACTAGTGTGGGATTCCAAGGCTATAATGAAGTCCCACCTCCTCTTAGTCATGATTATTCATTCCTACCTGATGAAGATGAGCTAACAAAGTTTATGTCAACAGCACCAAGTAGTTCCACAGCAAGTCGAGGTGATGAGTCTGAGAGAGGTGATGCTAAGAAGGATAACAACAGCAAACTAGTTTTGAAAAAGAACACTTCACAACCTAAGAATAAAAATTCGACTTTTGCTAAAAAGATAAATTATGTTCAAGGAAGTGACATGAAAAATGAGACAGCTGTTATTGAAAATGAATCGAACGTAGAGTTTGCTAAAAATAAAAACAAAGAAAATTCTGAAATTAAGCAAACTGAACCAGATTCTTCTAAAGCATCATCATCAAAGCCTGAATCTAGTTCAAAGGCTTCAGATAAGAAGTCTTCGAAAAGGATGTCGTGCTTCAAATGTCACACCAAAGGACATGTAGCTAGCTGCTGTCCTAACAAAAAGAATGAAGCACAAGTGAATGAGAGGAAGAGAGAGAAGTCACCAGAGAAAAGTGGTGATAAGCAGGAGAGAGAGTCCAACTCTCCAAAGCAATCTGCTCCTAAGCAACCAGAGACAGTTGCTGTTGGTGTGGATAAGGCTGAAAAAGGAACTCCACAAGTTCCTCGTTTTCAAAGAAATCAACCTAGATTTCAGCCTAGATCTCCACCAGGCAGATTTGAGAGACCAAGAAGCAGTTCACCTAGAATGAACAACCAAAATACAAATAATTTCAGAAGTCAAGGTCAATATCAAAATCGATACCAAAATAATGGTGGTCGAAATTTTTATAACAATGGCTTTAGAAATTATAATAATAATGCTTCTTGGAATCAAAATCAAAATTTTCAAAGGTCAAATAGTCCAAACACACATAGGAACCCTCAGGACCAAAGACCTAGTGGAAATCAAAATCAAATTCCAACTGGTCTGAGATCCAAGACTCCAGTTAGGAGTAATGGATATTGGATGGATGTTCCGGTGGTTGGTGAATTTGGACGACCCAAGACCATTAAGGCTTGGGTCCCCCAATCTAACTAATTTCTTGGTTGGTGTGTGCAGGAGCTGCTAAGGAGGATTATCAACTTGTGGTATGTTGATAGTGGCTGCTCTAGGCACATGACGGGGGATGCGAGATTGTTGACTGAGTTTGAAGAATATGATGGAGGACAAGTAAATTTTGCGGGTGCGAAAGGTGGTAGAATTACTGGACGAGGAAAGGTGACCAATGGGAAGATCACGCTGGACAAAGTGAACTATGTGGAGCAGCTTAAACACAATCTGATGAGCGTGTCACAAGTCTGCGACAAGGGTCACTCGGTCCATTTTACCAAGAATGAAGCATTAGTGTTGAAACCAGGTTTGGAGATACCGGACGATTGGATAGTGATGCGAGCGCCAAGGAGAAATGACACTTATGTCATGGA
Source organism: Helianthus annuus (assembly GCF_002127325.2). Lineage (NCBI taxonomy): Eukaryota > Viridiplantae > Streptophyta > Magnoliopsida > Asterales > Asteraceae > Helianthus > Helianthus annuus. Next base: position 95,706,315 of record NC_035448.2, on the reverse strand, counting down.
CATGGGTGCTAAGGATCCAACTGCAGTGGTGGCGTGTTTACTATCAAAAGCGTCTGAAGCTGAATCGATGTTGTGGCACAGACGCATGGCCCATATTCACTATCGCAAAATGAACTATCTTGTTAAAAATGAGCTAGTGAAAGGGGTTCCATTGCGGAGGTTTCAAGTGGAAGACAAATGTCTTCCATGTCAAAAGGGAAAACAACATAAGAAACCTCATAAATCAAAAACAGTAAATTCCATAGATGCCCCTTACGAATTACTTCACATGGATTTATTCGGTCCAGTGAACGTGAGGAGCATAGGTGGAAAGTACTATTGTTTAGTTGTCACTGATGATTACTCACGTTATTCATGGGTTTTCTTTTTAAGTACAAAAGATGAGACAGCAGAGATGTTGATAGATCTTTTTACAAAATTGGAAAACGTCCATGATGCAAAGATCAAGAGGATAAGGAGTGATAATGGCACGGAGTTCAAGAATCGTATTCTGGATCTCTACTATCTTCGCAAGGGAATTGAACATCAATATTCTGCTCCTTATACGCCTCAACAGAATGGAGTTGCTGAGAGGAAAAACAGGACGTTGATTGAAGCCGCTAGGACAATGCTTTCAGATTCTAAGCTACCAGTTCTTTTCTGGGGAGAAGCTGTGAATACAGCTTGCTATGTCCTAAACAAAGTTTTGACTGTTAAACGTTTTAACAAAACTTGTCATGAATTAATGTTTAACAAGAAACCAAACTTAGAAGGCTTTGAACCATTTGGATTACCCTGCACCATTGTGCGAAATAAAGATAAACAAAAATTCGGTGAGGTGGCTGACGAGGGCTACTTTCTAGGTTACGTACCTGGCGCACCGAATAAAAGGGTTTTTAATCTAAAAACTGGTAAAATTGAGGTTGTGTTTAATGTTGAAATTACTTCTTACAAACCTCAACAGTCAACGAGTGGACCAGCTATATTATATGATTATGAAAGTGTTTTTAAATCATTTAATATTCCTGAGTTTTCCAATGCAGATGAGTCTCAGCTGATTCAAACAGAGATAAATGGAGATGATGAAGGCGAGTTCATGCCTAGATCAAATGTTGATATGACAGATGCTCCTGAAACTTCCCAAGATGCTGCTGATACTGATTCAAGTGATGGTGAACCCGAACCCAATCAGGGGGAGGATTTCATTAATCCGTTTGCAAATCAGAATATTCAGGGGGAGGTTGGATCAAACCTGGGTGACAATCTAGTAGTCGATGCTGTTGCAACTACACGAGCAAATAGGGATCATCCAGTTGACATGATACTTGGAGATCCTACTGCAGGTGTTCAGACGAGAAGAAGCATAGCAGCAAATACTGGTTTATTTGTGTCGATTGAGAAGACTGGGATTGTGAACGAATGCTTGTATAGTTGCTTTATTTCCCAAGAGGAGCCGAAGAACATTCATATGGCTCTTAAAGACAATTCATGGGTTGAAGCTATGCAAGAGGAATTGGCCCAGTTTGCTAAGTTGAAAGTTTGGGAGTTGGTTGATCTTCCTAAAGGTGAAAGAGAGATTGGCACTAAATGGGTATTTAGGTGCAAGAAAGATGAAAGAGGTATAGTCACGCGAAACAAGGCTCGATTGGTGGTCAAAGGTTTCAATCAGCAAGAAGGGATACATTACAATGAGGTGTTTGCACCAGTGGCAAGGTTGGAGGCAATTCGTTTGTTTCTGGCTTTCGCAACTTTCAAGGGCTTCAAAGTTTACCAACTAGACGTGAAGAGTGCGTTTCTTTACGGGAAAGTCCAAGAAGTGGTGTATGTCTCACAACCAGATGGGTTCGTTGATCCAGATTATCCAGATCGAGTGTACAAACTTGATAAGGCTTTGTATGGGTTACATCAAGCTCCCAGGGCGTGGTACGAGACACTGTCTACACATCTGATAAAGAATGGTTTTGAAAGAGGTCAGATTGACAGTACACTGTTCATCAAGAGGAAGAAGGAAGATTTTCTGCTGGTACAGGTGTACGTGGATGACATCATTTTTGGGTCATCTGATGAAAGCATGTGTAAAGAGTTCGAGCAGGTGATGAAGAGCAAGTTCGAAATGAGTGCTATGGGTGAGCTTTCTTACTTTCTAGGATTACAAGTTGAACAGAAGGCGGATGGGATGTTTATTCATCAAACAAAGTATGTGTATGACATTTTGAGTCGGTTCAAAATGAATGATTGCACTACTTCCAACACACCCATATGTGAAAATCACAATCTTGGCCCAGATCATGAAAGTACTGAAGACGTTGATCCTACACAATACAGGGCAATGATTGGTTCCCTAATGTACTTGACTGCTTCAAGACCTGACATCATGTTTGCCATATGCTTGTGTGCCAGATATCAGGCGAATCCTAAAGAGTCACACATGAAAGCAGTGAAGCGGATTCCTCGTTACTTGAAGGGGAAACCTAAACTTGGGTTGTGGTATCCAGCTGATAGTGATTTGACGTTTGTTGCTTACACTGACTCAGACTTTGGAGGATGCAAATCGAACAGAAAGTCTACAACAGGTGGTTGTCAGTTCTTAGGAGGCAGGATTGTGTCTTGGCAATGCAAGAAGCAATCTTGTGTGTCTACATCTACTTGTGAAGCTGAATATATTGCTGCTGGAAGCTGCTGCTCTCAGGTTCTCTGGATACAACAGCAAATGCGCGATTACGGTTTGGATTTCACTCGTACTCCTATTATGATAGATAATAATGCCACTATTTCAATAACTAATAATCCCGTGAACCACAGTCGCACAAAACATATTGACATACGTCATCATTTTATACGGGATTGTGCTGAAAAGAGACTAATTGAATTACATCGAGTCGACACAGAGGATAACCTGGCAGATCTTTATACTAAAGCATTTGACAGGGCTCGCTTTGAACATTTTGTCGAACTCAACGGGATGAGGAATCCTGAATAAGTGGTTTTTCATAAGAATTTTTTGTAAATAGTTTACTGTTTTCTTAAAAATCAAAAACAAAAAAAAATTGAAAAATCAAAAACATAAAAAAATAGAAAATCAAAAATGAGATTTCACTGTGTGAAAAAGAAGAAATGATAGTACATCAGCAAGTTAGACTGTCACACTGAAACTGAATCATAAATTGTTTACGTGTGATAGCAGCTTCATCATATAATGTACCAGTAGGCAAAAGCATGAAATAATCAACTTACCAATGTGATATAAACTTAATTGAACTGAATATGAGTGGGGAACACATTAGTGGTGTATGGTTTAATGACCTTAATTCTTGCGTTGATAGATTGCCAAAATCTGAAGTTTTGGGTCTTTATACTGTTGTTTCAACTAGGGATATCTTGGCTGTCTGTCTGTTAGAACTAAAATTATACACTGACCCCAGGAAAGATAGTCACTTGGAATTAGCTCATTTCTATTTGAATGTCTGTATATTTCCCGATACACACAATTTTGATCTGATTCTGAAATCTTCTCTGAAAAAAGTCGTGTACCTCCTCTGCTGCATCCAGATATATGCTGACCTGGAGGTGCTAGGCAACGACAGCTTCTGCTGCATCCAGATACATGCTGACCTAGCTGTACGTTGTCGCGCTGTAGATCTAATACACCCGAAAGAGGCCCTCTAGTGCCCAAAAGAAACCCAAGAAACCTATATCAAACTGAGAAAATCTCATTTGATCTGTATATTATACCATCTCTACTAAAGATCTATTCTGTTCTCTTCTCAACCTATTCCCAGTTAAGATTTCAGAAATCTGGATTGGACTTGTGAAATATGTGGTAGGGAAGATACTTGCATGATAGAGTGTGTTGTTTATATTTCCAGGATTTGATTTGTATTTATTTGGGTGTTCATAGTTAAGCAATCAAAACATGATAAAACAGTTTTAAATGCAGACCTAGACACAGTAAGGATATCTTAAAGGATGACTTCAGTATACTCACCTACTACGATGAATCTTTGTGCATACCTTGATCGTGGGGGTATATCCTGTTGTGGGACACGCTAGGATTTCAGAAAATAAAATTACCTTAACGTATCACACGGTAATGGTACTTGAAATGTTCATGCATTTTGTTTAAGTGGACAAACATACTGGTAATCGTCTTGAACTGTTTTTCACGAGAAATTAAATAAAGAATTATCTAATAGTGTGAAACAGTTTGATTGTGCTGATATGATCTTCTTACCAGTGATTCTCACAAAAATAGAGTGTTTATTGTTTTTGTTATTTACTTGCTTTCAGAAAAATATAAAAATCCAAAAATAGTGTCTTTTTCTGTTTAAAATTCTTAACGTACGGAAAACTGTTATTCTTGGAGGAATTGTTACCGATAGGGGGAGACGGTGTTAGAAAGTGAGCTCAAAAATTTTAAAATCTTGCAGGTTGAACAAACAGTTTTGCATGTTGGTGATAAGTTGAAAAAGCTTAATCTGTGATACAGTTTAACTATCTCTTGAAAAATAATAATTTATTTAACCTTGTTGAAAAATTCTTATGGTTTCTCGAGATGTTTGTTTTATAGTATACAGATTGTTGCTGAGAAGTTGCTGTGAAGTGTGAAGATGAGAGTTTGATTAGATGCATGGTAGAACCTCCTTTCTATATTGCAGACAAGATTGAAGAGTTTGAAGATTGCTTTGCAAATGCTGAACTGGAGTTTACTCAAACGCTAGCGTGTTGAAGATTTGGTGATTGGATGCATCAGCTTAGGGGGAGTCTGTTGCTGACAGAAGCTATTGAAGCTGAAGCTATCCAAAGACCAAAGACAGTGCAAGATTACTTGAAGATTGCAAGAAGACTGAAGACAAAGTTTTGACTCAAGACAAAGTTTTTATGAAGCTATTGTCAAGGGGGAGTTTGTTGGTGCATATTTGTGACAACAGCTTAGATTTGGTCTTTGGATATCTTGTAATTAGTTAAATGATAAACGGTTAGCGGGTTTAGCTTTGTAATAGTTAGTTGTAATGTTTGGCCTAACTAAACCCAAAGAATTGGGTGATGGGGGGCGAATTGGGCCTGTCCAATTCACAGCCCATGATGTTTGACCTAGCCCAGTTGTAAACCTTGTGTTATATAAACAAGGTTAGACATTAGGGTTAAGGTTAATCAGCCAAAACAGTTGTTAGAGAGATAGAATTTCGTGAGAGTACTAGCTTGGACGAAATTGTGAGGGTTAGGGTTTAGATTGATTGTAATACGAAAGTTTGATAATCAATAGAAACCCGGTTGAAAGTGATTTGCTGTTTCTACACGTTTTTTGCTAATTCTGATCAAGAGGATTCCGCACTCTTGATTGGAAAGACGATTCTGTGACGATCCATAAGACTCAAGGGGACTTACAAGAAGTTTGATATATAAACCAAGTTTAAAAAAAAGATCCATGAAGTTTCAATAAGAAGTCTAAAGGAAATTTAGACATTAAATCTCGACTTAATAGAATCACAATACATGCAATTTATATCAAGGGGTTCTAGGGAGTGGGTTGGAAAAAAAAAAGAATTATATAGCTCGGTTTTGAAATTGGGTTGGGCCCAAGGCCCGTTAACGTGTTTTGAATAGCCCAATAACAATTCCAAAGCCCGTTTCTCGAACCCGATTGCCATAATATGTCGTAAGATATAACGTTAAGTCGAGAATACTAAAAAAAATATACGTCGGAACTTGAGGTTTGACACGTATTTTGTCGGTTGCGTTAAAACGCGACAAATGTTCCGTTTGTCTTTTTTTTTTAATCCATTTTTCGATCAGTTTTCAACTACGGATAATAAAATTTGAACACGAAGTTAAGTATATCATAATATATTAATATTGGGTCGTAATTCGAGATAGGTGCTTCGTTTCGTCGTTGATTTTCGGTGCGTTACTCTTTCCGCGTTTTTCGTTCACGTTTGCGTTTTGTGTCGTTCGAAAGCATGAATATTTCGCAAAAAACGAAATCCTTATATATAAATTATATGTACAAAATTTGTATTTGTCGGCGTTGTCAGTATGTTGTACAGTGTCAGTTCGTTATCGTTTATCGTTACGCAGTTTTTCCGAAAATCACCATACGCGCATTGTAACGTCTGATAAGCGTTCCTAGGCATTCCAATAGCCTAATTAAGCTAATTCGTGTCTTAAACACTATTTATTATTGTTTTAAACATCTGTTAATCACGTAATTAGAGCCGTTAATTACCGGTTGTCACATTCTCCCTCTGTTACAGAAATTTTGTCCTCGAAATTTAGACTAAGTTATCTCCTCAGGGTTGTGTCGTTTCGCAGGTAAGTCCAAATAACACCAAAGTGAATAACCACGTAATCGAATCAAAACTCATTTAGATTACGGGAATGTAAGGACATTTTACATTAATAAGAACCCAACGGTTTAACTGAGTTTGTTCTAGAAATCGATGTCAAGTGAACGAAATGTTGTGATACTATCACCAATGTGACTAGGTTTACAGGGTTCAACAAAAGAGGAAAATTAAACCAGTGGAATTCCAAATGAACGTTCACTAACTGCAAATCCATTTTTGAAACAACAGAATTTACTACCAACGGAATCTAGCGTTGGTTGTTGTATAAGTGAAACTCGAATTCAACAAGCTCAAATAAGTAGAATCATAAAAATGATTTATCAACTTTTGAACCATTAAATGAATAAAATCAACGTGTTGCAAGGATACACCAAAATGAAATACAACCGAACCTGGTGTATCACCGTCTTAACACATAGTTGCATTAAGACTATTTAAATGATTAGCCAAGCAAAGAGCGTACGTAGTTTTGTATGTAACGATCGATCATGATTAGCGCAAGCTACAAGTTTATACCGACGCCACAAGGTGTCGTAGTGAATCAAACAATTCAATAATAGCAGTGATCGAACAAGTATCACCTGTGTTTGAAGTCAAATGAAAGGTTCATCGGAGTAAATCTGAATACTTATTTCGAACAAATATGGTAGGATTTTCAACTGAAAACGAAACAAATAAACAATGTTTTCGAGTAAAGATGAAAAGCAATAAATATCACCAAAATGTCTGCTCGATGATGAAAGATCCGTTAAGAGGCACACCGAAATATGACATGAACTTGTGTACCATTGTCTTAACACACAATTGTATTAAGACTGATTTAATACGATAAATCAACAAGGCAGATTTAATATAATTAAACAAACAAATAAATAATTAAATCCGCACATGATGTGAGCAACGAGATTAGCGCAAGCTTCAAACTTGTGAAATACGCCACCACAAGGTGATCATGATTAAAGAAACGATTCAATGAAGTCGAAGACCAAACAAGCCTGTTATGGTTCAAAGCAAATGAAGTGCTTGTTTGGATTATTTCGAATATGATGGCCTCAATCCATCATATGGAATCTTGAATCGAATATAGATTACGAGCAAATTCAATCAATTTAACTTGGTGGAAACATAATCCAACAATGAATTCATGTATCAATAAGAAAGTTTCGACATGGTTACAATGAAAAACCATGTATACCACTCAAAAGAAAATGAGTTTTCCAAGAAATCCGTCGACTCGATATCAAGGAGTCAACACTTTACAATAATGCGAGTCATCTAGATCACATTGCAAAGATTGAGTATAGCGAAATAATATATGAGATGTTGACAAAACGACCATTCAAAGTGAAACAACATGTGTAACAAACAATGCATGTGTAGCGTAAGAATTTGTCAAGAAATAAGCAAATGAGTGTTCGCTGTCATGAAATAAAATCTTCATGTTGCAATGAACATTAGGGGGAAGTAGAAATGAAAAAAAAAGATCTACTCACTAGATGCAAAAGTCGGAATTTCAATAACAGAAATTTAAGGACTTAACCTTGAATTTCATGTGATAACCGTCGTTAAGTGACATTAACATGGAATGTCGAACATTGTGTATTTGTCATAAATGAAATAGAGGGAATGCGAATGCATGTGACTTCTTTTGCAGCGCCAACAACTGCGAGTCTCTTTAGACTAAGTACCGACTGTTGTGAAATCTTGTTCTAGAGTACCTCAGTGAGATTCGTGTCATTTGCAGGATCACATGGCAAAGTGCTGCATTGTAGTCGGTAGTTCTCCCGCTGCCGGGATTAGCGTCGCTATCGTGCCTAGTCCTTTTTTCCCAAGGTCTTGTCTCGAAAGTCGTGTGTGATATACTTCGACATCCGCTGACATATAGTTTAAGTTTCATGTGCACTCGTGCACTAGCGTTACGTTCCACGTAGATTACCTGCTAGGGTAATTAAAATAGCATAGACAATATAGATAATGGTGTTTGCCCGAGTTGTTAGTCACGGTTTCTAAGTGAGAACCTGTCACACCCCCAAAATCCACACGCGGAGTACCACCGCTTGGAGGCGTGACATGACCAGGATCAAGCCACCAATCATATAGAACATGTAAATATATAGTAAAAGTTATCCATCAATACGAAAGGTGTTTATCAAAACCAACATAGTTAAGTATAGCGGAAGCATTAATGTAAAAACCCAATCATAAGTATTAATGTATGAAATGACATAAGTAATCACGATCCATATGCCCACAACGACCTGCCCTCCCTTGTGCAAGCTCCATAATGTACCTAAGGTCCTGCAAGGCATGCAGCAGAGAGTCAACAACTAGTTGAGCGAGTTCACAGAAAGTAAGTTCAGTAATAGTAATGGTATAGTAAGCGTTGCGTTCGTTCATTTAATCATGTATCGTATTAGTTCGTATCGCAGCCCTCTAGGCATGTATGCGAAGATTAGGGAAAGTTCTCAAGTATTCTAGACTATGTATATTTGTATCGCTGGCCACCCTGGCATGTGTGCGAAGTTTAGTATGTATAGTTCGCAGCCTTCCTGAGGCATGTGTGTGAAGATTAGTCATAATATCGCAGCCAACCCTTGGCGTGTGTGCGAAGATCAGTCATAATATCGCAGCCAACCCTTGGCGTGTTTGCGAAGATCAGTTCAAGTAGGTATACTAGTCTAGCCGTATCTTATCATTTACCATCCTCACCCTGAGGACCATATCATTAGGTTCCATTAACTATGTACGCACGAAATAATCATCCAATCCCATTCCCACCCTGGGAACCCCATGCCTTGGCTGTGTGAACTCACCTTGGGTTGCTCGGCAGATACACAATAAAAGGGTTCTTGAACTAAGGGTGATCAACCACGTCCTAACAGGGTTACCACACAAGTCAGGTTTGGTTCAAGTAATGCACGTATGATTCATAGCAACACGTATAGCACGCAAACAATCAAAATATAATATTCACCACTTGTGCGATTCGGATGGTTGGGCCAATGAACTTGTGCGAGCCCAACCATCTTGTGCGATATGAACGTCTAAGCCCAACGATACCCGGCCCACAAATAAGTAAACAGTCTAAACATATACGGCCCAAAAACAATTAAACCAACATCTTGTGCGACCCGGTTAACCTTGTGCGACCCGGTTAACCTTGTGCGACTGAACTGGGTTGTGCGATCGGCCTTTGGGCTTGTCCGGCCCAAATGGCATAAGTAGTCCAAAAACATAGCGGCCCAACTAAATAGTCCATAGCAGCTTGTGCGGTCCGGTTACCCTTGTGCGATCAAGGCACATTGTGCGAGTGGACACTTGGGCTGTCCGGCCCAGCAGTTTGTGCGATTGTGCGTGTGTGTGGCCCCATGACTTGTGCGATCGGATCAAATTGTGTGACTGATCCATTTGTGCGATTGGACATCTTGTGCGACCAAGATGTCTTGTGCGGCCGGCTAACAACTTTCGTGAATTAAGCAAATCAGTTACAATTCCAATTAATTCCTTTGACCAATTTCAATAGTTTCTAACTTTAACAATTATCAATTAACACAATTTCCATAACCTTAAACAAATCATATCGATCAAAACATGGTTTTTATCTCAAGATCCTTATGAACTCTATCAAGATCAACATGAACATTATCTATCAATTCATATGAACATGTAGCCGAGAACACCCACTAACCCGATTCACTTAGCCTATTAACAAGCTACAATCCGACTCCCATAACGTAACAACGGATTAATATCTATCTTCAACCGATTCATATGAACATTAAATCAACATACACATATGGCCGAATAACAAGAACACCACCAACTAGCATCATAGTTTACCATGTTAACAAGAATACTATCGTTAAACATCAACAATCAGGCATCATCTAGGACATGTGTGATCACATAACATAAATCACAAATAGTAAAACACTAACCAATTGATAGTGGGTAATCCGATAGGAGGAACGATCTTGAAGAGAAGGAGAATGCTTGCCGTCGGGTTCCAAGCAAAACGAGAGAGAGAGAGAGGAAGTCTAGGGTTTGTGTAACTTGTGTGGTTTGTAAAAATGAGAGGCAACCCTTCAACACGGTTGCTTGTTTGCGTAAAAGAGAAGTGGGCCGAACCCACTTGGGCTGCCCTAAGGGTCCGCGTACAAGGATAAGCCCAAATGGCTTGTGCGCTCAAGGAATGGTTGTGCGGTTTGGGCTCGATTAGCATACATACACATAATACACAAAGCACATAACAACATAATGTTCAATAAATAAGGTTCGTATATAATCCTAAAACGTTCACATACGTTACACAAAGTTGGCTCAAAATACGAGTTGTCACATTATCCCCAACTAAAAAGAAATTTCGTCCCGAAATTTGGTATGCACTCACTGAGGAAGCTAGGTAAGTTGTATCGTTCGCTGGTTTTCCTGGGGTGTTACATCCTCCCCCCGTTGATCTGGAATTTCGTCCCGAAATTCCGCAGTAGTAGCTTCAGTCTCAGCAGTGGTTGCATTGGTTCCGAATAACTGGGGGTACTTTTCTGTCATCCTGTCTTCGCGTTCCCAGGTGTACTCTGGGCCACGTTTGGAGTTCCAACGTACTCGAACAAGAGGGATTCTCTTGTTTTTGAGGACCTTCACATCCCGGTCCGTGATTTCAACTGGTTCCTCGACAAACTGTAACCGCTCGTCGATAGTAAGTTCCTTAAAAGGAATTATGAGGGTCTCATCTGACAGGCACTTCTTCAGATTCGACACGTGGAATACATTGTGAACTGCACCGAGTTCAGCTGGTAGATTTAGCTTGTAGGCTATTTTGCCTATTTTCTCTATGATCTCGAATGGTCCGACATACCGCGGATTGAGTTTGCCCCGTTTGCCAAAACGAACCACACCCTTCCAGGGTGAGACTTTGAGTAAAACCCGGTCCCCGACCTGAAATTCCAATGGCTTTCTACGCTTGTCCGCGTAGGCTTTCTGACGGTCGCGTGCTGCCTCCATGCGTTGTCGTATTTGTGCAATCTTTTCTGTGGCGTCCACTACAATCTCTGGACCCGTAATCTGACTATCCCCCACCTCTGCCCAACAGAGAGGTGACTCGCATTTACGTCCGTACAATGCCTCGAATGGAGCGGCTTGGATGCTGGTGTGATAACTGTTATTATACGAGAACTCCACCAAAGGGAGGTACTTTTCCCAGCCGTTGCCGAAGTCTATAACGCATGCCCGAAGCATGTCTTCAAGAGTTTGGATCGTTCGCTCAGACTGCCCATCCGTCTGAGGGTGATACGCTGTGCTCATGTCCAATCGTGAGCCGAAAGATTTGTGCATTGCTTGCCATAGCTCTGACGTGAATCGTGCATCCCGATCCGAAATGATGGAGGTGGGCACTCCGTGCCTCGAAACAACTTCCTTGAGATAGATGTCTGCGAGAGTGGAGAACTTATCCGTTTCCTTTATAGCTAGGAAGTGTGCAGACTTGGTGAGTCGATCCACGATCACCCATATGGTATCATTCCCACGCTGGGATCAAGGTAGGCCTGTAACGAAATCCATGGAAATTTCTTCCCATTTCCATTGCGGTATCTTAGGCTGCTGAAGTAGGCCCGCTGGTTTCTGGTATTCGACCTTGACTCTCGCACAGGTCAAGCATTTGCCGACATAGGTGGCAATGTGGGCCTTCATGCTAGGCCACCAATAAGTAGTTCTGATGTCGTGGTACATCTTATCCGACCCTGGATGTACCGAGTAGCGAGACTTGTGAGCTTCATCCATTACAAGTTCGCGTAGACCGCCATAAAGTGGGATCCAAATACGCCCCGTTACATAGTAGGCGCCGTCTGCCTTCTGTTCTAACCGCTGTCGTGAGCCGCGCAGGGCTTCTGCCCTTACGTTTTCTGGTTTCAATGCCTCTGCCTGTGCATCTCGTATCTGTGCAGGAAGGCTAGACTGAATCGTAAGCTGCAGCGCTCGCACGCGCCGAGGTAAAGTGTCTTTCCGACTGAGGGCGTCAGCCACAACATTGGCTTTGCCTGGATGGTACTTGATAGCGCATTCGTAATCGTTCAGTAACTCGACCCATCGCCGTTGACGCATGTTCAAATCCTTCTGCTTAAGGATATGCTCGAGACTCCTGTGATCGGTGTAAATCGTGCACCTGGTACCGTACAGGTAGTGTCGCCATATCTTAAGCGCGAAAACAACAGCTCCCAGCTCTAAGTCGTGCGTCGTGTAGTTCCGTTCATGAATCTTAAGTTGGCGTGAAGCGTAAGCAATAACCTTGTCGCGCTGCATTAACACACATCCAAGACCTTGGATGGATGCATCACAATATACTACAAAATCGTCTGTGCCCTCTGGCAATGAGAGGATAGGTGCACTGCAAAGTCTATCCTTTAAGTGCTGAAAAGCAGTCTCCTGGGGCTCTCCCCAGCGATAGGTGACACCCTTCTGTGTCAGTAGCGTAAGCGGCTGAGCAACCTTTGAAAAGTCTTTAATAAACCGTCTGTAGTAACCCGCCAAACCCAAGAATTGGCGTATTTCCGTTGGCGTACATGGTGCAGGCCAGTTCCTGATTGAGTCTACCTTGGATAGATCGACATGAATCCCATCCTTGTTTACTACGTGGCCTAGAAAGTGGACTTCACGAAGCCAGAAGTCACATTTCGAAAACTTAGCGTACAGCTGTTCCTTTCGAAGAAGTTCCAAAATAAGGCGTAGATGCTGCTCGTGTTCCTCCTGACTCTTGGAGTAGATCAGGATGTCGTCGATGAAGACAATGACGAACTTGTCAAGATAGGGTTTGCACACCCTGTTCATAAGGTCCATAAATACGGCAGGCGCGTTCGTTAACCCGAACGGCATGACAAGAAACTCGTAGTGGCCATGACGAGTTCTGAATGCGGTTTTGGAGACGTCCTCATCCCGGACTCTCAGCTGATGATACCCTGACCTCAGGTCTATCTTCGAATAGTAGCACGACCCTTGCAACTGGTCGAATAAATCATCTATACGCGGAAGAGGATAACGGTTCTTCACCGTCACCTTGTTGAGTTCGCGGTAGTCTATGCACATCCTGAAGGTACCGTCCTTCTTTTTCACAAATAACACTGGAGCTCCCCATGGCGAAGAGCTTGGACGAATGAAGCCCTTTTCCAAGAGCTCTTGTAGCTGCTTTGACAGTTCTTCCAATTCCGATGGAGCTAGACGATATGGTGCGCGAGCTATGGGTGCCGCTCCTGGAGCGAGCTCGATTTGAAATTCGACTTGGCGATGTGGCGGTAAACCAGGTAAATCTTCAGGAAACACCTGAGGGTAGTCGCGTACTACTGGAATATACTCCAGTTTCTTTTCCTTCACTGATGCATCTGAAACGAGTGCCAAGATTGCGGTGTGACCCTTCCGCAGACACTTCTGAGCCTTCAAGAAAGAGATGATGCCTACCACTGCACCACTCTTGTCTCCTTGAACTTCGAGAGGTTCTTGACCAGAACGTGGAATACGAACGATCTTCTCACTACATAAGATCTCTGCCTGATGTTGGGACAACCAATCCATCCCTATGACGACATCAAAACTTCCCAAGACTATGGGAATAAGGTCGATGGAGAAAGCCTGGCCGGCTAAGACAATACTACAACCCCTGACTACTTGTGTGGCTTCTAGGCTCTTACCATTAGCTAGTTCTACGACGTGTTTGGTGTTTAGGGGTGTTGATGTACGTTTTAACAAATTACTGGCTTTCACAGAAATATAGCTTGTATCCGCACCCGAATCAAATAAAACAGTAACATAAATATTGTCGAGGAGAAACTTACCCATAACTACGTTGGGATCGTTCACTGCGTCACCTCGACCTAGCACAAAAGCGCGTCCCCTAGCTTCGTTGCCATTGTTGTTGTTGTTCCCACCGTTGTTGTGCCCGTTGCCCTGGTTATTGTTGTTGTTGCGGTTCTGGTTCTGGTTCAACTGAGGACAATCGCGTTTGTAATGACCTTCTGCCCCACACTGGAAAGATCCCCGGTTTCCACGCTGTGGTTGCTGCTGCTGTGGGTTCTGAGGAACTGGTGGCGGAAGTTGCTGATTCTGGTTCGCAGGTCGTGAGCTCCTACAATCCTTGGCTTCGTGCCCTAGCTTGAGACATCTCTGACAACGTTCTTTGCGACACCTTCCACTGTGGTGCCTGTTACACTTGTTACATAGTGGGTGAACTCCCCGGTATCCACCCTGCCCCTGACTGCCAGATGATTGCTGACTCGAATTCTGGTAGTCATTCATCCTGCACTGCTGTGCTTGAGACTGAATGGAAACTGATCCCCTGCTGGAATCCCCATCCCATTTCCGTTTGTTGTCGTTGGGTGTAGCAGAAGTAGCAGCTGGAGTAGTGGTTGCACTGACGCGTTTGGGCAGCTTGTTCTGTTCTACTGCCTGATCTGTGAGTCGATGAGCAAGACGCTGGATGTCTTGGATGTTGTCGAGGTTTGCCGATGTAACATGGCTCTGGATCTCTGGCGCAAGTCCCTTGAGATACAACTCAATGCGCTTCACTGGAGGGTCCACCATAGTTGGACACAGTATGGCCAGTTCGTTTGACCGCTTTGTATAGGCTTCAATCTCTGACCCCGTCATTTTCAAGTGATAAAGCTCGTTCTCCAACTTGTGGATGTCATCACGCGTGCAATATTCCCTCTTAATGAGTTCCTTGAAGTCGTTCCAGGGTGTGGCGTTAGCAGCTGCCAACCCTAAAATCTGAACTTGGGCGTTCCACCAAGTTAGTGCTATTCCTTCTAGCGTGCCAGTGGCGTATTTCACCCTGCGAGCCTCAGGGCATTCACACATCTCGAACACAGACTCGAGCTTCTCAAACCAGTGGAGGAGTCCCACTGCTCCCTCTGTGCCGCTGAAAGTACTTGGACGACAGTCCATGAAGTTCTTAAAAGTACAGACAGGCTGCTGCGCTGGTTGACCTATTGTGTATGAATAGAACGAAGTTAAATACGAGAGTTAATGCAGGATCTAAGGATCCTAGTACGAGTCTATACTGCAGGGTATACTACCTGCTTGAGCAGCTGCAAGTGCCGCAGCAACTTGAGCTTGAACGAGAGCCGCTAGCTGGGCTTGAGTCATGTTAATTCGTCCAGACATGATCTTCATTGTAAAAGTAGCGTAAGTGAGAATGGTTCGAGAGTAGGGCGATGACAGAAAAGTGTAAGCACGTAGGTATTCTCATGTAATAGTAACGTAATGCGAGCAAAGTTCTATATAGTTCTAGCATGCAGGTAATAAACATAAACCATATTACCTAAGATGTCGAGTCTTGCACGTGGAGCGAAGCGTCGTTGTGAATCGTTGAGAGCACTGTTCTGGTTATAGTCTGGTTTTAATAAAACGTTTTCCCCATATTAAAACCGAGTTCTCTAAAACCAATGGCTCTGATACCAATCTGTCACACCCCCAAAATCCACACGCGGAGTACCACCGCTTGGAGGCGTGACATGACCAGGATCAAGCCACCAATCATATCGAACATGTAAATATATAGTAAAAGTTATCCATCAATACGAAAGGTGTTTATCAAAACCAACATAGTTAAGTATAGCGGAAGCATTAATGTAAAAACCCAATCATAAGTATTAATGTATGAAATGACATAAGTAATCACGATCCATATGCCCACAACGACCTGCCCTCCCTTGTGCAAGCTCCATAATGTACCTAAGGTCCTGCAAGGCATGCAGCAGAGAGTCAACAACTAGTTGAGCGAGTTCACAGAAAGTAAGTTCAGTAATAGTAATGGTATAGTAAGCGTTGCGTTCGTTCATTTAATCATGTATCGTATTAGTTCGTATCGCAGCCCTCTAGGCATGTATGCGAAGATTAGGGAAAGTTCTCAAGTATTCTAGACTATGTATATTTGTATCGCTGGCCACCCTGGCATGTGTGCGAAGTTTAGTATGTATAGTTTGCAGCCTTCCTGAGGCATGTGTGCGAAGATTAGTCATAATATCGCAGCCAACCCTTGGCGTGTGTGCGAAGATCAGTCATAATATCGCAGCCAACCCTTGGCGTGTGTGCGAAGATCAGTTCAAGTAGGTATACTAGTCTAGCCGTATCTTATCATTTACCATCCTCACCCTGAGGACCATATCATTAGGTTCCATTAACTATGTACGCACGAAATAATCATCCAATCCCATTCCCACCCTGGGAACCCCATGCCTTGGCTGTGTGAACTCACCTTGGGTTGCTCGGCAGATACACAATAAAAGGGTTCTTGAACTAAGGGTGATCAACCACGTCCTAACAGGGTTACCACACAAGTCAGGTTTGGTTCAAGTAATGCACGTATGATTCATAGCAACACGTATAGCACGCAAACAGTCAAAATATAATATTCACCACTTGTGCGATTCGGATGGTTGGGCCAATGAACTTGTGCGAGCCCAACCATCTTGTGCGATATGAATGTCTAAGCCCAACGATACCCGGCCCACAAATAAGTAAACAGTCTAAACATATACGGCCCAAAAACAATTAAACCAACATCTTGTGCGACCCGGTTAACCTTGTGTGACCCGGTTAACCTTGTGCGACTGAACTGGGTTGTGCGATCGGCCTTTGGGCTTGTCCGGCCCAAATGGCATAAGTAGTCCAAAAACATAGCGGCCCAACTAAATAGTCCATAGCAGCTTGTGCGGTCCGGTTACCCTTGTGCGATCAAGGCACATTGTGCGAGTGGACACTTGGGCTGTCTGGCCCAGCAGTTTGTGCGATTGTGCGTGTGTGTGGCCCCATGACTTGTGCGATCGGATCAGATTGTGTGACTGATCCATTTGTGCGATTGGACATCTTGTGCGACCAAGATGTCTTGTGCGGCCGGCTAACAACTTTCGTGAATTAAGCAAATCAGTTAAAATTCCAATTAATTCCTTTGACCAATTTCAAT
The DNA here is from genome assembly GCF_002127325.2 of Helianthus annuus. Lineage (NCBI taxonomy): Eukaryota > Viridiplantae > Streptophyta > Magnoliopsida > Asterales > Asteraceae > Helianthus > Helianthus annuus. Next base: position 95,689,047 of record NC_035448.2, on the reverse strand, counting down.
AGTTTCCAACTTTAACAATTATCAATTAACACAATTTCCATAACCTTAAACAAATCATATCGATCAAAACATGGTTTTTATCTCAAGATCCTTATGAACTCTATCAAGATCAACATGAACATTATCAATCAATTCATATGAACATGTAGCCGAGAACACCCACTAACCCGATTCACTTAGCCTATTAACAAGCTACAATCCGACTCCCATAACGTAACAACGGATTAATATCTATCTTCAACCGATTCATATGAACATTAAATCAACGTACACATATGGCCGAATAACAAGAACACCACCAATTAGCATCATAGTTTACCATGTTAACAAGAATACTATCGTTAAACATCAACAATCAGGCATCATCTAGGACATGTGTGATCACATAACATAAATCACAAATAGTAAAACACTAACCAATTGATAGTGGGTAATCCGATAGGAGGAACGATCTTGAAGAGAAGGAGAATGCTTGCCGTCGGGTTCCAAGCAAAACGAGAGAGAGAGAGGAAGTCTAGGGTTTGTGTAACTTGTGTGGTTTGTAAAAATGAGAGGCAACCCTTCAACACGGTTGCTTGTTTGCGTAAAAGAGAAGTGGGCCGAACCCACTTGGGCTGCCCTAAGGGTCCGCGTACAAGGATAAGCCCAAATGGCTTGTGCGCTCAAGGAATGGTTGTGCGGTTTGGGCTCGATTAGCATACATACACATAATACACAAAGCACATAACAACATAACGTTCAATAAATAAGGTTCGTATATAATCATAAAACGTTCACATACGTTACACAAAGTGGGCTTAAAATACGAGTTGTCACAGAACCTTTAATAAGTTTCGACATAGGTTTTCCAAAGGTCCTAAATGCATGTTATAAAAACTCTCCAGTTTTTGCTTACTGTATGTAATCGTTTCGTGTACTGTGTATCTAACACAACACTTTTATATATTTAAAACCAAAACTGTTGACTCATTGTTTTCGGCAACGGTTGGAACCCATATTCGAGTCCTAAACGTTCTCTATGTGTTCAAGTCTTAATAATCTAAGTCCCCCGAAGGAAAGTGAGGTTAGAGCCTAGGTATCTCTACAGAAACCTAATTCGCTGTAACCTATAGCTCTGATACCAATCTGTCACACCCCGAATATCCGAGCATTGGCGTGACTGGACTGGTATCTTCATTGCACAACGGAAGCAAATAATTTAAGACTTCTAGAAAATTGTCACACCCCCAAAATCCCACACGCGGAGTACCACCGCTTGGGAGCGTGACATGACCAGGATCTTAACCACCAATCATATTGAACATGTAATATAGTTAAGTATAGCGGAAGCATTTAAGCAAAACCCAAACATAAGTGTTAACGTATGAAATATCATAGGTGTTTAGTAAGAATTCATGAATCCTTGTCCACAACGACCTGCTCCTCCTTGTGCAAGCTCCATAAAGTACCTAAGGTCCTGCAAGGCATGCAACAAATAATCAACAACTAGTTGAGCGAGTTCACAGAAAGTAAGTTCATAACAGTAATGTGTAAGTTCTTCTAGTGGGGGCTTCCCATACATGTATATACTACTCGTGAGGGATTCTCACATTTATCCTTTATAATGGGGGTTTCCCATTATGGTACTTACTAGACTAGTGCAACCATTTGTTCTTCTTAAACCGAGAACAGGAATACGTACTGGGTCACGTAGGCTTTACGTGACGTGCCCTTCCCCGAGGACAGTGGTACGCGTGGGGGCTACGTAGGCTTTACGCAGCGTGTCCTTCCGACCCGGAAGACAGTAGATGGTATTGGGTTACGTAGGCTTTACGTAACGTGTCCTCCCGACCCGGGAGACAAATGGTAATTACAGGGTTACGTAGGCTTTACGTAACGTGTCCTGACTATCCTGAGGACGATGGTCTATAGTCTAGTGATTGCGTAAGTACGAGTAATCATATCATATCAACATTCCAACCCAATTCCCAACCCGGGAATCCCATGCCTTGGCTGTGTGAACTCACCTTGGATTGCTCGGCAGATACACAAAGAGTACAGATAAGCTAGTAAATGGTCAACCACGTCCGATGGAAAGGAGAGTGGGATTGATCCGTGCACAATAATCTTCGATGAAGGGGAATCCTTGGCTGCCTTCGGTTTGCGAAGAAGAGAGGGAGAATAGCTAGGGTTTCTTGTGTGAGAGTGTTTTGGTAACAATGATTGGGGGTTACAAACACCCTAATTGATAATCAATCCAAAAGAATGGGCCGAACCCTCAATGGGCTGCCCTAAGGGTCCGATTACAAGGAAGTGGCCCAACGGCCTTGTGCGCTCGAGCAATAGTTGTGCGGTTCGGATCATGATGTGCGTTTTGGACCATTACATACATTCATATATTACATACACAATATACATACTTACAACATAGCACATAACAAATATATCATTCACTAAGAAAATCATAACGTTTCACATAAGCACATAACGTCACAGGATAGGTCCAAAGTGCGAGTTGTCACATTATCCCCAACTAATTGGAAATTTCGTCCCGAAATTTGGTATGCACTCACTGAGGAAGCTAGGTAAGTTCAATCGTTCACTGGTTTTCCTGGGGTGCCACATCCTCCCCCCGTTGATCTGGAATTTCGTCCCGAAATTCCGAAGTAGTAGCTTCAGTCTCAGCGGTGGTTGCATTGGTTCCGAATAATTGAGGGTACTTTTCTGTCATCCTGTGTTCGCGTTCCCAGGTGTACCCTGGGCCACGTTTGGAGTTCCAACGTACTCGAACAAGAGGGATTCTCTTGTGTTTGAGGACCTTAACATCCCGGTACGTGATTTCAACTTGTTCCTCGACGAACTGCAACCGCTCGTCGATAGTGAGTTCCTTAAAAGGAATGATGAGGGTTTCATCTGATAGGCACTTCTTTAGGTTCGATACATGAAAGACATTGTGAACTGCACCGAGTTCAGCTGGTAGGTTCAACTTGTAGGCTACCTTGCCAATCTTTTCTATGATTTCGAATGGTCCGACGTATCGCGGATTCAGTTTGCCCCGTTTGCCAAAACGAACCACACCCTTCCAGGGTGAGACTTTTAGTAAAACCCGGTCCCCGACCTGAAATTCCAATGGCTTTCTACGCTTGTCCGCGTAGGCTTTCTGACGGTCGCGTGCTGCCGCCATGCGTTGTCGTATCTGTGCAGTCTTTTCTGTGGCGTCCACTACAATCTCTGGACCCGTGATCTGACTATCCCCCACCTCTGCCCAACAGAGAGGTGACCGGCATTTACGCCCGTACAATGCCTCGAATGGAGCGGCTTGAATGCTGGTGTGATAGCTGTTATTGTATGAGAACTCCACCAAAGGGAGATGCTTTTCCCAGCCGTTGCCGAAATCGATGACGCATGCCCGAAGCATGTCTTCTAGAGTTTGGATCGTTCGCTCAGACTGCCCATCCGTCTGAGGATGATATGCTGTGCTCATGTCTAATCGTGAGCCGAAATATTTGTGCATTGCTTGCCAAAGTTCTGACGTGAATCGTGCATCGCGATCCGAAATGATGGATGTGGGCACCCCGTGCCTCGAAACAACTTCTTTAAGATAGACGTCTGCGAGAGTGGAGAACTTATCCGTTTCCTTTATGGGTAGGAAGTGTGCAGACTTGGTGAGTCGATCCACGATCACCCATATGGTATCATTCCCACGCTGGGATCTGGGTAGGCCTGTAACGAAATCCATGGAAATTTCTTCCCATTTCCATTGAGGTATCTTAGGCTGCTGAAGTAGGCCCGCTGGTTTCTGGTATTCAACCTTGACTCTCGCACAGGTCAAACACTTGCCAACATAAGTAGCGATGTGGGCCTTCATGCTAGGCCACCAATAAGTGGTTCTGATGTCGTGGTACATTTTGTCCGACCCTGGATGTACCGAATAGCGAGACTTGTGAGCTTCATCCATTACAAGTTCGCGTAGACCGCCATAAAGTGGGACCCAAATATGCCCCGTTACATAGTAGGCGCTGTCTGCCTTCTGTTCCATTTGCTGTCGTGAGCCGCGTAAGGCTTCAGCCTTGACGTTTTCGGGCTTCAATGCCTCTACCTGAGCGTTTCTTATTTGTGCAGGAAGGCTAGACTGAATCGTAAGCTGTAGCGCTCGCACGCGCCGAGGTAAAGTGTCTTTCCGACTGAGGGCATCGGCCACAACGTTGGCCTTGCCTGGATGGTACTTGATAGCGCATTCGTAATCGTTCAGTAATTCAACCCATCGCCGTTGACGCATGTTCAAATCCTTCTGCTTAAGGATATGCTCGAGACTCCTGTGATCGGTGTAAATCGTGCACCTGGTACCGTACAGGTAGTGTCGCCATATCTTAAGCGCGAAAACAACAGCTCCCAGCTCTAAATCGTGCGTCGTGTAGTTCCGTTCATGAACCTTGAGTTGACGAGAGGCGTAAGCAATAACCTTGTCGCGCTGCATTAACACACATCCAAGTCCCCGAATGGATGCATCACAATAAACCACGAAGTCATCTGTGCCCTCTGGCAGAGAGAGGATAGGTGCACTGCAAAGCCTATCCTTTAGGTGCTGAAAAGCAGTCTCCTGGGGATCTCCCCAACGGTAGGTGACACCCTTCTGTGTCAGTAGCGTAAGCGGCTGCGCAATCTTCGAGAAATCCTTGATAAACCGTCTGTAGTAACCTGCCAAACCCAAGAATTGGCGTATTTCCGTTGGCGTTCGTGGTGCAGGCCAGTTTCTGATCGAGTCTACCTTGGATGGATCGACATGGATTCTCATCCTTGTTCACTACGTGGCCTAAGAAGTGGACTTCACGAAGCCAGAAGTCGCATTTCGAAAACTTAGCGTACAGCTGTTCCTTCCGTAGGAGTTCCAAAATAAGGCGTAGGTGCTGCTTGTGCTCCTCCTGACTCTTGGAGTAGATCAGGATATCGTCGATGAATACTATGACGAACTTGTCAAGATAGGGTTTGCACACCCTGTTCATAAGGTCCATAAATACGGCAGGTGCGTTCAATAACATCCAACCATCCATCATATCAAACATAAGGTATAGCAGTTAAAATAATTCATAAAACCCAATACGATTGATGTTCAAACCAAACTTTGTTTGAGTAGCAGAAACATAATAATGAAAACCCAAAATAAGTTATAAGTTCAAATATCGTTCGTTGCGTCTCCTCGTCCTAACACGAAAGCTCGACCTCTTGCCTCGTTGCCATTGTTGTTGTTGTTTCCCCCGTTGTTGTTGTTGTTCCCGTTGCCCTGGTTATTGTTGTGGTTCTGGTTCTGGTTCAATTGAGGACAATCGCGTTTGTAATGACCTTCTGCTCCACACTGGAAACATCCGAGGTTTCCACGCTGTGGCTGCTGCTGCTGTGGGTTCTGTGGAGCTGGTTGTTGCGGTTGCTGGTCCTGATTTGCAGGACGTGGGCTCCTACAGTCTTTGGCCTCGTGCCCGATCTTGAGACACCTTTGGCAACGACCCTTGCTGCATGGGCCGCTATGGTGCCTGTTGCAATTGTGACACTTGGGGTGAAATCCCTGATATCTTCCCCGTCTATGACCACCAGAGGATTGCTGACTGGGACTCTGGTAGTGGTCAGTCTTCTGTTGCTGAGCTTGAGACTGAACGGATGCTGAACCTTTACTAGAATCTCCATCCCACTTTCTTTTGCTGTCACTAGTAGTAGCAGGAGTAGCTGAAGGAGTGACTGTAGCAGTAGCGCTAACACGTTTAGGCAGTTTATTCTGATCCACTGCCTGGTCGGTGATACGATGAGCGAGGCGTTGAATTTCCTGGATGTTGTCAAGATTAGCCGAGGTAACATGGCTCTGGATTTCTGGTGCCAACCCCTTGAGATACATCTCGATGCGCTTGTATGGAGGGTCCACCATAGTTGGACATAGCACGGCCAGCTCATTCGACCGTTTAGTATACGCTTCGATCTCTGACCCAACCATTTTCAAATTATACAGCTCGTCTTCCAACTTGTGAATATCTTCATGCGTACAATACTCCCTCTTGATAAGTTCCTTAAAATCGTTCCAGGGTGTGGCGTTAGCAGCTGCCAACCCAAGAATTTGCACCTGCGCATTCCACTAAGTTAGCGCGATTCCTTCCAAGGTGCCAGTTGCATACTTGACCTTGCGAGCCTCAGGGCACTCGCACATTTCGAATACTGATTCTAGCTTTTCAAACCAATGGAGGAGTCCCACTGCCCCCTCGGTGCCACTGAAAGAATTTGGACGACAGTCCATGAAGTTCTTGAATGTGCAGACAGGCTGCTGCGCGTGTTGACCTATTGTGTACGAATAGGAAGAAGTTAAATACGAGAGTTAATGTAGGATCTAGAGATCCTAGTGTGTGCCTATACTGCAGGATATACTACCTGCTTGAGCAGCTGCAAGTGCCGCAGCGACTTGAGCTTGAACGAGAGCCTCTAACTTGGCTTGTGTCATGTTAATTCGTCCAGACATGATCTTCATGATAAAAGTAGCGTAAGTGAGAATGGTTCGCGAGTAGGGCGATGACAGAAAAGCGTAAGCACGTAGATGTTCTCATGAAATAAAGTCATGTGTATCTAAGAGTAATGCGAGCAATGTTCTAAGCAGTTCTAACAAATAGGCAATAAACATAAACCTTATTACCTAGGATGTCGAGTCTTGCACGTGGAGCGAAGCGTCGTTGTGGATCGTTGGGAGCACTATTCTGGTTATAGTCTGGTTTTAATAAAAACGTTTTCCCATATTAAAACCAAGTTCTCTATAACCAATGGCTCTGATACCAATCTGTCACACCCCCAAAATCCCACACGCGGAGTACCACCGCTTGGGAGCGTGACATGACCAGGATCTTAACCACCAATCATATTGAACATGTAATATAGTTAAGTATAGCGGAAGCATTTAAGCAAAACCCAAACACAAGTGTTAACGTATGAAATATCATAGGTGTTTAGTAAGAATTCATGAATCCTTGTCCACAACGACCTGCTCCTCCTTGTGCAAGCTCCATAAAGTACCTAAGGTCCTGCAAGGCATGCAGCAAATAATCAACAACTAGTTGAGCGAGTTCACAGAAAGTAAGTTCATAACAGTAATGCGTAAGTTCATCTAGTGGGGGCTTCCCATACATGTATATACTACTGGTGAGGGATTCTCACATTTATCCTTTATAATGGGGGTTTCCCATTATGGTACTTACTAGACTAGTGCAACCATGTGTTCTTCTTAAACCGAGAACCGGAATACGTACTGGGTCACGTAGGCTTTACGTGACGTGCCCTTCCCCGAGGACAGTGGTACGCGTGGGGGCTACGTAGGCTTTACGCAGCGTGTCCTTCCGACCCGGAAGACAGTAGATGGTATTGGGTTACGTAGGCTTTACGTAACGTGTCCTCCCGACCCGGGAGACAAATGGTAATTACTGGGTTACGTAGGCTTTACGTAACGTGTCCTGACTATCCTGAGGACGATGGTCTATAGTCTAGTGATTGCGTAAGTACGAGTAATCATATCATATCAACATTCCAACCCAATTCCCAACCCGGGAATCCCATGCCTTGGCTGTGTGAACTCACCTTGGATTGCTCGGCAGATACACAAAGAGTACAGATAAGCTAGTAAATGGTCAACCACGTCCGATGGAAAGGAGAGTGGGATTGATCCGTGCACAATAATCTTCGATGAAGGGGAATCCTTGGCTGCCTTCGGTTTGCGAAGAAGAGAGGGAGAATAGCTAGGGTTTCTTGTGTGAGAGTGTTTTGGTAACAATGATTGGGGGTTACAAACACCCTAATTGATAATCAATCCAAAAGAATGGGCCGAACCCTCTATGGGCTGCCCTAAGGGTCCGATTACAAGGAAGTGGCCCACCGGCCTTGTGCGCTCGAGCAATAGTTGTGCGGTTCGGATCATGATGTGCGTTTTGGACCATTACATACATTCATATATTACATACACAATATACATACTTACAACATAGCACATAACAAATATATCATTCACTAAGAAAATCATAACGTTTCACATAAGCACATAACGTCACAGGATAGGTCCAAAGTGCGAGTTGTCACAAAAATGAACGCCACTAAGTACTCGACTCCACATGGTTCTCCTATTCCAACCATGCCTTGACTTAGAAATGCAACTTGAGAAAGAACATGCGAAAAAAAGTCAACATAAAGTTGAGCGAGTTCATAGTTTGTTTTGAAAAGATTTAAAATAGATCTTTTTGATAACCGGTTTAAAAGTTGTTGAGAAAATATCGTAAAATTATTTATGGGCATGATATAAGAAAAACTGTGAGTCTAGCCCACAAGAGTCTTTGTGCATTGCACGAGAGAGAATGGGCCGAGCCCAAATGAACCTTTGTAAGCAGGATCAGTGCGTCCTCTTACTTAGGTATAATTTGAGAAAAAAAACGTTACCAAAGTTTGTAAATCCATGTATTTGTGAGTTTACATCAAATGAATATTAAAAACATTTGAAAGTTCAGTTTATAAGTAGGTATGTAATGCGTCTATGAACATGTTGATCATTAATGTTTTGCAAGGACATTAATATATGTGACAACATAGGAGGTACTCAACCCGCGTAGGCAATTTAAGTGTCGAACTCTCGACGATGGACACAATAGCACTCTAGTGGTCACCCCTGGACCGTGAGTGGGGCTCGCCCGTACCAATTAGATCTAACCTTTGTTCCTTGGTCCTAAAAAGGATTAATGGCACCTCAGTTACAGCCTATGCTCACATGATCTAAGAGTTCATTACGTAACTTAATCATACCCTAGTTAATATGTATTTCAAAAGAAAAGGGGGACGTAAACCCATTGGGTTGTCTCGTTGTTCGTACCCCCGTTGTAGTAACTAGGACATTCCCGTCACTAGTCATCAAAATCATGCACGTTTGCGAAAACACGTATTTGTTCTGTAAAACCGGTATGTTTAGTATAAACCTTTCGTAAACCTTTCGAGTTCGTTGAAATTGATTTGCAACATGGTTTATAAATATGTGTTTTCGTTCATCGAAATAGTGTTTTCTTTTGCAAAAACTTGCATGTCTTTCCACCCCCGAAAACATTTGTAAAAATGTAAAACAGTAATAAGTGGGGGTTATGAACTCACCTAGATATCCCTGTGCAAAGCTATCTTAGTGTGATTCCGTAGTGTCGTTCCAAGAACGTGAAGTGGCCAGTGTGCTCTATAGTATTCCTAACAGGGAAGAACTTATCAGTTTCTAGTTTAACGACGTAGTTAAACTACGTGTCCGAGCTCTACCGAGTCATTAACAAACGACTCTACGAAGGTGTTGTTAGTTTGACTTAGAATAACCAATCGGTGGTTATTTGATCCCGTTTATAGTCGGGATAAAACTAAGTCTCGAAATAACTTAGTTTCCATGGGATTTAGGATACATATTTTTATAAATATAAATACAAATATACTTACGAAGTCGTGTTAGTCGTCGTGAATTTGAAGTACGTATGTGAATATATGTAAAGCTCGTGGTTATCGAATTGAGTCATTTAATGATATCATTTGTTATAATCTTACGGCAAGGTGTCGTACTTCAAGTAAAGAAGTTTAAAATAAATATAACTAATTATATTTACTTTATAAAAGTATACGAATTTCATAAACTAGTAGCTCGTGTTTTGTCGAAATGTTATAAACTAGTAGCTCGTGTTTTGTCGAAACGTTATAAACTAGTAGCTCGTGTTTTGTCTCACCCCGGCCGCGTATAACATGCAACCGCAGCGGAAACACAGGGGAGTGTTGTGGACAGAATTAATTGTTTCATAACCATGGCATACAAAGTTGTATTTTATTTATAAACAAGAGTAATACATTGTCTTAAACAGGAAATCAAAGAGTTCAGAACATAATTAAACTAATCTATCTTCATTTTTATTCTCTAAGGCACAGGTCCGCCCTAGTGTCATGATCATCATCCTATGGAACAGCTCCTGAAAACACATGTGAAAGTAGGTACGTCAGCATAAAAATGCATGTGAGATACATAGGTTTTGTGAAAATGGGATTCATGACTTGAGTTTTAAAGAAATGTTTAATAACAGTCAGTCATGAACCTTGTAATTTGTCTTGCTTTGTAAACCATTTGAAAAACGATAACATCAGATGATATGTATAGATAAGTGCAAGGTTAAACGAGTAACCAAGTAAAATGAGTTGAATTTTTTTTTTTTTTGGGTAAAGGGTTACCCCGGTAAATTTAAAAAAAAAATAATGTAAAATGAGTTGAATAAGATAAGTTGTTTGTAAAATATAATGTCTTGTGAAGAGTATGTTATTTGTGTAAAATGTAATGTGTCTAAACTGAAATGACTTGGATAACGCTACGATATGTAATATTATACAAGCATTTATATATAGGAAGTACCAGCGGCGTATCCACCATGTTTGTATCATATTACATACGCCACGTTACACCAACCATTTACCCAAACCAACCACCATGTAAATTGTTCATGTATAAACCAATTGTCAAGTGTTATTGTGTAAACCATGTCGAAATGTCTATGTTCAATGTAAACCACCAAGTATGTATATCAATGTCAAAATGTTTATGTTTAATGTAGATCATGTAATGTGTACCCAAAATATATCTTGTATGGTAAGTGAGATGTATCAACTAAACCATATGTAAAATGCACAAAACAAGGTGTTGAAGTAAAACATGGTTTAAATCAACGTTATGTTTTGTGGAACAATGCATGCTCTACTGATATAAACATTTATGCGGTATTGTGAAAATGCATACATCCAAGCCTTGAGACTGTGGCGATAAACCCTAAACAAATTAATGGTTTATCTAAGTTATGTATATCGAATTCGGTCATTCCTTCCAATCCAAACAAACCCAGGATTTCAGGAACGGGAGTTGTCAATTCCTATGGTACCACTACCTACTAACGAACGGCGTACCAAAATGAAGGCATGTGATGTAAGCAATTGTACTAAGTATGCACACAATGAGCATAAATAGCATGAAATGTAATGTGAACCAATGTACTAAGTACACACACAATGGGCATACATAGCATGAAATGTAATGTAAAGGAATGTACTAAGTACGCACACAATGGGCATACATAGCATGAAATGTAATGTAAAGCAATGTACTAAGTACGCACACAATGGGCATACATAGTATGAAATGTAATGTAAAGCAATGTACTAAGTACGCACACAATGGGCATACATAGCATGAAATGTAATGTAAAGCAATGTACTAAGTACGCACACAATGGGCATACATAGCATGAAATGTAATGTAAAGCAATGTACTAAGTACGCACACAATGGACATAGTATGAAATGTAATGTAAAACAATGTACTAAGTACGCACACAATGGGCATACATAGCATGAAATGTAATGAAATCATGTACTATAATGTACTAACGAACATAGCAAGCATATGATGTGAAAGCATGGAAAGCATGAAAGTAACAAGTAGACACATGTGTTTCACCCTAAAACAGTTTGGAAAACAGTAAAAGAGGGGTTCAATGTACTCACCTGAGATTGCTTTGAATTCCTTGTGTAATAATCACACAATGCTAGAGATCACGGGATATCAAACGGCACCTAATAGGTAGCTATATTAATATACTGGACCAAAATCGGAAGGATCGGATAGTATGCGGGTTCGTAAACCAAACGAGTATGGAGGCTCGTGTAATATGGTTTAACAAAGCCTACATACTAAAATGAAACCTAACCTAAGTGCTTGCGACCCATTACGACCCGTTTAGGTAGCTTATGCCACCTTAACCCGTCGTTCGCGTATAACGCGTTTGGAACGCCTAACATCGTGGCCATAAGGTATAACCTCACAAGGTTATAGCTATGGTCACCTAATGTGTTTGGTCGGATCTTAATGATCGACCAAATGGGTCGGGTTCGAAAGTATAAGCGATGGTTTAGATCGCTTACCTTACGACCCTATATAAGCACTATACTAAAAGTGACGAGCTAAGCATGTTAGAACATGCTTAACTAAGTTTAGAAAACAGGTTTGGTATCAAAACAAACGGTTTTGATACCCACGAGTAGTTTGGTTACAAAATACGCAAGAATGCGCTTTTTGGCCGAAACTACGACTCGTCACTGAGCCTAGATAACGTGGTAATCAGTAGGTATAGTCGCTATGGACTATAACCATCGTGATCACGCTCACGTTATGAAGTTCAAACGAACTTCGCATCGACCATAAACTGGTCAATGCAGAAAGTCAAACATAGTTCGACTTCCGGACTCGAAAAGCGATAAAACAACGAAGGATCACTTACAAAGGGTCCCCGAATGCTAATCTCGATCCAAGGAACTCAGGTATGAAGCAATGGCTCCAACTTAGAGTTTTAGATCAGATTCTTGTGGGTTTTACACCAAATGGGGGGGGGGGGTATTTATAGGAAAAGTAGAGCCGTTAGGATCGTTTCTTGAATATCGTGCCACGATCTCGCCCGTACACTTGTCGAATTGTTGTGGTACATCTGATCTTGCCCTTTATTGGCTGGAAGAGACAAGGGCAAGTTTGGCTTTTCACTTCATGAAAAGGAAACTGCATTTAAAGCTGAATCTGCTGTACTGGGGATGCCTTACGGACCGTATGGGTGATGGCTTACGGTCCGTAAGCCCTTAGTTTGGCAGATTTACAGTTTTGGTCCCTGCAGCCCCAAAACTTGGTATTTGATGCATTTTTGACACGTTTAAGCCCCGTTAACCCCATTTCAAAGCTATAAAATGAAGTTAACGTATAGGGAACTTAAAATATGCTCAAAAATATCTCGGATGTCGGTTCGTTTGGCCGTACGGTCGCGATGTTCGGTTAATTACGACGGAATGCGCATAAGCGCGAAAGACGATCCAAATTGCGCGACGAATGGATTTTTCTCATGCCATACACTAAGGCATAATATAAGGATGCTTACATCAATTTTTGGATGTCCGGATGTATTCAGAACGTAAGTTATGCGTAAAAGTGCAAACTTGTGCACTTTTTGACACCTTTAGCCCCTGAATGATCCAAAAGTTTGTTTTAGCATACCAAACCCCTCAAGCCTATTTCTAAGCTATGTAAAGGATATTTATGGTATGTTTAACTTATTGACATGTTCCGGAATGTTCGTTACAGTTCAAATTGGCATACTTTCGCAGTTTGTCATATTTAGTCCCTGTAAGCGAATTAACTTGTTTTTGCCATACCAGGCCTTCAAAACTTATTTCTAAGTTATGTAAAGGTTATTTAAGGTATGTTGAGTATATGTTGATGTTCCTGAGTATTTGTCGCATTAAACTGAGTACGCTTATGCACCAGTTTGCGTATAATTCTCCAGAAAGCGATGTAGAGTTTGGAATTGAACAAAAGTCAAAACATGAAAAATGTAAAACACAACCAAACAAACATTGGGGTCAAATAACATTGTTTTATTGATAACTGAACTGTTCACAATGATTACAAGCACAAATGTTACACCGATTGCCATAATATGTCGTAAGATATAACGTTAAGTGGAGAATACTAAAAAAAATATACGTCGGATGTGACACCCCGTTGAAACACGCTAGCTTGGCAGTGGCTGCCTTAACTTTCGGGACGAAAGTTCTTAAAACTTGGGGATAATGTGACACTCTAGGTTTTTCCGAACGAACACCTTGTAATATTTTGTGTATATAAATATTATTAAATGAAAACGTGACCTTTGTGCATGATATGTGATGTATGTATGTATTATATATATATATATATATGAGAGCCGAGACCACGACCCGAGACCATGACTCACAACCACTCGGTTGCGAGTGGGCCACTCGGTCTCGAGTGGGCCTTTGAGCCGTAACCGGTTTGGGCCGAAACCCCAAGCCCAACCCGAAAACCCTCTTGTATAAATCCCAACCTTTTCCCCCACTTGCTTCATTTTACACACAAACACACTCCTTAAACTCTCTCACTAGAAACCCTCTACAAACACCACTTTCCTTCTCCAAAATCTCGGTTCAAGCAAGGATCTCGGACAAGAACTCGGTCAAGATCATCACTCGGACACTCCATCTTCTCGATTCCTTTCTCTTTGTTTTCGGCTCATTTTTCTTCCTCACAACCGGTTAGTGTTAACTTTATGTATAAAAGATTTGTGAAATATTTATGAACTAGAAATGCTTGGTTAGTGATATTATGCATGATCTTTAGGATGGGTTGTGAGGTTTGCCTATATGTGAAAATCTTTATGTATGAAAGCATGATAATATGTTTACATGGCCAAAAGAATAATGACTTAGGAATGATTATGCCAACCGAACCATGTTTAAGGTTACAAAATATATGTTTTGTTGTTCTTGCATATTGATCTTGTTAAAATAAGTGATTTTTGGTTCAAAAATGTGTGATTATGTTGGCATGAAAACCCTAGAAAAATGATGAACATTGGATGAACTTGTTGAATGTAGTTTGAAGATTTCAAAAATGGTAAAGTTTGATCTAAGTTTACTAATATTCAGATTAGGCAAAGTTGTTTGTGAAACCTCATTGGCTGATTGCCCGATTTGGGCCTGATTACTTGGTACAAATTGGACTGTTACATCTGCATCATCACGTGTACATGAAAGGGACAGCTTCCGACTCGCAACCATGGCATTACGACTCGAGACCACGCCGTTGCGACTCGCAACCAAAGCGTGACAACTCGAAACCACATGATGCGACTCGAGACTACGACGGTTGCGACTCGCAACCACAACGTGACAACTCGAGACCCCGGTTGCGACTCGCAACCACAGCGTGACAAGCCGAAACCTCCTGGTTGCGACTCGAGACCTCCTGGTTGCGACTGGGCTGTCCACTTTGGTTATTGGGCCATAATGTGTTTAACTTGGGCTATCTGTTGACTGGAATATGTGTTGCTGTTGACTGCTTAAATGTTTAGGCCGGCCCAATAACCCCATGACTGTTTACTTGTATGCATGTTGCGTGCCTGTTATGTGTATAGATTTTTACGTGAATGCTTGTACACCGAACCTGACCTATACCGGTAACCATGTTAGGACGTGGTGACCAACGTGTTTGACAAGTAACCTAAATCTACCGAGCAACCCAAGGTGAGTTCACAACTTAAAAGCATGCGTCCCGGTGGTTTGGGACACGAGACTAAACAACCCTATCCCCTTGTAAAAGGGGATACCATTTACATTCCTTCCCTAGTTACTGGGAACAAACTTACTTTTCTTTCCCTTGTATTGGGAAACCTTTTAGTTAATTACTGTTTATACGGAATGCAACCAAACGGCACTAAACGCAACTCTATCACTCAAGTCCCTACTACATAATACCGATTAGTCGCCGGGGCCAGGCGAACGGGTTATTAGTTGATAGCGCTATTTAGGTTTTACCAGCCTCACACCGTGCTCTGATACCAATCTGTCACACCCCCGAAATCCACCTGCGGATAACACCCGCTTCGAGGGCGTGACTGACCAGGATCCAGCCACCAATTATACTAAATAATTAAAATTGATAACAAAAGTAATACTTACTAACCATAAGTTTAGCAAATATCAAGTTCAGAGTTTAAGGTTTTAAGTTCGAACAGTTAATAAGTAGCGGAAGCATAAGTAAGGCAGTTTAAACAAAGTTCATAGTTCGAAATAAGGTAACACCCAACACAAGGGTGGACAGACACTACTCGTTCCCAAGCAACAAGCTCCATCGTCACGGGTTACCTGCAAAGCATGCAGTAAAGGGGTCAACAATAATGCTGAGTGAGTTCACTAGTTGTCCAGTTTTAGTTACCAAAAACTTGTTTCACCAGTTAATTTATCCGTTTATACATGCCATGGGGAGCTACCCCAAAAGTTAGCGACTAAACTGTTTTTCCAATACCGAACACTAGGTAACCGTTGCGTTTCCGCAGGATGCCCCGATGTCAATGTTCTATCATCATTGACGGATGCCTGAGTACATTAGTTCACGACCGATCCCAAACCAGGGCACGGTGTGAGGCTGGTAAAACCTAAATAGCGCTATCAACTAATAACCCGTTCGCCTGGCCCCGACGACTAATCGGTATTATGTAGTAGGGACTTGAGTGATAGAGTTGCGTTTAGTGCCGTTTGGTTGCATTCCGTATAAACAGTAATTAACTAAAAGGTTTCCCAATACAAGGGAAAGAAAAGTAAGTTTGTTCCCAGTAACTAGGGAAGGAATGTAAATGGTATCCCCTTTTACAAGGGGATAGGGTTGTTTAGTCTCGTGTCCCAAACCACCGGGACGCATGCTTTTAAGTTGTGAACTCACCTTGGGTTGCTCGGTAGATTTAGGTTACTTGTCAAACACGTTGGTCACCACGTCCTAACATGGTTACCGGTATAGGTCAGGTTCGGTGTACAAGCATTCACGTAAAAATCTATACACATAACAGGCACGCAACATGCATACAAGTAAACAGTCATGGGGTTATTGGGCCGGCCTAAACATTTAAGCAGTCAACAGCAACACATATTCCAGTCAACAGATAGCCCAAGTTAAACACATTATGGCCCAATAACCAAAGTGGACAGCCCAGTCGCAACCAGGAGGTCTCGAGTCGCAACCAGGAGGTTTCGGCTTGTCACGCTGTGGTTGCGAGTCGCAACCGGGGTCTCGAGTTGTCACGTTGTGGTTGCGAGTCGCAACCGTCGTAGTCTCGAGTCGCATCATGTGGTTTCGAGTTGTCACGCTTTGGTTGCGAGTCGCAACGGCGTGGTCTCGAGTCGTAATGCCGTGGTTGCGAGTCGGAAGCTGTCCCTTTCATGTACACGTGATGATGCAGATGTAACAGTCCAATTTGTACCAAGTAATCAGGCCCAAATCGGGCAATCAGCCAATGAGGTTTCACAAACAACTTTGCCTAATCTGAATATTAGTAAACTTAGATCAAACTTTGCCATTTTTGAAATCTTCAAACTACATTCAACAAGTTCATCCAATGTTCATCATTTTTCTAGGGTTTTCATGCCAACATAATCACACATTTTTGAACCAAAAATCACATATTTTAACAAGATCAATATGCAAGAACAACAAAACATATATTTTGTAACCTTAAACATGGTTCGGTTGGCATAATCATTCCTAAGTCATTATTCTTTTGGCCATGTAAACATATTATCATGCTTTCATACATAAAGATTTTCACATATAGGCAAACCTCACAACCCATCCTAAAGATCATGCATAATATCACTAACCAAGCATTTCTAGTTCATAAATATTTCACAAATCTTTTATACATAAAGTTAACACTAACCGGTAGTGAGGAAGAAGAATGAGCCGAAAACAAAGAGAAAGGAATCGAGAAGATGGAGTGTCCGAGTGATGATCTTGACCGAGTTCTTGTCCGAGATCCTTGCTTGAACCGAGATTTTGGAGAAGGAAAGTGGTGTTTGTAGAGGGTTTCTAGTGAGAGAGTTTAAGGAGTGTGTTTGTGTGTAAAATGAAGCAAGTGGGGGAAAAGGTTGGGATTTATACAAGAGGGTTTTCGGGTTGGGCTTGGGGTTTCGGCCCAAACCGGGTACGGCTCAAAGGCCGGAATATGTGTTGCTGTTGACTGCTTAAATGTTTAGGCCGGCCCAATAACCCCATGACTGTTTACTTGTATGCATGTTGCGTGCCTGTTATGTGTATAGATTTTTACGTGAATGCTTGTACACCGAACCTGACCTATACCGGTAACCATGTTAGGACGTGGTGACCAACGTGTTTGACAAGTAACCTAAATCTACCGAGCAACCCAAGGTGAGTTCACAACTTAAAAGCATGCGTCCCGGTGGTTTGGGACACGAGACTAAACAACCCTATCCCCTTGTAAAAGGGGATACCATTTACATTCCTTCCCTAGTTACTGGGAACAAACTTACTTTTCTTTCCCTTGTATTGGGAAACCTTTTAGTTAATTACTGTTTATACGGAATGCAACCAAACGGCACTAAACGCAACTCTATCACTCAAGTCCCTACTACATAATACCGATTAGTCGCCGGGGCCAGGCGAACGGGTTATTAGTTGATAGCGCTATTTAGGTTTTACCAGCCTCACACCGTGCCCTGGTTTGGGATCGGTCGTGAACTAATGTACTCAGGCATCCGTCAATGATGATAGAACATTGACATCGGGGCATCCTGCGGAAACGCAACGGTTACCTAGTGTTCGGTATTGGAAAAACAGTTTAGTCGCTAACTTTTGGGGTAGCTCCCCATGGCATGTATAAACGGATAAATTAACTGGTGAAACAAGTTTTTGGTAACTAAAACTGGACAACTAGTGAACTCACTCAGCATTATTGTTGACCCCTTTACTGCATGCTTTGCAGGTAACCCGTGACGATGGAGCTTGTTGCTTGGGAACGAGTAGTGTCTGTCCACCCTTGTGTTGGGTGTTACCTTATTTCGAACTATGAACTTTGTTTAAACTGCCTTACTTATGCTTCCGCTACTTATTAACTGTTCGAACTTAAAACCTTAAACTCTGAACTTGATATTTGCTAAACTTATGGTTAGTAAGTATTACTTTTGTTATCAATTTTAATTATTCAGTATAATTGGTGGCTGGATCCTGGTCAGTCACGCCCTCGAAGCGGGTGTTATCCGCAGGTGGATTTCGGGGGTGTGACATCGGAACTTGAGGTTTGACACGTATTTTGTCGGTTGCGTTAAAACGCGACAAATGTTCCATTTGTCATTTTTTTTAATCCATTTTTCGATTAGTTTTCAACTACGGATAATAAAATTTGAACACGAAGTTTAATTTATCATAATATATTAATATTGGGTCGTAACTCGAGACAGGTGCTTCATTTCGTCGTTGATTGTCGGTGCGTTACTGTTTCCGCATTTTTAGTTCACGTTTGCGTTTTGTGTCGTTTGAAAGCATGAATATTTCGCAAAAAATGAAATCCTTATATATAAATTATATGTACAAAATTTGTATTTTTCGGCGTTGTCAGTATGTTGTACGGTGTCAGTTCGTTATCGTTTATCGTTACGCAGTTTTTCCGAAAATCACCATACGCGCATTGTAACGTCTGATAAGCGTTCCTAGGCATTCCAATAGCCTAATTAAGCTAATTCATGTCTTAAACACTATTTATTATTGTTTTAAACATCTGTTAATCACGTAATTAGAGCCGTTAATTACCGGTTGTCACACATGCTACCCGATCCCCGATTAGGTCCGTTTATTAACATAGTTACCTATATTAGGTGCCGTTTGATTCTGTGATCCCTCTAGCTTTGCTTGGTTGCTGTTCAAGACTTCTAAGCACCCTCAAGTGAGTACATAGTCCCCTCTTTTACTGTTTTTCAAACGTTTTGAGGTGAAACACATGTGCCTACTTGTTACTTTCATGTTTTCCATGTTTTCATATCATATACTTGCTATGTTCATTAGTACACTATTAGTACATGATTTCATTATGTTTTGCTATGTATGTTCACTTGACATGCTAGCCCATTGTTTTACATTTTGAACTGTTTGAACCATTTGTTACCTTTGATTTATGAGAACCATTTGTAACCACTCAATGATGTGAACCATTTGTAACCATTCGATGTATGGGAACCATTTGAAATCATGGGATGTATGAGAACCATTTGTAATCGTTGGATGTATGTGAACCATTTGTAATCATTTGATTGATATGAACCATTTGTAAACGTTTAACATATGTGAACCATTTGTAACTATCTGAACCATTGGGTTAGGGAAGTGATTAGGTAACGGGGCGGGTGTAATGTGTTAAAAGTATGGTGGATACGCCGCTGGTACTTCCTATATATAAGTGCTTTTAACACATTATATATCGTTGTGTTATCTAGATCACTTGGGTAAACGATTTTGAAACAATGTCACACAATGATGTTTTCTGAATAATATAAACCATACGAGTTTTGTTAACGAGTTTCTACTATATGTTTTACAATTTGATTTCATAAAACAAATGTTTTGGAGTTAAGAATCATGGCTACGTGATTTCATAAATCATATCCAACTTGATTTGAGTTGGTTAATTATGTCGCAATGCTATACTTTTCAAAACAAGGTTTTTAAATAAGTATTGCAACATGTAAAACGAGCCATGAATCTGACACTCACATAAAACCTATGTACTTGCCGACATTTTTATGCTTGTCACACCCTGCTAGTAGCGGAAGCGTATTGTATGTGATGTAAGAAAGGTAATCATTGCATCCAAATGTATTAACAACATGAACCAACAACGATGCCATAGATATATAGTTTTCAACAAAAGATTACAAGTTTTCAACATAGTTTCCAAGTTTCAACAACGTTTGACATAGCATAGTTCTAAGTTATTTACACATAACAAAAGATATTTTTTGACATAAAACATAGTGAGGTTTTGTCCCCTATATACCCATACGAAGTTGGGATATAAAATACAAACCCTCCAAAAGTGGCCATCGTTGTCATTTGTTTTCCCGAATCCCATAGTAAATCACCTACATGTGTACTAATCTCGTTAGACACTAGGTCTTTCGGACCTCGTACAAGTTGTTCATCTTGAATTCTTTATTATGTTCTCGTTTGTCATATTTGGAACAACTTTGTATTTTAGAGCGTTGATAGTTTACTCGCTCGATTGTTATGTGTATTCATGTATTCTATACGTATTGAATTATATGCGAACGACTTCGAACCTATGTCATTGGGCTTATCCCACGTTTCATTGTTATTGGGCCTAACCCTAGTTTTCTTGTTACTGGGCCTAGCCCTAGTTTTTAATGTCATTGGGCCTAGCCCTAGTTTTCTTGTTATTGGGTAGTTTTTAATGTCATTGGGCCTAGCCCTAGTTTTACTGTCATTGGGCCTAGCCCTAGTTTTTAATGTCATTGGGCCTAGCCCTAGTTTTTAATGTCATTGGGCCTAGCCCTAGTTTTAGTAATTTGGGTCTAGCCCAAATCTAATCCTAGTGAGTCTTGCAATTTTTACCAAAAATTCACCAAGCATGTAACTTAATAAGTTCGTTTTTCACATGAAAAATACTTGGTAATTTTTATAGTTTTCGACTTTCCGGATTCTTGTTTTTGACCACTTAGTTATGCGTTCGCTTTAGTGTCTAAAAATATGTTATTTTTAGACTCGACACTGTAGTAACTTGTTTATGATGTCGATACGCCCAAATTGTCGTCATCAAGTGTTATGTATTTCCATTTCGGCCATTTTATTTAATTGTCCGATTTGATTTTACTAGCATTTCTTGGACCATGTAGGAACATGTACGTGTATTTATTTTGATCACCCTATAGGTATCTAATACATACACATACATAGCACACATTGCAAGAACTTAGCAAGTTTCCGAAAATATATAATTTTTCTTACCAAAAATTATATTTACACACTGTTATATTTTTACCCATTTATTTTTGTAAGAATAAATTTAAGTTCATAAGAACTTCTTGAATATTTAAACTTTAAATATTCCCATCAAAGTTTCCATAATGACGTTTAAGACCACTAATCGCGTTTAACCTTGTTAATCACTCCTTAATCCCCTCTTTAATCGCGATTAGATTTTTAGAAAAATTCGCCATAGTTTCCCCTAAACTATGACGTTTCCCACGTTACAAAAAAACGCGTTTAAATCAATAATCAATTCACTAAATCACCACCTATTGCAAAATAAGTTTTTAATAACCAACTTTGCATGTATACATTAACTCATAACATCTTCATTTTCCCCCATGAACTTATATACATTTTCCATGCTTCTAAAAAAAATTGATGACACTTTATGTATTTTTTTACAAGGTCATTAAACCAACATATTTCCTCATGATTTTTTTAACTAGTTCATCCATGCATATAAACTTGCTTATGTGACTTTTAAAAATATTTATATCACAAATCATGTCCTTAATAACTTGTAAAAGTTATATTTATTAAAAATTACTTTCAAGTTTATGGTTTAAGTTCATGGATTATGAAGGTGATGATCTTGCTTAGATCTAAACATCTAAATGTTTAGATCATTATTTTTTTACCATGTTCTTACAAGATCATAATATTTAATACTCTACTTTAACATAATCACAAGATAATATAAACTTTAACTCACTAATATCAACAAAAATAACATAATCATCATGAACAATCAACATAAATATACAAGTAAACACATAATAATAGTTATATTTAGTGATCTTTATGTTTATGTTTGTTTGGTTTCGCCTTACGACTAAAACCAACATATGTTTTAGCTTTGTTTTCTTGTCCTAACAATGTTATCCAGTATAAGACACGATTACGTAATTAAATTACGCTAAATGCATGAGATTTAGAAATATAAATAGTGATTAGATTGTACGGAATTACCAGTTATTTGCCAGTTGTTACATTCTCCCCCTGTTAAAAAGAATTTTGTCCCGAAATTCAAGTTGAGCCATCCTTTGCAGGAGTCTTCTTAAACAGGTGGGGATATTTTGCCTTAATCTGATCTTCACGTTCCCATGTGTACTCGGGTCCGTGACGTGAATTCCAGCGGACCTTGACTAGTTCGATATAACTTCTCCTTGTCTTGTGGACCTTCCGGTCCATAACCTCAACGGGTTCTTCGGTAAACTGGAGCGTGTTGTCTACACGAATTTCATCCGCTGGAATGATAATTGTATCAACGGTCAGACTTTTCTTGAGATTCGACACATGAAATGTGTCGTGTACGTTACTGAGTTCTTCTGGCAGTTTCAACTTGTACGCGACGGTACCGATCCTTTCTAGAATCTCAAATGGCCCAATGTATCTCGGGTTTAGTTTTCCGCGTTTCCCGAATCTAGCTATGCCTTTCCAAGGCGAGACTTTCAGTAAGACTTTGTCTCCAACCTTGAAGGATAATGGTTTACGTCTTCTGTCCGCGTAGCTCTTTTGTCTGTCACGAGCTGCTTTGATACGGTCTCGTATCTTTGCTATCTTGTTCGTAGTCTCTTGGACTAGTTCAGGGCCAATGAGTTGTTTGTCTCCGACTTCCGCCCAACACAGCGGCGATCGGCACTTCCGTCTGTATATAGCTTCGTATGGGGCGGCTTTTGTTGCTTGTGTGATAACTGTTATTATAGGAAAACTCCACCAGAGGTGAATGAGTATCCCAGTTTCCGCCCAAATCCATCACACAGGCGCGAAGAATGTCCTCCAACGTTTGGATGGTTCGTTCGCTTTGTCCATCAGTTTACGGATGAAATGATGTGCTTAGATCCAAACGAGATCCAAGCGATTCCTGAAATGATTGCCATATTCTTGACACAAAGCAACCATCGCGATCCGAGATTATTGGAATAGGCACTCCATGACGTGCTATTATCTCTTTGAGGTAAAGCTCAGCTAACTTCCTTGTACTGTCTTTCTCGCGAATTGGCAAGAAGTGAGCTGACTTGGTTAATCGATCGATGATAACCCAAATCATGTCATGACCTCGAGTGGTCCGTGGGAGTACTGTAATGAAATCCATTGATATCTGTTCCCATTTCCAAACGAGAATCTCAGGTTGTTGTAATAGTCCAGATGGCTTTTCATACTCGGCCTTGACCATTGCACAAGTTAGGCATTTCCCAACGTAGGTCGCAATATCTCCTTTGAGATTAGGCCACCAATAATATTCCTTTACATCCTGATACATCTTATCAGGTCCGGGATGTATTGAATATTTTGACTTATGTGCTTCATCCAACACTAAGTCTCGCAATCCGCCAAAGTAAGGAATCCAGATTCTTCCCATGAAGTACCTTGTGCCATCTTTGTTCTCTTCCATTTGTTTCTCTAATCCTCGCAAGGATTCTGCTTGAATGTTCTCCGACTTTAGAGCTTCTAGTTGTGCATCATGCACACGAGTAGTGAAGTTCATCTGAATGGTTAACTTTAAAGCTCGTACTCGTAAAGTTTTGACTCGCTCTTTCCGGCTCAAAGCATCCGTCACAACATTTGCTTTGCCCGGATGGTACTTGATTTCACAGTCGTAGTCATTCAACAATTCAACCCATCGCCGCTGGCGCATGTTGAATTCTTTTTGATTGAATATATGTTGAAGATTCTCATGGTCTGTGAATATAGTACACTTAGTACGATAACGATAATGGCGCCAAATCTTTAAAGCAAATTCCACTGCGTCTAATTCCAGGTCATGAGTGGTATAGTTCTTTTCATGAACTCTTAACTGTTGCGACGCGTACGCGATGACTTTTTCCCGTTGCATTAACAAGCAGCCCAAGCCTTGACGCGTTGCATCACAGTACACCACGAAGTCATCGGTACCGTCAGGGAGTGATAAGACTGGCGCCTGGCATAGTTCATCTTTAAGTAACTGAAAAGCCGTCTCTTGTTTTTCACCCCAATCAAACTTTCTATCCTTTTGAGTGAGCGAGGTTAGCGGTTGAGAAATTTTTGAAAAATTCTCAATGAATCTTCGATAGTATCCCGCTAAACCCAGAAATTGTCTTACTTCTGTTGGGGTCTTGGGAGCGTTTCAGTTCCTTATGGCTTCTATCTTAGCTGGGTCCACATGTATTCCATTCTCATTCACAACGTGATCGAGAAATTGTAATTTACGAATCCGAAATTCGCATTTTGAGAACTTAGCGTACAATTGTTCTTTCTTAAGCAACTCCAAAATAGTTCTCAAGTGTTGTTCATGTTCCGCCTCTGTTCGTGAGTATATTAAAATGTCATTAATGAATACGATCACGAACTTATCGAGGTATGGTTTACATACCCGATTCATGAAATCCATGAATACGGCGGGAGCGTTTGTTAAGCCAAAAGGCATAGCAAGGAACTTGTAATGCCCATAGCGAGTCCTAAACACCGTTTTAGGAATGCTTCCCTCTTGTATCCTCAGCTGATGGTATCCGGGTCTTAGATCGATCTTGGAATAGAAGCTAGAACCTTGCAACTGATCGAACAAGTCGTCGATCCTCGGTAAAGGATACCGATTCTTGATAGTTAGCTTGTTTAGTTCTCTGTAATCGATGCACATACGAAAGGTTCCGTCCTTCTTCTTGACAAATAGCACCGGAGCTCCCCAAGGTGAGAAACTCGGTCTAATGAATCCCCTGTCAAGCAACTCCTGAAGCTGAGTAGATAATCCCTGCATCTCCGAGGGTGCGAGTCTATATGAAGCTTTCGCCACCGGTGCAGCTCCTGTCACAAGATCGATACTGAATTCGACTTGTCGCTACGGAGGTAGTCCCGGCAAGTCTTCCGGAAGACTTCAGGGTATTCCCTTACCACAGGGATGTCCTCCATCTTGCGCTACTCGGCCTTCTTGTCGACCACATGGACAAGAAAGGCGATGCATCCTGTTCCCAGACTCTTCCGAGCCTTCATACAGTTGTTGGTCAGCAGCCATGTGTTGTGTTTCCCTCCGTTCACCAAAAGATGTTCTCTCATCAGACAGGGGGATGCGAATGATCTTCTCGACCTATGAATTCGGCTCGATTATTAGATAACTAGTCTACGTCAAAAACTATGTCGTAGCAAGCCAATTGGTTGAGTGAAAGGACGATATTAAGTTTTTGCGCTCAAGGTTCGAGTGTGCATCCGTTAGTTTCTTCTCCAGACTCAACTAATTTACTGTTGGCCAATACTATGGAATGAGAGGATGTCTAGCTTACTTGACTCAAGGCCAAGTATATTTTGAATTCTACGGGGATGAAACTAATACCGACACCGGTATCAGACAAAATGGATGTAGTGGGTCGGTTGATAGGAAACCTATTAGTGACCCTTAATGACTTCATATGACTCTGTTAATTTCCTATTAGCTACTTGATTGAGTAAGACATGTCTAACCTACATGACTCTAACTCGTGTATATGCTTAGTATCTAAAGACACTAAGTTAGGCCGACGTCGGTATCCAAAGAATTGATACATGATGGTTGTAGAGTAGAGCATACCCCTAGACTTGCTTACTCACTAGCTTGATTCATCCTTAACCACCCATGCTCGTAGTGACCTCCTTGCCACAGTAAAAAAAAACCACCTCGTTCATTCTTAAATATAGCTAACTCATTAGTTTCCGTTTTGTGCCCAATCTCACCACACTACTACTCTTGGCACTTTTGCAAGTGCCCTCACGGTGAAAGTTTCACTTATCTCATTCAGAATTTTGACAAGTTATTAGCGTACTTCTTGATGCGAGTGTCGATTATGGCAGTAATCGCCTTTACTTTGCTTGTCACGGGATTTCTCTTTCTCTTAACACCCTCCTTGGGCAGTCCCCCATCCTCACCTCATCCTTGGTGAGACTAACTGAGAGAGTTACTTGAAAAATAAATCTAGGTAGGGTAACATGATGTGATCATGATTCGAATCTCAGGGCTAAACCCCAAATGTAGCGCTCAGTGTGTTTGGATCCGAGTGTTATCCAATATGCAATCAATCCTTGACAGATTGTAGAGGCGTCGGGGTAACTAACAACATTAGCTCTAATCATGATCGAGTTCTAGAGCTCGGTTCCCAAACTTGGAATTTTTCCACTAGCGAGCAATACTCTTCTCGCTTAAGATTCTTGAGTTCTTCCCACGATAACCTCTTTGTTCTATTACTCCTTATAGTTTGCACTTGGAGATTCCACCATGTTAACGCCTCATTCAACATAAGGCTATTCGTTTACCAAACGTTTACTTAGGAGTACATTTATTAGCAAGGTTAACTAACTTCCTTGTCTTTATCTAGCGGATAGAACACACCGCACCTTCCGTATCAATGAGGTCTCGTGGCTTATAATCCAGAAAAGCCTTAGGATTAAAATCTGGTGTGATTGCATCTCTAAGTGTGGCATTGCCACTCATTCTCGTCCCATCGGGATTTGAACCACTTGAACTACCGGTACCATCAGTACCATCACTAGTGTTGACTCGACAACCTCATGTTGTTCCATATGACCTCTAGTTCAACTTTAATAGTAGGGCACTGATTAACTGGCCCTCTTCTAGGCGTAGATTTTTCTTGATGATGCCACGTTGTTTCCGATACATAGTATCATTGGGTCTAGGCTTTTATTGGGACAGATATAGCCTATCATGCGCCTAAGAATTGAGGATGTGATTGGTCATGGAAACCTCAAGACAGCGTTGCTCCGGTATGTTTGAACAATGATATTCATGAATAAATGTATTACAAAATGCATAGTACCTCTTGAGTGTATTAGGCATGTGCCTAATTAGGAAAAGAATTAATTCGTTGAGGAGGAGAAACCAAACGGTCGTCTCAAATTTTTACAACGTGTATCCCATACTTCCTGGATCTCGATCGCCCAAAGTAGGAAAGAAATCCTTCGCTGCACTAGCCCGTGTGACGAATACGTTGATACTCCTTGAGCTCCACGAGCTTCGACAAAATGTTATGATTTCCATAGCTGCCGAATAAGATGCAATGAAGGGGTTGTAGCTTGGCTCATGCCATAGTATCCCTTGGAATAAGACAAATATCAAACGACAGAGTTTAATGTAATCATCTCCGATAACTAAGATAAGGTAAGGTGTCATAGACACCAAAGAACCAGCCCATTTATAAGAATTTCGAGAATGTTGATGAAAAATCCTCCATGAGTGGCTAACGAGTTTTGTTTGCTTTCTTTGACTAGTCTTAGACGACTCGTGTTATAGATCGAACGTTAAGTGCAAATAATACGTGTAGTCTTCCTGTATCGTAGAGTGTTATAGTAACCATTCCGGTTAGTGTTCTACTAGATAGAAATTTGAACAACTTAAGAACTTCGAATGGATAGTGATCTCTTGGTTTGACCCGCAGAGCCCACCAGGATTCCCATGCACTACAAGTTGTTATTACGTGGGCCCCCGTAATAATAAATTGTCTTGCATGGTAACCCAGTGTCTCTCGTTCAAAGCAGACGATCAGTCAGAGAGAGGATTCCATTGTCTACATACCTTCAACATAGAAGGGACCTTTGTGCTGGTCCCCATGCCAATGCCCCTTGTCATTATTCGTGAAAGGGCACAACGTTAGTCTAAAAAGAATTCGCAATAATAACCACTGGAGGGGCACCTTCAAGATGAAGGCTTCATCTTCCTTGCCTTAACAAGAATGTAATCAATCATGATCTTTATGAATCTCAGGGACATCTTCCCACTAGTAGAGTTGTTGTCCAAGGCTGCCACCTCCGCCTCGTCGTCACAACCGAAGCTAGACATATACTACTCGAGGGAAGCAACCATCTTCCACGGGATCAGTGCTTTAGGGTCTCTTTCGGGGACCACATCTGCCATAAGCTTCGTAATTGACGCGAGGTCATCATTCTCATCACGTGAGTCAAGTGTAACAATAGAATTCATAGTCGAAGGTATTTTCGTTCATGGCAACATATTCCATACAACACATATATATACACATTATATATATAATCACTAAATCTCATGCTGTTTTTGTTCTCGTGTTTCACATGTACTTCCTAATGTTTTCATGTCTATTCCTTATAGACTATCCATGCGTTGATTCTTATCCGTTACATATGATTGAGCCCGCGTGATAGATCCTCATGTTATCGTGACACAATGAAAACCTTTTGTCGTTTTTGTCATACTTTTGAAATCACTTTTGTAATGTTATCGACTTTGTTTTCATGTGAGAGCCCTTTGGTGATTGTAGACCAAACTTTAATAAAAGTTTTTCCCCGGTTCACTACAATCGGAACTCTGATACCAATCTGTCACACCCTGCTAGTAGCGGAAGCGTATTGTATGTGACGTAAGAAAGGTAATCATTGCATCCAAATGCATTAACAACATGAACCAACAACGATGCCATAGATATATAGTTTTCAACAAAAGATTACAAGTTTTCAACATAGTTTCCAAGTTTCAACAACGTTTGACATAGCATAGTTCTAAGTTATTTACACATAACAAAAGATAGTTTTTGACATAAAACATAGTGAGGTTTTGTCCCCTATATACCCATACGAAGTTGGGATATAAAAGACAAACCCTCCAAAAGTGGCCATCGTTGTCATTTGTTTTCTCGAATCCCATAGTGAATCACCGGCTCAAGACCTGTTTCCTGAAATACATGTAGTTTTAAAAACAAGTTGGGCGAGTTCATGCAGTATTTGTTATCATGTGAAATCTCATAAATGTTATCTTGTAATCATGGTATGTTCTGATTCATTCATGGAGTCTGTTAAGGATTTATCAGTGGGTAGCGAGCCCCCTGACATAATGTACCACAAGCAAATAACCAAACCGAGAACACTTTGTCATCATTGGGATCACAAAATCACTCCAGGGTATACCAACCAGGAGTGGGGCGTGCCTCAAGCCCAATAGATCTACACCTTTTGCACCTTGGTCACTATGTGATTAATGGTTACTAATGTTATCTCCCTACTTATGCACATTGATCATGTTATCTACTACTCCGTAACTAACATACCAATAGTTTTAGCATGTATTTCCCCTCGATGTTTTTGAAAACAAAACATTGAAAACAGTGAAAGGAGGGACATGAACTCACAAATTTGCGTTCCGTGTAATATGATATCGAAGTGAGCGTCCGTACGTGTCAGTAACCTACATGTGTACTAATCTCGTTAGACACTAGGTCTTTCGGACCTCGTACAAGTTGTTCATCTTGAATTCTTTATTATGTTCTCGTTTGTCATCTTTGGAACAACTTTGTATTTTAGAGCGTTGATAGTTTACTCGCTCGATTGTTATGTGTATTCATGTATTCTATACGTATTGAATTATATGCGAACGGCTTCGAACCTATGTCATTGGGCTTATCCCACGTTTCATTGTTATTGGGCCTAACCCTAGTTTTCTTGTTACTGGGCCTAGCCCTAGTTTTTAATGTCATTGGGCCTAGCCCTAGTTTTCTTGTTATTGGGTAGTTTTTAATGTCATTGGGCCTAGCCCTAGTTTTACTGTCATTGGGCCTAGCCCTAGTTTTTAATGTCATTGGGCCTAGCCCTAGTTTTTAATGTCATTGGGCCTAGCCCTAGTTTTAGTAATTTGGGTCTAGCCCAAATCTAATCCTAGTGAGTCTTGCAATTTTTACCAAAAATTCACCAAGCATGTAACTTAATATGTTCATTTTTCACATGAAAAATACTTGGTAATTTTTATAGTTTTCGACTTTCCGGATTCTTGTTTTTGACCACTTAGTTATGCGTTCGCTTTAGTGTCTAAAAATATGTTATTTTTAGACTCGACACTGTAGTAACTTGTTTATGATGTCGATACGCCCAAATTGTCGTCATCAAGTGTTATGTATTTCCATTTCGGCCATTTTATTTAATTGTCCGATTTGATTTTACTAGCATTTCTTGGACCATGTAGGAACATGTACGTGTATTTATTTTGATCACCCTATAGGTATCTAATACATACACATACATAGCACACATTGCAAGAACTTAGCAAGTTTCCGAAAATATATAATTTTTCTTACCAAAAATTATATTTACACACTGTTATATTTTTACCCATTTATTTTTGTAAGAATAAACTTAAGTTCATAAGAACTTCTTGAATATTTAAACTTTAAATATTCCCATCAAAGTTTCCATAATGACGTTTAAGACCACTAATCGCGTTTAACCTTGTTAATCACTCCTTAATCCCCTCTTTAATCGCGATTAGATTTTTAGAAAAATTCGCCATAGTTTCCCCTAAACTATGACGTTTCCCACGTTACAAAAAAAACGTGTTTAAATCAATAATCAATTCACTAAATCACCACCTATTACAAAATAAGTTTTTAATAACCAACTTTGCATGTATACATTAACTCATAACATCTTCATTTTCCCCCATGAACTTATATATATTTTCCATGCTTCTAAAAAAAATTGATGACACTTTATGTATTTTTTTACAAGGTCATTAAACCAACATATTTCCTCATGATTTTTTTAACTAGTTCATCCATGCATATAAACTTGCTTATGTGACTTTTAAAAATATTTATATCACAAATCATGTCCTTAATAACTTGTAAAAGTTATATTTATTAAAAATTACTTTCAAGTTTATGGTTTAAGTTCATGGATTATGAAGGTGATGATCTTGCTTAGATCTAAACATCTAAATGTTTAGATCATTATTTTTTTACCATGTTCTTACAAGATCATAATATTTAATACTCTACTTTAACATAATCACAAGATAATATAAACTTTAACTCACTAATATCAACAAAAATAACATAATCATCATGAACAATCAACATAAATATACAAGTAAACACATAATAATAGTTATATTTAGTGATCTTTATGTTTATGTTTAGGGTTTTTGATTATGTTTATCTTAAATTTCAAGAACAACAACTTGTACTTCCATAAACTACTAGTAATTTAAAACTTAAAAATGGTGGTTTGAAGACTTACAACATTGCACTAATTTAGACAAGAAAATAAGAAGAAATAAGCTCCAAGAAGACTCCTAGTAAAGCTCCAAATTTACCCCATGAAAGAATGATCTTTAAAGTGACTAGATTTAGTGAATTTAGGGTGTTTAGTGAGATTTTATGGTGGGTTTGGGGTTTCCTTCTTTGGCCATGAGAAGAGAGAGAGATTAGAGGAGTTTTGAGTTTGCAAAGTATGGTAAGAAAGGATGGAAGGTGATGTTCTTACAAGTATGGTGCACATAAAGTTATAAGCTCAAGATTTTCAACAACAACTTCCATCATCTCCCATGCCTCATATCTTCATTTTTCAAACAAATCAAGGGGTGTGGGGCCCCCAAATTTTCGGCTCACATATGGGGGGAGGGGGTAAAATGAAAGTATTTTATAGAAGGTGTAAAAAAAACAGATATTTTGACCATTAAATTAATTATAGTGATTAGGGGTTTAAGTACATCATTAGTAGGGTAATTAGGGATTGGGACTTTAATTATCATTAACTAGTTCTCTAGACTAGTTAAAATAGTGTTTAACTAGTTTAAACGGTTCCCGGTTAAGCGCCGGTTCACCTACGATGCTTTTATGTCATACGGACAAGGATTTTCCGCAAGTTGTTTTCTTGCATCCGTAGGTTGTATGAAGTGATTCTGAGTCCCAAATTTAGCTTAACTAGCTCGCTAGATTCTTCGTTTGCTTGTTTCATGACCAAAAATGTCGCCTACTAGTTCGTCGAGTCGCTAACGGACTAGTTTAGTGCATAGTGACGTAACGCCGGAAACTTGTGATTATGAACATTCCGTTGATATCATCTTATTGTTTTAGTATGTTTTTTCATCAATTGACATTATTCCAAAGTCCCGGAAATGCTTTGTTATAGGTTCGGACGCGTTAAAAATGCTATATTTTAAGCCAAAACGGGCATTTTTGCAATTAGGGCGTTATACCGGAAAGTCTTGTTTCTTTGCAAGACGTGTTTTCGTATTATTGTTTTCTTATATAAATGGACTCAGTTATGTTATCCGAGTGTCGTTTTTCAGTGTTTCGGTCTGATTTCACGGTTTGCTGGCATGAATAGTGTAACCGTGAATAGTGCACGCAGCACTTTCTACCAACACTTTTAGGACATTGTTTATTTGGTTTCGCCTTACGACTAAAACCAACATATGTTTTAGATTTGTTTTCTTGTCCTAACAATGTTATCCAGTATACGACACGGTTAGGTAATTAAATTACGCTAAATGCATGAGATTTAGAAATATAAATAGTGATTAGATTGTACGGAATTACCAGTTATTTGCCAGTTGTTACAATGCTGACGTATTTTCACATGTGTTTCAGGTACCATAGTTGATGATGATTGATGATGATACTTGTGTACGCTCACATTGGAATGGACGAGGCCTTAGTGACTTAATAACAATGAAAGACTATTTATTTATGTTTTGTTTCAAATTCCAATGTAATGTAATGTAATACATTTAATTCAATAAAACGAAATTGTTTAATCCATGGTTGTGAAACAATGATTCTGTTACAATACTCCCTGACGTTTCCGCCACGTTTTGTTGTTTTACGTGGTCGGGGTGTGACACATAGCCTGCTCGTGTTGAACTTGGGCGGCGTCGAACCTAGCCTGAGCTTCATGGGTGACCTTTTGGATGGTGGACTGATGCTCTTGGGCCATTGCCTTGTATTTGGCTTCGAAGTCTTCTGATTTAGCGGTGGCAATCGCTGCTTGGTCTGCAATAGTGGCTTCGGCCTTTTTCAGCTTACTTTCCAGCATGACATTCGAGCTACATGCATCCTCATAGAGGAACACCAGGCGTTCAAGACCCTGCAAGGTAAGGAAACATGTATCAGCCTAAATTAATGTTAGGGGAGGATTTTATAATCCTAAGGATCATGGATCCTCAAGTGCTGCCAGGGTCAAGGATCCTCAATTCTGTTTGAATTAGTGATCCTCAGGGAGTGTTGCAGGATCAGGATCCAGGATCATTATTATTATTATCCTTACACTAACGATTGTCCATTTCGAATATGAAGTTGTTTTGAAGGAGCTAAAGCATGGACCGAGTCTCGCCGAAGTTCCTGGGGTATATTCCCTTAATATTCCGCACGTGCTAAGCTTTATGGACGTTATGGATGTAACACCCCATGTTTTCAAATGTCAAAGTCAAAGTCAAAGTCCAAGTCAACTTTGACTTCTTTGACCGTTAATGTTCTTTCTTACTTTTGTATTATGTGGAGTAAGTGTTGTATAAATGAAATGATCGAATGTTTAATCAATACGACCGAATTACGACTGTGAATAGTAGGAAGTAACAATGCGATAAAGTTAATCAATCAATAATCAAGCTAACCAATTCATCAATCAAACTTGAGACTCGAATAATGTGAACTCTGGTATTGTATTACGTGTGTGTGTGCCTTACGTGTTACTTGTGTGTTGGTGCACTACATCTGTTGATTTCGTCTAGGTGTCTAGGATCAGGTCTTACATCGTATTGTATAGCATAGGGCACGAAATACGAGAAAACGGGAGTCTGTATAGTTTTTATATGCTAGGTCCGCTCATAGGGACATAGGGTTCTAGGTTCGCTCATTTGTCACTATGGTCCGCTTATGTGGACTAAGCTGGTCCGCTCTTATGGTCATGTGACACATAAGCGGACCCAACTGTCTATATATAGGGTAGTTTGAGCGATCCTCAGTGAGTGGTTGTTGGATTCCACGCCGAAGCTCTGCTGGTGTGAAGATTGAGCTGTAAAACGTTTCAAATCAATAAAACAAGCAGTTAGAAGGAAGAAGAAGCTATATCTACTTGCATTTCTTATTATTCCGCATCTGAAACGCAAGAGACAACCTCTGAACGACTCGTTCGGGTCAGCAAACGATCTTACAATTGGTATCAGAGCTTGGGAGGAGGTTTTCTGCAGATTGTAGCTGTTTCTCATCGTTTCTTCTTACTTCTACACCTTCTTTTCTCATTTTCGGGAGATTTCACGGTTGAATTTCGTTCAAAAGTTCACAGATTATGTATAATCATACTTAGACAAACCCTGGAAAGTTTCGTGTCAAAATTCGAAGTTTTAATGGGTCAAAACATGTTCGTTATATGGTTCGCTCGTACTGACGTCATCATGATCCGCTCATAGATCACTGTCTGGTTCGCTCATTTGTACACGTTTAAGTCTGGTTCGCTCCAAATTAGTGGTTTTGGATCGCTCGAGTGTACATTTTTGCTTCTGGTTCGCTCCAAAGACATTGTTGGTCCGCTCCAAAGAACATTTTCTGGTTCGCTCATTTGGATCTTTCTGGTTCGCTTATAAGGCTTCGCTCCTAAATACAGTTCGCTCGTGTGAACATCTGGTTCGCTTATCTGTGCAAAGTTGATTCGCTTTTCTGTCATCTGTTTTGTTCGCTTATAAGTCAGTATGGATACCGAGTTCTACAACGCTTTTGCTACATCGACTACTCCAGGCGCAATTGCTCAAGCAATGAATTTAGAAAACGAGACGGGAACAACTCAAAAGCCCCCTAGATTGATGAGCATTGAGGAGTATTATGGGTGGAAGGATCGGTTTGAAAACTGGGTTCAGGCAAATCATCTCAGATCGTGGGAGTGCATATTGAAAAACTACACATTGCCTCGAACAGATTTGCAAGTTGTTAAAGAAATATCTGAATTTACTGATCAAGAACGTGCAATGTATAGAGCCGAGAAAATGATGATAAGTTTGTTGCAGCAGGCAATAAAGGAAGATATATTCATCTTGTTACAGCACGACAAAACTGCTAAGTCGATATGGGATGCTCTTAAGGTTAAATTCGAGGGAAGTGAAAACATGATCAAGAGCAAGAAAGCATTGTTAAAGAAAGAATTCGATTTGTTTAGCAGTTTGTCGGGAGAGGATACTAAAAAGCTAATCGAGAGATACTGTCACTTGGTGCGATCGTTGTCTATGTTGGGAGTTGAAAAAGGTCGTGAGGAATGGGTGTATAAATTGGCTGATGCGTTACCTCAGAAAGAGTGGGGAACGTATTTGATGATTTTAAAGAATACTGGTGTGTATGACGGGCTGACTATTTCACAGTTCATTGAGAAGATTGAAAGTTAGGATCTTGAGCAGCAAAAGATCGCAAGGATGAATAGTCCGAGTGGTCAACAGGATGTGAAGATGTATTATCGGGGTAGTGTTCCAGTCACTGAGTCTGAAAGAAGTCCGAAGATTCAAACTGCGTTCAGTGCTGGTGATTCATCTGAAAAAGCTGATCAGGGTTCGAACAAGAGTAGCAGCGGGTTTTCATCGTTTCCGAGTGTGAATCCGAAAGAGACTAACACGAGTTTTCAGTCTCAGAGTACAAAAACCGGAAATGGATACATAATTCAGTGCAACATAGCTCTCAACCTTCCAGAAGGTCAAAGCTTCTCTGAAGACACTGCTAAAGACCACATGGCACTTCTGGGTTCAGTTCTGTTATCCTATGAGGGTCTTGTTGCTGGTCGGATCGGAAATCCTATGCTTACCAAAGAGGATTACGATCAGATAGACGGCGAAGAAATGGAACTCATGGATATTAAATGGTGTCTTGCTAGTGTTCTTCGACGAGCTGAGAAGTTCAAAACCATTACCGGGAGAAATGACTTTCTTGATGCTCATGTATCTACTTTAGGTTTTGATAAATCTAAAGTTACTTGTTTTCGATGCAGGGAGAAAGGCCATTTCAAGCGGGAGTGTAAAGGAAGAGAAGCTAGCGGAGCACAGAATCCATTCGGGAAAGATGATTACTATCGCAAAGCTATCTATCAGCAAGTTGGTCAATCCCAAGAACCGCAGACAGCTCACGGAAGAAAGATTGAAGATCCGAAAAGAGCATGTTTGGTAGATTTCAGCTGGAGTAATTACATATCATCTGAAGCCACAGCAGCACACATTATCGATCAAGATGATGAGAAACTACCAGAAGGTTTCAGTTGGGATATGTTTGTGGATAAGAAGGGAGAGTTTAAAGCTTTCATTGCCAAGATCGTCCGAGAGCCAGATTTGTTCGCTACTTGGATGAAATCTATTGGAGAGACTGTGAAAAGTGAAGATGAAAAGTCTGTGTCATCTGATGAAAGTTCAGATAGTACTGCTAAACTTTCAGAACATTCTGGGGAAGTTTCAGAAAGTTCAGACGAAAGTTTACAGGGTTCAGATGAAGATTTACAGAAATCTGATAAAAGTGTACAAAATGAAAATGTTCAAGAAAAAGAAGTTGTTTTTGATAAAACACCGTCTGATTCCGATGTATCAGATGGTGATTCTGATAAGTCTGTAAAGTTTGATCAATCACCTGATCACAGCAGCAGTGATGATGAGGAAGAAAAACATATAAATATTGCAAAAACTCATCTATCTCCTGAAAGTTTTCATTTCTATTTTGCAGAAAGAATGGAGAAACTGAAGGAAAAACGAGCTGCTAAAGAACAACAAGCTGAATCTGAAGGTGATATTCAGAACGCTGAGATTGGTGCTGAGAAGATTACCGGGGTTGAAAAAGAAGAAGAAAAGGTGATCGAAGTTGAAAAAGTGGTTGAAGTTGTTAAAACAATCGAAGTTGAGAAAATTGTTGAAGTTGTTAAGCCATGTGAGAAGTGCTTGGAAGCTTGCAAGAATTGTGCAACCAAAGACGACATCATAGCTGAGTATGAGAAGAAGAAGGAGCAGTTACTGTTCAACCTCAACTATGTGAAAGAATCTTACGATGTTTTGAATAAAAAGTAACTGGTCTTCAAAAGACAAACTCAGAGAGAGAACAAGCACTGACGATGTTGAATGCAGTTTTAATGACAAAACAAAAAGCAATAAATTTCTACATCGAAGAGAGTGCTAAGTGGAAGCAAGAGTTGGAGACCGAAAAGATAGAGAATGAGAGAATTAGACGCTTATTGCAAAGTTATTCTAGTTCTGATTATCTCATTGATCGTATTTACCCAACTGTTGCAGGTATGGAAGCTTTCAAAGATGAGAAGCTAAAAGACAAGAAAGACTGTGGTAAGAAATCGACTGTTAGTTACAACAAATGTCCGCCTCCGATTTGGGATGGTTATTCACCTAGGAGACCAAATGAGGAGCAATTGGAAAAAGCAGTCAATATAAAGCTTAAAACCGACACAACTGACGTTTTACCAGATAACATTGATGTCACGTATACCTCGTCCGATACTGATCATGAGTCTGAATTAATAAAAAAGGTGGTCGATCAGGTGTTGGATACTGATGAGGAGTCTGAGTGAATGATGAAGAGTTTCCATCATTGAAGTTTGAAGAAGTGAAAAAGAAAGTTGGAAAAACTGATATTTCGAATCAGTTCTACAAAGAAAAGAATGATTTTGATGTCGAGAAAACATTCAACGGGAATGTTAAAAAGATATTTGGGAAAATGTTGAGTGGGAGAGCTAAAGGGGTAAAAGATTTTTACGTGACTAAAAAGGCAACATACAACCCGACTGCTCAAGAGCTAAAAGCCATCAAGTCTGAGAAGACTTGGATGGAAGTCTGCTTCCCATGATAGTCAAAGGACTATGCCGGAGATCCCAAGTCTATATCGTGGATCAGGAATCGGCATCTTTCTAGTGTTTGAACAGTTTGTTTTGAAAGATTTTGAATAGTGTTTTTAAATGTTTTGCAGGTTGAAGGACTACGCCGGAGCTTCCAGGTTGGTAATTGCGAAGCAGGAATCGGCATCCTGATTGGTAAAATGGTGATGTAGACGTAACATTCCTACAAGTGGTAATCTTGATCCTACAAGTGGTATTTGTGGTTATATTTTGAGATGTTTGTATTTTTTACAAGTAGTACAGAAGGTTCTGAAATGAAAATGGTAAATCAGGGACATTAAATTGTACTTGATTTACTATTCATGGCAAAAGATAGACAAGATGATGAACCACATCCCCGTTCTTAAAATTGATAAATCTACAAGTGGTTTTTATCAACACAAACTCATTTTCCGGAAAAGTCATTTCGATTAAAACAAACTTAAGTGTTTTGAAATCTAAATGAGAAAATGGTTTGTGATAGGAGGAGTTCTGATTGTTTGTGCCGAGTGAATGGCGATTTGAGGTGATTCGATATCAGTTGTCAAGTTTCTGTACAGTTTGTTTTACTTTTCATATTTCTATTGGATTAGAGTCTAGTTGTTTTCAAATTTCCTTTGAAATGTGTTTGCATTTTAGGGGGAGTAGGGAAATTTCGGAAAATCCAAAAACATTTGAAAATTTGAAAAAGCCAAAAACATGATAAAATTAAAAAAGAGTTTTGTTGCGAAACAGAGGAAATGATAGTACATCAGTGGACTATCACGGCACGCTAAAGAAATGTAAAGTTAAAAGGTGATAAACAATCTTACTGCGGATGTGTCAGTAGATTTTCGCACATTTAGTAAATTGAAACGAGATATAAACCTAAATTTAAACTTGCTTGATTCGTGGGTAACTATTCTTGAATATATGGGTAACCCCCGAAATCTTGTTTGAAAGGTCCCATATTCTGAGATACTAGGTCTTTATGCTCAGTGATATCTGGGGTATTATCCCGGGACTTCTGCTGAATGGAAGTTCTGACCTAGTCCCTGGATAATACTTTCTGCAAATGCTTGAAAAAGCGCCGCCCTCAGCAATCTGATTAAACAATAAAATTGATAGTCATTGCTGTTGTAAAAAAGATCCTCTAAAGGGGACCCACCTAAAGTCGAGCCGTCATCTCTCTGCTGAACGGAAGTTCTGACCTGAGCTTTCACGGTTTCGCACCTAACCCCTTTACAGATATCATCTGTGGTATACTCACCTATAAGACTGAATATTTGGGATCTGGATACAGGAGTATATTCAAGTGGAGTGATACACAATTAAGTTCAAGTCTCTAAAACATTAATACCGTATCTCGAATCAATTGAAATCTGTGTGAGAATTTAAGAGGACAAACATACTGACAATCTAGGTAAATTGTTTAAAGCTTAAAATGAAATCAAGCTTAACGGTGTTGGTGATAGGTCTCATTAGCTGATATGATCCTCTTGCACGAACTCACAAAAATATTAGTTGTTAATATTACATTTCTGTATGTTTTTGTTTACGAGTAGTGTCAGGTTCGTTTTCTCTGAAAATCCAAAAAGATTTTGTGTGTGTTTTAGCATAATTTTTGAAAAAGTCAAAAAGATTTTCGACAGCTGATGTTGGAAAACTGATTTTCAAAATTCCGAGTGCTAAACATGATGAGCAGCATTTGAGGGGGAGTGTTTGTGTAAATCTAACTGTTTTCGTTAATCTAACCTTCTTCAAGTGGTTCATCATAGATATTTGAGATAGAGCCTGAGTTGTTGCGATTATATGTTTGTTTAGTGTTTATGAGAGGGAGTCATGTGTTGGTGCACGAGTATTTGATATGTGATAAAATTAGAAAATTTATGTCTGGGTTAAGTTTGTGCAGGTAGCCAGGTTTCGATTCCTGAAGACCTCTGTTAGAGCCTCGTTGATCGATTCTGAAAGCCTGTGAAGATCAGACAACGATCCTGAAGATGTTACTGAAGAACAAAAGAATGCCAGTAAATCGAGAGGGGGAGTCTGAAGATTGAAAGAAGAGAAAGCCCAGAGACTGATCTAGACTGAAGATGTGAAGACACAGTTTTGAAGTCAGAGTGTATTGGCGACTCCATCAACATCTGAGGGGGAGTCTGTTGGTGCACTACATCTGTTGATTTCGTCTAGGTGTCTACGATCAGGTCTTACATCGTATTGTATAGCATAGGGCATGAAATACGAGAAAACGGGAGTCTGTATAGTTTTTATATGCTAGGTCCGCTCATAGGGACATAGGGTTCTAGGTTTGCTCATTTGTCACTATGGTCCGCTTATGTGGACTAAGCTGGTCCGCTCTTATGGTCATGTGACACATAAGCGGACCCAACTGTCTATATATAGGGTAGTTTGAGCGATCCTCAGTGAGTGGTTGTTGGATTCCACGCCGAAGCTCTGCCGGTGTGAAGATTGAGCTGTAAAACGTTTCAAATCAATAAAACAAGCAGTTAGAAGGAAGAACAAGCTATATCTACTTGCATTTCTTATTATTCCGCATCTGAAACGCAAGAGACAACCTCTGAACAACTCATTCGGGTCAGCAAACGATCCTACATTGTGCGTGTTTATTTATATGTTTGGTGTGGTATTCAAGTGAATCAATCGAAAATCAAATCGAAACTCGAAAAGCGATCGAACTCAATCGAAACCGACATCGAAACGTGACTTATAGAAGATTGTGTGTTAGATATAGTAGTTGGGACTGAAAGTAATTTGACTAGGAACTCTATCGTATTCGTATCATCGTCCATCGAAATCAAAACATCGAAAATCGTCACGAAATACTCAAAGTGTGTCGCGGATCGAACAGGAGACATCCTGATCGAACAGGCCAGCCGATCGGCTAGCATCTTCCTAGCCGATCGAACAGCCCATTCGATCGGAGCTCCTGGACGATCGGCCGACACTTTCCCCTTTTGGAGCCTATAAATAGGGCTGTCATTGTCACACTTTCCATTTTTGGAAAGCTCTGACCGAACCAGCCTTCTTCTTCACCTTTTCTCAGATTTCTCTCAACTCCGATAAGTTTTCACTCTAATTCTTGTACGTTTTTTATCATTGCATGATTCTACATCTTTCTATCTTTCAAAACTCAATTTCAAACCGTGAAATCATCAAGATCTAAGTGTTCTTGGGTGATGTCATCATAGTGTTCTTCAAGAACACCAAACTTTGGCCTCATTCAACCATGAATAGCTTAGATCTGACTGATTTCCACATAAACAAACTAAGATTCTTACCAATCTTAACATTTTTATGGATTATTTCCAACTTTCTTCAACCTTTTACACTCGAAGCCTTAAAACCGGTAGAAACAGAGCTTGAACCGGCTAACTAATCATTCTAACAGTTAAGAGGTTCAAGATTCAGGTTCTATGAACAAGGTTCACCGATTTTGGGTTAAACTCTAAACCGACGTTCCGAACCGCTCACCGGCCGGACTTGGGTGATTCCTGTCCAAGCCAAAGAAGCGAGCAGGGACGAAGGATGTCATAGTTCAACTCGTTATCAAACTACCTCGATATGACGACAAGTGATCAAACAGCCAAGTGTTAGACGAAAGGCCGACCAGGTCAGAGATGTTGACCGAACGGCTAGGCTGTTGAGAACATTCTGTTGAGAACCACATTCGCCTTAACCTGCCGTTCGATCGACCAGCCTATTCGATCCATTCACACTTGTTTTATTTTCCACGTTGCTCATTGTTGTGCTATCAAACTATTCAGGCTAACCCTACTCTCAGCGCTCCCTTCAATCCATAATCAATCACTGTGAGTATACTCGATCCCTTTTTGCTTTCAGCACTTTTGGGTGTTACATACGTTACTTATCAAAATCACAATCGAACACACTATTCAAACTATTTGAACGCTAACCAATATGCATGTATTACGTGACTTAATGAATGTTTGTTGATTGTGTTTACACGTGGAATGCTGTGTACCTGCCTTAACGACGTAGTACTATAGTTTGGACTCAGCACCCATTCACACGGGGGTTGTTAAGGACAATTACTTGCATGGATTACGGTGGTAATCGTGTATTGTGAACCGTCTCGGACGGTCAACCCGCAGTCATTGGTATCGATAGGTCCATGTCGATAATTAACATGCTTCGTTTTCCTTTGTGTACGTGCTGGTTATGCGTAAACTATTCGAACTCTATATGCTATTATCAAACTCGTATGCTCACCTTTACATTTTATGTATTGACTTTATTTTAACGTATGTGACAGGTGCTTAAGTTGCTAGGATGCTTAGGTGCGTGGTGATGAAATCGAAGCTAGGGAGTCTAGAAATAATGAACAATTCTCTGTAATAATAATTGAATCTGAGTTGTCGGAACAGAATTTCTTGTTTGGATGATTATCTGTAATGACATGTTTGTTTATTCGGGATACGGTATGGGACGTATCTTTAACTGGATTATATAAATAGTTGTTATGGAAACTTCTGAACAATCTGTTTCGCTCAGTGCCGCGCCCCGATGATTCCGCCATCGGTTGGGGTGTGACAGTGGAGATCGTGGGAGGCTTGCATAATTGTCGGATAGTTTGTTACTTTAGTTATTTCTAATTTAAAATGGGGATAAAAAGCTTGAGTAGAACAATTAGCTATTTTTGGCATACACGCATTCATAAACAGATCTCAGTCAGCTCTCGAACAATTACTTGGCGATTTCATACACCTTTTTGCACATTACACTTTAGTGATCCATGTAACAAGCTTGTTATCATCCCGAGTTGTAAACATCATTTGTTTAATCTTAATTGGTGATTGGTAGTTTCCATCACACGAGGTTTTTTATGCCGGAGATCAACTCTTGATCAAGGGCTTTTTCCTCGTATAAATCCTTGTGTCCTTTGTTCATTACATTTGATTGTTATCCTTAACATTGTCCATTGATTCAAGCATCACACCTCACAACAAAAGATTTGGTTGCATTATCTTTGCTTGATTTTTGACCAAAACAGTTTGGCGCCCACCGTGGGGCAATTGGTGCTTCAATTCTCAGAAATTTTGTTCATTTCGGTCATTTCGGTTCATCACCTTCAACCACATGG
This sequence comes from Helianthus annuus, assembly GCF_002127325.2. Classification (NCBI taxonomy): domain Eukaryota; kingdom Viridiplantae; phylum Streptophyta; class Magnoliopsida; order Asterales; family Asteraceae; genus Helianthus; species Helianthus annuus. The sequence continues at coordinate 95,645,926 of NC_035448.2, read as the reverse complement.
CTTATCAAGGAAAAACCACTTCAAGTGCAATGCCGGCAATCAATTCATCCCGAGGCGTTCCACCTTTGCCTCCACCACCTTCTGGATCCCAGAAGAATGCTGAAAACCCTGCAAAGAGACCGAGCCCTATTTTCTCAAAACCTCCAACTTCTTCTGTTTCTTATAGTCCTACTACTAGTGACCTCTTTACTTTGATTTTGCAGATGAAGGATCACATACAGCAGCAGGATAAGACCAACGAAAAAATTCTCAAAGAAATTAGAGATATTAAGAAGCAGAAAAGATCAGCGGAGGATCATTCCCCATTGATGCCTATGTCTCTGAATTTCGACACTCCAGTCATAACCTCCCAGCATTCTGCAGCTCCGGATGTCCAATACTTGGGTGGAATAAGAGGAATGCATTACGGATCTTCAGCAATGACTCAGGCCCTAGGATCCTATTTTCAACCAGCAGGGTCCTTCTCTTAGCATCAAGGATCCTTTGCCAGCTCAGGAGGATACATGGGGACGCAGCCAGTACAAGGATCCTCTCAGGTTCAAGGATCCTCCCAGGTTCAAGGATCCTCTAAGGTTCAAGGATCCTATCATGTTCAAGGAACCTCCTTTCAGCCTCAAGGATCCTCTCAGGTTTTCGGATCCATGGATTATCCTCCAAGACCCCCGTTCACAGCACATCAAGGATTCAATGTCTCTCAGGATCAAGGATCCTTCAGAAGCTTGCAGCTTGGAAGTTCATATATCCATCAAGGAGATTTCATCCCAATGCAGACCATTGCTTCTTCTGGCCCTTCGATTATACCAGAATCCCGACAATATGGATTCACATCTGGGATTCTAAACTTGAATCCGCCGGGAGGTAACACTTTTAATAATTCATATACCACTAACCATGGCCTTATGCAGGATACAGGTATCAATCAAGCTATGGCTAGGGAGTTACAGAAGCTTAAGGATATGATATCCAGCGTTCCAGGAGTGGTTAAACCCATTCCTGAGATTGCAGATGGGAGCCATAAGATATCTCGTTTTGCACCACCTATTTGTGATGCTGAGATACCCAAAAGGTTCCAAATACCAACTATGAAGTTGTATGATGGCTCAACAGATCCTGAAGAACATGTGGCTCAATATAGAGAAAGGATGGAGATCAACCCCATCCCAGAGAGGTTAAAAGAAGCATGTCTGTGCAAGGGTTTCGGATCCACACTTACAGGATCAGCTCTTAAATGGCTGCTAAGTCTTCCCCCTTACTCTATTACTTCATTTGCTAATCTAGTTAACCTGTTCAATAATCAATTCTCTTGTAGTAGAAAATTTGAACGTTTAACTAGTGATTTATATAGGGTAACTCAAGGTCAAAATGAATCACTTAGAGATTATATCACTAAGTTTAGTAAAGAATCCTTAGATATTCCTAACTTGGATATTTCCACGGCTGTAGAAGCCTTTAAAATGGGTTTACTTAGGGATTCATTATTCTATGATGATCTTGTTATGACACCATGCAGGAATCTTGATGAAGTAAGAACCAGGGCCCTTAGGTTCATCCGATTAGAGGATGACAAAAGGATCCTGGAGAGACTGGTAGGATCCTTGAAACAGGAAAAGCAAGGATCCTATTTCAAGAATAACAAGTTCAAATCCTACAACAAGTCTGATAACCAGAATGTGCATGCAGTAGAACAAGAAGAGGATGATGAGGATTATCCTCCAATTTCTGAATACTGTTTTTCTGTTGATAACAATGAACTAATTCTTGCAATGCGAAATTTAGGTGAGAAAGCTAGGTGGCCAAGACAAAGTGATAAACCATCTGCTACAAAAGACAAATCCAAATGGTGTGCATATCAAGAGGATTTTGGGCATCTCACTGAAGAGTGCATTGCACTAAGGAAAGAAATTGGTTACTTGCTAAGCAAGGGGCACTTAAAGGAACTTTTAGGACGGAAGAAGTCAAGGACCCAGGATCCTGAAAGGATCCCAGAAAAGGCTCCTGCTCCCCTAGCAGATGCACAAGTCATAAACTTCATATCCGGTGGATCAGGCATCTGTAGTACTTCCTTTTCAGCAGCCAAAAGACATGCCAAGGAAACCAAGATGGACAATGGAGACAGACCCATCCGAACATCTAATGTTACCAAGGATAAAGTCATAACTTTTGATGAGGATGATCGTGTTGACATTCAGGATCCTCATCATGATGGTCTTGTTATTACTCTTTTTATTTCTAACCATTTTGTTCGCAGGATCCTTATAGATAGAGGAAGCTCAGTGAACATCATCCAGCTTGATGTCCTAAAGAAGATGAATATCCCTGAATCCGATATTGTACCAAGATCCTCAGTACTTGTGGGATTCAGTGGAGAGACCAAGAACACTCTGGGGGACATCAAACTCCCAATCTATATCGAAGGACTCCATTCTTATCAAAAATTTTGTGTTATAGATTGGTTATTTTGTTGTAATGTTATCCTTGGCAGGCCCTGGATACATGACATGAAGGCGGTCCCATCCACTTATCATCAGTGTGTTGTGCTTCCTAGTCCCTGGGGGTGGTGAAAATTGAGAGTGATCAACAAGAGGCTAAGAATTGCTACACGTCATCAATGAAACCAGTCTCAAGGCCAAGGTAGCAATAGCAATTAAAGCATCCTCCAAGGGATGTCTTGGAGACAATAGAGCAGGATGTGAAAGAAATCCTTATGGATCCTCATGATCCTGAATCCAAGATTTACATAGGATCAGGGATCCTTGATCAAATAGAAGAGGATTTGGTATCCTTCCTCAAGAGGAGAAAAACTACCTTCGCATGGAAGCATGAAGATACGAAAGGTATATCTAAGGATATAATTACTCATAAACCTGGCATTGACAGGGCATTCAAGCCAATCCATCAAAAGAGGAGGAAGTTTGCACCTGAGAGAAATGCCATTATCCAGGAGGAGGTAGAAAAATTACCTCGAGCAGGTATGATTAGAGAGATCAAGTATCCAAGATGGTTGGCCAATGTGGTTGTTGTTCAAAAGAAAAACGGAAAGTGGAGGGTATGTGTCGATTTCACTGATTTAAATAAGGCATGTCCCAAGGATCCTTTCCCATTGCCCCACATTGACTCCATGGTGGATGCTACTGCGGGTCATGAACTGTTAACTTTTATGGATGCTTCATCTGGATTTCAACAAATTCAGATGGAACCATCTGATCAAGAGGATACATCCTTTATGACCCCAACTGGTATATATTGTTATATTGCTATGCCATTTGGACTAAGAAATGCAGGTGCCACTTATCAAAGGCTAGTCAATATGATGTTCAAGGATCAAATTGGACACACTATGGAAGTCTATATAGATGACATGGTGGTTAAGTCTAAAAAAGCTGAGGATCACCTTAGAGACTTGGAGGAAGTATTCAATATCCTTGACAAATATAATATGAAACTAAATCCTTCCAAGTGTCACTTTGGTGTTAAAGCAGGTAAATTCCTAGGATATATGGTGACAAAAAGAGGCATTGAAGCAAGTCCAGAGCAAATTAAAGCTATTGTGAACATCAAATCTCCTGCCAATGCTAAGGATGTACAAAGATTAACCGGCAGGATCGCAGCCTTGAACAGCTTCATATCCAAATCCTCAGAAAAATGCAAGGAATTTTATGACATTTTGAGGAAGAACAAGAAATTTGACTGGACTAAAAAGCATGAAAATGCTCTCAAAGCTCTTAAGGATTACCTATCCTCAGCTCCTGCCTTGATGAAACCAGAAAAAGGGGATGTGTTATCCTTATACCTCATGGTATCCTCTAAAGCAGTAAGTGCCGTCCTTGTTAAGGATCACGAAGGTACACAACATCCTGTCTATTATGTAAGTAAGAGTTTGCTTGATGCTGAATCAAGGTATTCACATTTAGAAAAACTTATTCTTGCTTTAATTATGGCATCTACTAAGTTAAACATTATTTTGAAACTCATTCCATTATTGTTAAGACTAATTTCCCAAATAAGAACGTTCTTAGGGAACCTGAAATGTCAGGAAGGATGGCTAAGTGGGCAGTGAAGCTCAGTGCTTATGATATAAGATATTAACCTAGAACTGCCATTAAATCCCTAGCCTTGGCTGACTTTGTGGCATATTTCAGTAGTGACTTGCAAAGGAAAGCTGAATTAGAAGTCCAACAGCTAGAGGAAACTAAGGATCCTTTGATACTCTTCACTGATGGAGCCTCTAATGTCAAAGGAACTGGGCTTGGAATACTACTAAAATCGCCACAGGGGGACATAATACCCCACTCTATAGCTTGTGAGTTTCAAACTACTAACAATGAGGCTGAATATGAAGCCTTGATAGCTGGTTTGCAAATTGCCAAGCATATGAGGATCAGATATCTTGAGGTACATGTAGATTCATTATTAATCACTAATCACTTTAATGGATCCTATGCTGTTAAAGGTGAAAAGCTAATCAAATATTTAGAGATAGTCAAAGAATTGGCACTCTCTTTTGTATCTTTTAGTTTGACACAGGTACCCAGAGAAGAAAATGCAGAAGCTGATGCATTGGCCAATTTAGGATCATCCTTGAAGATCCTAGAGGATATCAATTATTCCATGCAGAAGCTGATGCTATTGAGGATCATGTGGCTATGGAGATAGGAGAGGATTCTACAATTATTCCAAGTGATGATACACAATCTCATTCAGGATCATGGATCCTTCCGATCATGAGATGTATCTAACATGGAGAGATCCCTACAGGAGAAAACCCCAGGGCTTTCAAAATTAAGGTATCTCAGTTTATAATATTGAATAACATGTTATATAAACGATCTCTTGCAGGACCATATCTAAGATGTATTGAGGATCCTGAAATTCAAGAAGTCTTAAAGGATCTTCATGAAGGAGATTGTGGAAATCACACTGGGGCAGGGCATTATTCTCAAGGATCCTGAGAACAGGATACTATTGGCCTACTATGAAAAGGATGCTGTGGATTATGCTAAAAGATGTGATCCTTGTCAAAGACATAGTAATATCCTTCATCAACCAGCAGAGCTCTTGCATCCTATACCCTCTTCCTGGCCATTTATGAAATGGGGAATGGATATAGTTGGTAAACTTCCCAAGGCACCTGGTGGAAAAGTATTCATGCCTGCTATGACTGACTATTTCTCAAAGTGGATAGAGGCTGAAGCCTTTGCTCAAGTCAGAGAAAAAGAAGTGATATCCTTTATCAAAAGAAATATTATTACTAGATTTGGTATCCCTTCTGAAATTGTCTGTGATAATGGATCCCAATTTATTGGGAGTAGAACTACTAACTTTTGTGACAGCTGGGGGATTAAGATGATAACATCAACACCAGTCCACCCACAAGCTAATGGCCAAGCATAATCATCCAACAAGATTATCATTAACAACTTGAAAAAGAAGCTTGGATCCAAGAAAGGAAAATGGGCAGAAGAGCTACCTTATGTATTATGGGCTGATAGGACAACTCCCAAGAATGCTACTGGTCAAACTCCATTTTCTTTGGTATTTGGAGCAGAATCAGTGATCCCTACAGAAATGGTGGTTCCTACTGCAAGAACAAGCATCCGTGTTCCTGAAGGAAATGGGGCATATCTGTTGCTAACAATGGAAGGTGATTTGCTGCCAAGAGCTTGGAATGCTGTCCACTTGAAAAAAACACTTCATGTGATAAGGATCCATGATCCTTATCTGACAATGATCCTTGAAGGATCCTTGCAGGATGAAGGATCCTCGTTGTGGTAATAATTTTATTTCAAACTGTTTAATTCTTCAAATATCCTGTATATAAGGATAAGGATCCTGGATCCTTTATCCTCCTTTCACTTGTTTCTAAGTTTTGCAGAAGGTTTGGGTATCCTTAGCAGAGGATAAGTCTCCATAGAAGTATCCAGTTATTTGGGCTTAACCCCAGTTCTTTGGGCTAGTCCCCAGTTTGGGCCTGTCCCCAGTATCGCCAGCAGCGCACGATGATCCTGGTACAGTTCATGGCAATGGGACCAGTACTCGCTTTAGGGGCTGACAATTTCATTGTACTGGCTGTATCCAGGATCCTACGTATAATGGTAGACGTACCATACATCCGTTCCTAAGGTTTCTAACGTTTTCACGTTAGCTAAGGTTTTGGCATTTTCATGTCACTAAGTTTGGATAGTCGCCAATGAGGGCCATACTCCAGTCTACACAAGATCCTTTGGGCTTGTCCCTAGTTATCCTTTGGGCTTGTCCCCAGTTATCCTTTGGGCTTATCCCCAGTTATCCTTTGGGCTTGTCCCCAGTATATTGGGATTGTCCCCAGAATTGTTGGGCTTGTCCCCAGTTACTAAATTTTCTCTTATAATTGGCTTAGTCCCAAGTTATATCCTATTACAGGTCTTTGAAGCTAAACAACCAAGGATCCTTGATCCTCAGCTTTTACTAAGGTTTGCCTTGTGATTATCCTCATTATTGTTTTGGTCAAAAATCACTTAAAGATAATGCAACCAAACTTTATGTAAACGGGGAATGATGCTTGGTATGATGAACAAAGTGAAGGATCACTCAAATGTAAAATTCACAAGTGACACAAGGATTTATACGAGGAAAAAGCCCTTGATCAATGAATGATCTCCGGCATAAAAAACCTCTGGTGATGGAAACTACCGATCACCAAATTTTAATATAACAAATAATGGTTACAACTTCGGATGGTAACGAGCTAGGTACAAGGATCACTATAGTATCGTATGCTAAAGCGTATGAGAAGTGTGTTGTATCTTCCGAATGTTCAAGAGTGCCATTTATACAAGTGTGTGTGGTTCTATTTTAGGCAAATCACCTAACTACTAGCTCGTTACCCCTTTAGAAATTGAAGTAAATTTAGCCTAAATAATCGCCCTTGAATTGTGCTGAGTTTCCATATTTGCCATAACGTCCATCTTTGATTATGCGTGTACGAGATTAGCGTGACAGATTCCTTGTTTACGTTGATAAGACCAGATCCAACTCGTAATTCCTGCAAGATAACATTAAGTCCAAAGAGAACAGTCGTTAGTATGAGCATCCTTAGGATGATCCGTGATCCTGATCCTGGAGCTCCTCTGAGGATCACTATCTGCTAAAGAAACAAGGACCACTTGTTAGGATATCATGTAAGGATCATAGGTCATAAAAATCCAGCCCTAACAATTGCCCCCAAAATATAAGGAGTATTTATGTAATATAAACGAGTTATATTTTGCTGAATTTATCTCTAACTAACTCAACGGATATATAGTCGTTAAGGTGGAACTATCCGTTATGGTCTGACGTCATGGAGGTGACAGCCTTGCACAATCATGATTATAAATAGAAATAGGGATAGGATCGAATGCATTTAAATTCAAAGCAACTCCCTTTATAACCGTATTCAGAAGATCAACCAGGTATTCTCCTTTTCTTCTTCTTCTCTCTTGCTCTTTTTTTCTTCTTCTTCTATTCTTCTGTAAAAGATGTTGCTCCGGAACTCCCCCTGCAAGGATCCTAAGAAGAACAGCCCCTTAAAGGGTCAAGGGATCATCAAAGATTCCCCCTCTGAGAGGTGTTGCTTCACCGACCCTCAAATCGATAAAATCCGTCGTTGTTTCCCGGCGGAAACCCTTTTCAAGTCTTTTAGTCCTACCACTTTGAGTGATTTCATCTCTGAGACTTGGGTAGCTTTCCCGGTCAACCCTTTCTTGATAGGATATTCGTATCCTTTTCCTCAATTCACCCAATCTTTTTTCTCCCTTACCGGCATCTGCTATATCCAGGCTATGCCGATGATCTGGAGGGTGTTATACACCCTTGAAAGGATCATTGAGCAAGAGGGTATTGACCTCGGTATGGCGGAGTTGGGTGAGATGTATGATCTCACAACTTTTGGATCCCACCGATATTTGTTCAAGCGAAAAGCTGGAGAGGATCACCCTGTTTTCAAAGTGACCAAAAATGACACGAACTGGAAGCGACGATTCTTTTTTGTTAGGAGAGATTCCATCCCTAATGGGAAGGATTTGCCCAAGGAGTGGGCTACCCATGGTAGGATAGAGGATCCTGGAAGGATCATCATAGAACTTGTTCCTTAGGATAAGGATCACTAACATTTGCTTGTTTATTGTGCAGCTATATCCGTTGCTCATCTTAGGTTGACTCCTGCTGCAAAAGAGAGACTATTGGCTTTAAGAAGCTTGATCCGGAGACAAGAACTTTCCAGGTTGCCACCCAGGATTCTCAAGAAGTATCCTCTGCCTCTGTCACAATGTCAAGTAAGTATCCTCATTTAAAAAGTAATTCTGTGTAGGATTTTCAAGTTTAATTAGAATACTTATCTTATTTTGGTTGTGTAGGTGCTGGAAAATCCTCTAAGTCTGCTTCAAAGTTCGGCATCGATGATCTTACCAATGTCAAATCCACAAAGAAGAAGACTCCTGCTGCTAGCCCAACTGCTTCAGCCCCTAAAGCACCTATTAGGGGTAAAGGAAAGAAGAGAAAGGCCTCTGAGGATTTACAAGGTCTGCCCCTGCTCCGCCAACAGTTCCTGTACTACTTCAATGAGGTAAGGATCACTGCCCCTGTTTGTTATCCTGACAGTTTTGAGGATCACTTGTTTCTGATGTTATGCCTTGTTTTCCTTGCAGAAATTTGCTGAGATAGAGACTTATGTTGGCCACGTCGAGGATCAAGACCGCCAAATTGCTGACCTCCAACAGATGGGTGTGCTGAAGGATCTTAAGATAGCTGATCTTGAGAAGGAGCTCCGGGCCACCAAGGATAATGCTGCCAGGATGCTGATCAATTTTGATTATGAGAAGCATGAGATCACCCAGGATGCCAAGGTCTCTGCTGCAATAACCATGTATAAGATCCAGCTGCAGATGGCTATGGAGGCTCAGGATCCTGCCTTCGACAAAAGCACATGGGATGTAGAGGGTTGGAAGGCGAGGCTAGCAGAGCTTGAGGATGATGAAGAGGCTGAGGAGATCCCGATGCTTGAGGGTGGAGAGGCTGGCAAGGATCATGCTGGTGAGGCAAGTGGAGCCGGTGGTGATGGTGCAGCGAAGGATTGAGCTGCAGGATTGGGCGATGAAGGAAACTTCTAGACATAGCCGGAGCCCAATTTTTTTTTTGTTTGATGGTTGTGATGTTTTAAAACAATTATGGTCTGTATTCGAACAATAGGTTTAGGGTTGAGGATCTAGGATCCTGTGAACAATAGGTAGGATTACATATGGTGGAGGGATCCTCTGTTTGGGGGATGAAGCCATTGTGATCCTTCCACCTTTTAATTTCCTGCATGCTATGACCGCACAAACAATGGACACCCTTTGCCAACCCATGTGGACGGGCCACGTTTTGCTGGTAGAAACGTGGGTTGGCAATTTTGACAACTTTGAAGGGTTTTAAACCTTTGTTAATAAAATAACTCTAATCTTTTTGGCTTATCTCGTATTGTTATCCTTTTAATTTCCAATTGTTTTGATACATATTTGTTTGAGCAAGAAAAGTTAAGCAAACTATGTTTAAGAAATTTAGGATATGATCCTGGATCAAATATCCTATAATCGAAAATTTTCAAAGTAGTTTATTTTAAAGATCATAGGTTCAGTTGTCAAGGTCTAAGGGTTATTCAAATGAATAATGAATGAAATTAAAAATAGTTAAGGATCATACCTGAGGATCCAAGTTAGGATCCTAACCTTTAATCAGGACAACCATAAGTAAAACTTTAATGGATAATATGGATTAAGGATCCTTAATTGTTTAACTTCGAAAACCTGAAAAATGGAATATAACTTGGGACTAAGCCAATATAAAAGATAAGTTAGTAGCTGGGGACAGGCCCAAAGGATAACTGGGGACAAGCCCAAAGGATCACTGGGGACAAGCCCGAAGGATAACTGGGGACAAGCCCAAAGGATAACTGGGGACAAGCCCAAGGATCGTATGTAAACTGGAGTATGGCCCTCACTGGCGACTATCCAAACTTAGTGACATGAAAATGCCAAAACCTTAGCTAACGTGAAGACGTTAGAAACCTTAGGAACGGATATATGGTACGTTTACCATTATACGTAGGATCCTAGGTATAGCCAGTGCGATGAGGTTATCAGCCCCTAAAACGAGTACTGCTCCCAAAGACGTGAACTATACCAGGATCATCGTGCGCTACAGGCGAAAACTGGGGACAAGCCCAAGGATAACTGGGGACAAGCCCAAGGATCTGAGTTGCTTCTGAAGATTGTCAACATTATGCTAAGGATACCTGAACTTATCAGAACTCAAAATCTCGTGAGAGAAGGATGAAGGATACATGATCCTTATCCTTAAATAAGAAGATATGTAAATAAGAGTTCAAGCTTAGGACATTACCATAGTAAGGATCATTGATGCTTTAGGGATCCTTGAAGGATACTTCCAATGTAAGGATCACTCATGCCAGAAGGATCCTGCTTACATGAAATATTTTTTCAAGTGGACAACATTCCAGGCTCTTGGTAACAGATTACCTTCCATGGTAAGCAATCTATATGCCCCCTTTCCAGCTTCGGCTTCGATCAAATAAGGGCCTTCCCATTTTGGTGCCAATTTCCCATCAGCAGGATTGGTTGTATTTTGGAATGCTTTTCTCAATACCATATCCCCAACTTGGAATTTCCTTATCCTGACATTTTTGTTGTAAGCACCAGCCATTCTTTGTTGGTAGCTAGCCATCCTTATCCTAGCCAGATCCCTGATTTCTTCAATAGTATCCAAGTCTTGAGCCAGGTTTGCATCATTCTCCTCCGGATCACGGGTACTTGTTCTAGCAATTGGAACCACCATTTCTGTTGGGATCACTGATTCTGCCCCAAATACCAAAGAGAAGGGTGTTTGACCAGTAGCATTCTTGGGAGTTGTCCTATCAGCCCAAAGCACATAAGGCAATTCCTCTGCCCATTTCCCCTTCTTGGATCCAAGTTTCTTCTTCAGATTGTTGATGATGATCTTGTTGGATGATTCTGCTTGACCATTAGCTTGTGGGTGGACTGGTGTTGATGTTATCATCTTAATCCCCCAACTGTCACAAAAGTTAGTAGTCCTGCTCCCAATAAATTGGGAACCATTGTCACATACAATTTCAGAAGGAATGCCAAATCTAGTTATAATGTTTCTCTTAATAAAGGATATAACTTCTTTCTCTCTGACTTGGGCAAAAGCTTCAGCCTCTATCAACTTGGAGAAGTAGTCAGTCATAGCAAGCATGAATACTTTTCCACCAGGTGCCTTAGGGAGCTTGCCAACTATATCCTGTCACACCCTGGCTTTGCGGAAGCGTGGTTAATTTGGTGTGACTTCTTAATACCATAGCTTAATCATAACAAAGCTATATGAAAGTAAAACCATGCAAGATCATCCATTGAATAAGTTTCAAAATAAGAGTACCACAACGTTTTTTTTAAAGTACCAACACATGCAACGGAAGTTACAACCTAATTCATAAAAACATTGTTCAGAATCACAAACATAAAGCAGACGTAGTTTAAGAGCGGTGGCTCGTCCAAGCAAGAGCCACGACCCCTAAACTTGGATGACCTTATTTCTCATACGCAGCGTGAAAACGTATCATACCATGCCAGATCCTTAATTTCCTGAAATACATGTAAGTTGGAAAAATCAACAAAATTGTTGAGCAAGTTCATGTGTAGTGAGTAAGTAAAAACCTTTGTAAGTATAAAATCCTGGTATGTAGCAAATAAGGAAAAAGAGATCACCAATGGTTTGCAAGGCCATTGATATGTGTGAAATGCAAGTAGGAAGGCTCAAACCTAGCAGATTTATGCGCCGGGTACAAAGTCATCCCGAGGTCCGTTACGCTGGGCATGGGACTGGGCTCGCTACACCCAAATAGATCTATCGCTCCTGCCCCTCGGTCCTACACTGAGGATTAATGACCTCAAGTTTCCGCCTACCCAGTTCACATGATCTAAATAACAACCCTCCTTACGCTAACCATACCATATCAGAAATATTCGCAAACATAGTAACATGTATTTCACCCCCGCAGTTTAGAAAACTGAAAACAGTTAAGAGAAAAGGGGGACATGAACTCACAGTCAGTGCGCCGCTATACCAAGTACTCCAAATGTCCGACAGCTGTGCAACGACCTACATGTGCTAACTTTATTAGACGGATGGCCGTGCCTTGGCTTTATAGTTTACATTTTTGGGGAAACAGTTAGACAACCGTTCCTTGTATGTACTTGGTAATTTAATTCCCTTCCCAAGGACGGGGGATTTAATACATGTGCGTTCAATTTATAATATTAAGTCTCACTTAATATATCTTTACTTCTCATTCCAAAATATAAATATTTTTCTCAAAAATACTATATTTTCACTTCACATAATATTTCCAAAAATAATACGTTGACAAAATACGCGTTCATGAATATTTCCGCCTAATGCGTAAGTTACGTTTTAGTAATCGGGTGGTAATAGTAATTACCGTTGTAACTTATATGTTTGTCGTGTAAGCGTTTGCATTATTTTGGGTTCGTCAACGTTTGTAAATATTATTTTTACTCTAAAAATAATATTTATATATTTTCACAAAATAATCATAAACAGTGTGGTGACAAATATATTTATCGAATAAATATTTATTACGTTTAGTTTCGTGAAAATCCCACCTCCGATTATTTAGTAAATAAAGTCATGGCGAAATATATTTGAAAATATATCAAAAATAGTTCTAACACTTGTAAATAATTCTAAGTGTTAGATTTTAGAAAAATTTCGCCAGAGTTTCCCCTGTAACTGGAGGTGGCCACGCTTTCAAGCGTATCATTTTCTTTTACAAAAATCACTTCAACAACCTTTTGATTCAATCAAACAATTTCCAACGCATTAAACTAGTTTTCAACACATCAAACTTGCCGACTAGCATGTAAATCGCATTATTACATGAACTTGTAGTTTTTCCGAAAACTATTGTGTAGATCCCCTTATATTTGGTGGATCTTTGTATGAAATAGTTTAATCTTGTAAAATCCCCGTTTTTTTTAGAATAAATCATTCTTTACAACTTCCCGTCATCTTTCTCAAAGATTGATATTTTGTCGAAAACTTCTTATTTCACAAATGTTTATACACTTGTGGTTTGTAAAATCACATTTGTTAGTATGTCATCTGACTTTTATAAAACATGATTTTCTCGACACTTGGTTCTACGAAAATACCACTTGCAGATACGTAGATCCGCTAGTTTTAAACACCACTTTACTAGTAAAATTACTTTTACACAAGTTCATGTCTTTCGTGTGGTAGAGTTTCACCTTTTAACCCTTGTACCGATAGAAACAAGCTTATGTCAAGATTTATGATCTTAACAAAGTCGGGTTAAACGATGATCCGAGCCACCACAACGTAGATCGGACCTCAATAATCACCATATTCAAACACTACAACTTTTACACAAGTTATGATCTTTTATCCAACAAAATTCAAGTTTTAGTAAACTTTAAAGATCCAAAAGATGGGTTTCCGCATTTTAACCGTTATAAATCATATTAACCACTTTAGATATGTTCGAGAGTGAGTTTTAAACATTATACCTATAGCTCGGGGCTAGGGAAGATTCTAGGCGAAAATGAGGTGGATAAAAGCTAAGTAATGAGGTCCTTCCGCTTCCGTTTGCTCCAAGGCTCCTAATACGTGACCCGTAAGGCTTGTATATACTTGGAATGGATTGATCAAAGCTCGACAATGGTGGTTGGTGGTGGGGAGTCTTCGGCCGAGAACCAAGAGAGGGAAAGAGAGAGTGATTTTTTTTTTGGTGAAGTGTGGTGTGAGATCTCTTGTGTTAAGCTCATGTATTTATAGACAAACTCATGTTCCAAATCCAATGGTTTTTATGTCTACTAGATATTAGACATAACTTAATTTAATAATCAAATGTGTACTAGCTAGTTACAAGAGGACCAAACCGGCCCAAGGGGGGGGGGTCACTTGGTTCGATTTCAAGTGTGTAGTTGGAGCTTAGTTACGTTAAGTAGGTTAACTTTAGGGTTTAACTCCGTTAGTTAAGTGTTGCGTTATATGACGGGTGTTAGGGTAATCAGGGACCCTAACTGGCTCAGAAAAAGACTAATGATATTTCTGGCAATATTTTTATGTTCCGGGTATAGTCCGGTTGTTCGGTTGGATAGTAATCCGTTAAAGTGCTTAAGTAATCTTTTAAGCGTCGTTAATGATACTTTTAGTGACACATTTTGTTCTGCAAAGTGTCAGGAATATTTCCTCATGTTTTGGCACTTTATTAGTTAGCTAGAAGCTAGTGTGTTAAATAAAGTGCTGTGTTTTGTGCTTAGAGTATGTTTTAGGCACATCCAATCATTGTATCTTATTCCTAGAGACGCATTTTTACAACCCTTGTATCCCTACACACACTATGGGTGTAGTAAAATATTTCTGGCTCATACAGGCCTTTAGAGGCAGTGTTTGCCTGATGCTGGCTTTATCAGCATGTTCAATAGGTTATCCGTTCATAGTGCTACTGTGTTTTTGTGCATCATGAAAATAATGTAGTGACAGTATGTAAGGTATGATGCAGATATGTACAAGTATCAACAGTCAAGTAGCAGTCTATCCATAAATTCAAGTAAGCACAGTAATTAAGCAGTAAATTATTATTAATTAAGTCGTACGGAAACCTGGTTTAGTGAGGGTTGTCACATTCTCCCCCTGTTAAAGAAATTTCGTCCTCGAAATTTGTACTACCTTAACTCCTTTTGGTCACGTCACGCAAATATAACATCGAAGTAGATAGTCATCAAACTGCATCAAAGCTTACTCACCCTTGGTGGTTCCAAGAATATTTAACAATCCACACCCTCTATATACATTCCGTAATTTTCTACTCAAATGAAATGGTAAAGGGATCTGTCAACTCCCAAGTAGCCAAGTGGCAAGGTTCAGTGTGTTTGACCCTTTTGAACTGTGAGGATACACCGAATGAATACAGATGGATCTGGTGTATCCTTGCTTTGATTTGTAGTTGCATCAGGAATGTGTAAATGACAAGTCAACAAAGTTTATGTATCTTGCGTGGAACGGTTGGCCATGATTAGCAACAGCTACAAGTTTGTAGTGACACCACAAGGTATCGTAATGACAAGACTCGAAATAGTGATGACTGAACAAAATCACCGAGTTTGGAACCAGATGAAAGTGTACCGAAGCAAACCGGAAGGTGAAATTGAGTACTGCAAGGCGTTTGCTTGATTATGAAGGAATCGTTAGGGGGTACACCATGATATGCAATGAATTTATGTACCTTTGACTCAGCACGCAAGTGTGTTGAGAGTGATTTAATTGTGATAACGAAAACGGATTTAGGGCGAGTTGTCAAATAACAAATTAAATCCGTGTACAAAGCGAGTAGTTAGAGAAGCACAAACTGCAATTCTGTGAAAGTATCATTGTAAGGTACCTAAATCTATCAACGACTTAATGAAGTCATAGACCAAACAAGTCTATTACGACTCGAAACAAAAGAACCTATGTCAAAGTATTAGAATATGATGCTCTCAATACATCATATGGCGTCTCAAATCAAACATGTGATCTGGATAAGTTCAAGCAGTCGAACCTAGTTTCAACGTAACCAAACAATAAACGTACATGTCAACAAGGAAATCTTGACATGATAGCAAACATGTAACTTGCAAGCAGGTGGTTTCAATAAGTGTGTTGGCTTGATAACAAAAGAGTCAACAGTGACAAAATATAGGTCATTCGAATCGCAAACTAGTAATTAGATTCGGCGATGTAATAGCTGAACATTCATGAAGCGTTTATTCGAAATGAAACCACATGCGTAGCAAATGGTGCATGGGTTATGAAGTGATGCGTTCTTACTAAAACGAAGAAGTGACCAAATATATGAAGCAAACGTGCATTCGCTCTCAGCGAAGGAAGACAACGCGATGCAACTACTTGAAGGGAGCAGAAATGCAAATTTCTACTTGTTAGAAGTGAAAATGGAGACTTCAACGGAAGAAAATTTAAGTACTTTCGGGTTTGTTAACTATAATGACAGGTTGATCAAGTTAATGATGTTTGATTGAGTTGACAGATATGGTTCCTAGATGTAAGGCTTCTAGTCTTTCTGGATTCCACACCTCGTGTGAATCTGGTTTATTCATTGTGTAGGAAGCAGTATTTTGTTTATGTTTAAGCACGATCATTGTCCCACAATTTCATCCTGGTATATTCTCTGACGATGTTCGATTGTCGATCAGTCGTGTAGCTGATGTTTACTTGAAAATCATCATCCTCCATGCCTTCAGGCAATTTGTAGTTTGTAGAGGCGTATCTTTCCTCATGAGTCATGATTGCTTCGTCGTTCATCTCCGGGACGCGGGTAACGATTTTCCGCTTGGTTGCTCGATCGCGGGTTCATCCTAGTTACTATGTCGAGGTCGTTTATTAATTAGCCTTAGTAAGAGTGGGTCGACTAACTTACTCTCTACTAACCTAAGTAGATTCCTAAATTCATGAGATGCGAGACAAAGGTCGGCACCGTTATCAAATAACGTGAATGCAAGACTTTGGGTTGACAAAGAACGTACCAGTGACCATATCTGGATCCTGGCAGGCCTTACTAGCTCCGGTGTTGGATGCTTCTTCGTGGTCTTGGTTAGTCTCCCTTGGGCAATCCTTTCCAAGGTGCCCCATACCACCGCAGTTACAACCTTCCTTTCCTCTTTTCGTCTCCTGCCAACACGTTTCCCTGTCGTGTCCCCTTTTTCCACAGTTGTCGCACTTCCTATTACTGCACTTCCCTTTATGATGGCGCTGGCATACTTCGCACTTAGGTAGATTACCCAGGTACATCTTTCCCTTTTTGGCCCTTCTCCTTTCTTTTGCCTGATCACTTCCCTGAGATTTACCAAGCTTTCTTTTGTTCTTCCCAGATGTCTCCATTGTTGTTTCCTTTTTCTCATCCGGAATCGATAGTTTCACCAACCTAAATGCTTCCTTAGTGAGCTCCAGTCCTGTTACATGGGCAATCACGGGTGATGGCGGCGTCGATGCCATCATCAAGCTCAAGGCCTGAGGTGTCAATTCCCAAATAGATTGCTCCATTCTCTTCAACTCGGGTTCCACTAGGTACGGAATGACTCGCGACAAATCGTAAAGCCTTTTCACGTGCTTTACCACATCTGGACCTTCCTTCTGTAGCTCCCTGAACTCTAATTCCAACCCTTGGATATCCTTTTGAGAACAATACTCCTTTCGCATTATCTCGTCCAACTCTCGAACCTTACAGTCCCACCATAACAGAGCTCTATCTTGTAGCAATCCGGAAATGTATGGGACTTGCTGCTCTGGCGTGCAACCACTCATTCGCACAACGGCATCCACATTCTCAGCCCATTTTACAAATGCTATGGCACCTCCCGTGCCACCGAAATTCGGAGGGTTGCATTCTAGGAAAAACTGGTAGGTACACCCTGTATCCAAGAATTCATCATCACAATAGGTATTAGCAGGGCACTTTTAGGGACTTTCCAACGTATTGTAATGTGTCTCAAGTGACTTAAACATTACCGTTAGGTAGGTCTCTCTCCGAGGCACCTTCGCCATGTTGGTAGCGAAGAACCTCGTGCCGAGCTCTGACTCGAGAGGCGTGCGCTAACCATTCTGCCTCAGTCAGTCGGGTGATCTCTCGATGCGACATCTTCTAGGAAGAAGTTCATGTTAGTTAGGTCTCTTCTATTCAGGTGTGACACCTGTATCACTCCAACCATCAAACAAATGCCAAACCAAGGAAATATTGTATTTCATACTTGGGATTTGTATAAATATGTGTATGCTTTGCACATATCAATTCTTGTTCAATTTCATACTCTACAACGCTTTCTGGAGAATTATACGCAAACTGGTGCATAAACGTACTCAGTTTAATGCGACAAATACTCCGGGAGACCATCATACACTTAACATACCTTAAATAACCTTTACATAACTTAGAAATAAGTTTTGAAGGCTTTGGTATGGCAAAAACAAGTTAATTCGCTTACAGGGACTAAACTTGACAAACTGCGAAAGTATGCCAATTTGAACTGTAACGAACATTCCAGAACATGTCCATAAGTTAAACATACCATATATATCCTTTACATAGCTTAGAAATAGGCTTTGAGGGGTTTGGTATGCTAAAACAAACTTTTGGATCATTCAGGGACTAAAAGTGTCAAAAAGTGCATAAGTTTGCACTTTCGCGCATAACTCACGTTCTGAATACATCCGGACATCCAAAAATTTATGTAAGCATCCTTATATTATGCCTTAGTGTTTGGCATGAGAAAAATCCATTTGTCGCATCATTTGGATCGTCTTCCGCGCTTATGCGCATTCCGTCGTAATTAAGCGAACATCGCGATCGTACGGCCAAACGAACCGACATCCGACATATTTTTGGGCATGTTTCATGTCCACAATGTTTAGGCATCATTTTAGGGCCTTAAAGATGACTTTACAGGTCTTAGAAGGGCTGGAAATAGCTTAAACACGCAACAGGGACCAAAAGTGTAAATTCTGCAAGTGGTGCAGATCAGAGGGGCCAGGCGGCCCGCGTAAAGATTGCCCAAAACATGAGGCGGGCCGCGTGAACATGTCTGACAGAAGATTTTGCATTTAATGCAGAATCTGGCCTTTCGTTCGATCAAGGGGCGATGCCTTTTCACCCAACGAAGAGCCAAGGGTCAAGTTCACTGAACTTATCCACTTGGACACATGTACGCACGAGATCAAGGCACGATATTCGATAAAACGATCCTAACGGTTCCACTTTTCCTATAAATACCCCCCCCCCTTTAGTGTAAAATTCACAAAATCAGATCTTAGAGCTCTAAGTTGAAACCATTGTTTCATACCTGAGCTATTTGGTCTTGATTAGCACTCGGGGACCCTCCGTAAGTCTTCTTTCGTTCTTTTATTCGCTTTTCGAGTCCGAAAGTCAACGTTTTGTTGACTTTCTGCATTGACCAGCTTTTGGTCAATGTGAAGTTCATGGAACTTCATAACGTGAGTGTGATCACGATGGTTATGGTCCATAGTGACCATACCTACTGATTACCACGTTATCTAGGCTCAGTGACGAGTCGTAGTTTCAGCCAAAATGCGTATTCTTGCGTATTTTGTAACCAAACTACTCGTGGGCATCAAAGCCGTTTGTTTTGATGCCAAACCTGTTTCTAAACTTAGTTAAGCATGTTCTAACATGCTTAGCCCGTCACTTTTAGTTTAGTGCTTATATAGGGTCGTAAGGTAAGCGATTTAAACCATCGCTTATACTTTCGAACCCGACCCATTTGGTCGGTCATTAGGACCCGACCAAACACATTAGGTGACCATAGCTATAACCTTCCGAGGTTATACCGTGTGGTCGCAATGTTAGGCGTTCCGAACGCGTTCTACGCGAACGACGCGTTAGGGTAGCACAAGCTACCTAAACGGGTCGTGATGGACCGTAAGCACTTAGATTAGGTTTCATTTTAGTATGTAGGCTTTGCTAAGCCATATTACACGAGTCTCCATACTCGTTTGGTTTACGAACCCGCGTACTGTCCGATCCTTCCGATTTGGTCCGGTATATTAACATAAGCTACCTATTAGGTGCCGTTGATATTCCGTGATCTTTAGCATTATCCGGTTATTATACAAGAACTCCAAAGCAATCTCAGGTGAGTACATTGAACCCCATCTTTTACATGTTTTCGAGGAGTCAATGTGAGTACATTGAACCCCTCTTTTACTGTTTTCCAAACTGTTTTGGGGTGAAGCATGTGTACCTATCTGTTATTTTCATGATTTCAAAGTATAATTGATTATACATGTTAGTATTTATCTTTTGACAAACTAAATGACTATCTATGGTTTAAACACTGATTTCTCAAAGATTACAAAAGTAATTGTTGGAATAGTACTTATTTTCTTCACCAGACCGATTGGTAGTATGATATAGCGCTATAGGACTAGACACCCCATTCCTGTTGTCATGGAATGTCTGAAACCAATTTGTTTCTCCATCCAAATAGGGATTTCCTTTGTGGTATCCTTATAGTCTCAAAGGTGTAGTTTGATGCACCAGGTCTGAATGAATTCTTAAATCGCACCTTTAAGGTATATTTTGATATACTCCCAAAAAGTATAGTTTGATATACTCTCATGTGTGGTATTGTACAGAACCAACATATATTTTGTAATCATCCAAAGCATATTGTGATATGTTACTTACATAACTAAAACATAGTATAATATGTTATTTACCACATCCAAAGCATATACTGATATGTTAGTTACAAAACTAAAACATGGTTTAATGTGTTATTTATAAATCCAAGGTATACTTGTAATATACTACTGAAAACTATTATTTTGAACAACTAAAGTATATTTAATATACTATCTATCAAACGATTTGGTTTTGGTTAGTGTTTAGATAACGGAACGAGTGTAATGTGATGAAAACATGGTAGATACGCCGATGGTACTTCTTATATATAAGTGTTTTCATTGCATTACATACCGTGGCGTTATTTAGTACACTTGGGTTAACATTATTGGAACCGAAATATATTTTAATATATTACTTATTCAACTTTCTTAAAACCAAGGTATATTTTATATATACCATAAACGTTTTATTAAAACATTGTTTTTCAAACAACTTAACTTATATAAACTCATTTTATATGGTTATTCAGTTAACCATACATTATTCTCTTATTTATACATATCATCTGATCCTATCGTTTTTCAAATGATTTACAAGACAAGGCAAAAATACGAGGTTCATGACTAAACATTTTCTCAAACTCAAGTCATGAACTCCGTTTTCACAAAACCTATGTATCTCACAGGCATTTTTATGCTGACGTACCTATTTTTACACATGTTTCAGGTGCTGTCTTGAGATGATTGTTGATGCATGCTACATTTAGGATGGACTCGTGCCTTAGCAACTTTAAAACTTGGAAGATCATAATTGTACTTATGTGATTGTAATAGAACAACGAGTTCATTTAATCAATACAACAATATTTAAATTTCCATGTGTTATGAAACAATGATTCTGTCCCAACATTCCCCGACGTTTCCGCCACGTTTTGTATGTTCTACGTGGTCGGGGTGTGACAGAAAAGTTGGTATCAGAGCCCATGGTTATAGGGAATTAGGTTATTAGTAATGCTTTGACCTAGTCTATAACCTTCCTAGGACCCTAACGCGAGTTTACTTGCGCTTAGTCATAAAACAACACCGTCACCTATCCTTAGGCGACGACCCCAACGAGAACATAAATTTCAAAACCGCTTTGAAAACTAATCATCTGTTCTAGGATGATTGATTTCTCGGTTTTGAACCCTCTGTTATAGGGTTTTGAACCCCTTTGAATTTTCAAAATCCCGTCAAAGTTGGTCTAAATAATGTGAACACGTGCAATCTGGAAGAGTGGATGCCTGTACCCTGAGTTTTCTGTCTAAGGCTAGAGTGTTCGTACAAATCCACATAATCGGACCAGTCACTCTTACCTGGGAACTCTTGGGGTGAGTGTCCACTTATAGGCAAGCATGTCTTCGCGATACATTATTTTTGACCTATTTGCTTTGATTTATCACCGAGGTCGTTTGTTACTTTGTAGTAACAAACAAATGACCACTATCCATGCTTTCATCAGATTTGTTTCATCTCATTCTTTTCGTCTAATTCTCTCACTCGTTTCCTCTCATGTTTCCTCTTTTAGAATGCCTCCTCGACGCGACAATCAGATGGCGAATGCCGAACTGGCGGAAATCATCGCGCAACAAATGGCTGCTGCCTTCCCAATTCTTTATGCTCAAATAACTCAAGCCATCAACAACAACAATGCTCCATGCACTTCCAAGATTTTTAACTCAGCTAAACCGCTCAAGTTCAATGGTTCTGAGGGAGCAACTGGTCTTCTTCAATGGTTCGAGAGCATTGAGAATACTTTCCGTCACGTTCAGTGTCCTGAAAATCGCAAGGTCGAGTTTTCTTCGAGTGTGTTTCAGAAGAGGGCTCTTACGTGGTGGAACGGGGTTATGAGAGACCGCGGTGCAGAGGTTGCATTAGCACAGACTTGGGCCGAGCTTAGGGCTCTTATGATGAAGGAGTTCTGTCCTCGTCATGAGCTTAGGGCTCTAGAAAGGGAATTTGATGATTTAAAGCAAGACAGTGGGGAACATCGAGCCTATACTGATCGCTATGAGGAATTGAGCTTGTTATGCCCTACTATGGTTACGCCTCTGGATAAGGCGATTGAGAAATACATTGATGGGCTTCCTGACGTAGTTCAGGACATCGTTACTGGCAGCAACCCTACTACTGTCAGACAAGCCATTGAATTGGCTGCCACTCTGACTGAATCCCAAATCAGGAAGCACAAGCTGTTTCGGAAGGGCGACTTAAGACCATCTGACAAGACTGCTCATGTGGAAACAAAGGAAGAAAGTGCTGAGGTGCCCAAGAAGAAAAAGCGCAAAGCCTCTCAAAGCTACGCTGTAACTGCTCAAGACAAACAAGTTGCACCAAACCAGCTAACACAACCTCGTAAAAGACAAAACTATGTTGGTACTGCACCGTTGTGCAACAAATGCAACCGTCATCATCTAGAGCAAGAGCAGTGTCACAAATGTACCCACTGTGGGCGGTTGGGACATTTGATCAATGTTTGTCGTTATGCAAATCAAACTGCTGCAAACCCTGCTGCTGTTCAAGCACGGTTCCCTCCAGGGTCATGTTATAACTGTGGTGACCTTACCCACTACAGAAACAATTGCCCAAGGCTTGTTAACATACCTCTAGCGCGTGGACGAGTGTTCAACATCAATGAGGCAAACATGAACAATGAGGCAGCAGTGAACAATTAGTGTTTTGTATTTCCTTAGTTGCTATCTTTTGACACTTCAAGACAAATCCGTTGCTACATAAATAAAGATTTGTTGTTTTTATTTATGCAAAATTTATGCGTTTGTGTGAATGCTTGATGCAACTTTATGATGTCAACCCAAAAACAAACTACTCGTATGGTTCTGTCATATTATGATCACTTGTGATCTCCCCAAGAACCTTAAACTCTCGTTTCTTTTAAGAAACAAAGTCAAACACTTATTGAGAATCCCTCTATCTTTATAGATAGATCTTCATAAATCGTTAAAGTGCCAAATGAAATCCATAGGTTGGATTCCTAGTGTGCCTTAATATCCATACCTAAGGATAACAAAATAAAGAATCAAGTTAACTAAATTTGTGCTTATGTATTTTCTTACATGTTTTGTGGTTGTATGTGATCCATCCAAATCCTCATAGAATCTTTCATATCTTCATACGAGAGATTCATAATGGGATATCCAAAGATACTATCTTAAACCCTTAATGGATTTCAACAGTGTAGTTAAGTCCCTCGGGTTATAAAGTATTATTCTATAATTGGACCTCTTGAAAGGTCTGCTTAAACAGATTGATTTTGAAAATCTGATTAGAAATATCATGTGATGATAAAAAAAAATGATCCCTTAAGCGGTCTATTTAAAGAGATCGTACGACGGTCTAGTTAAGAAGATCATGTGTTGAACTAGTTAAAAAGATCGTTCGTTGATCGAATTAAAAGGATCCTTTGGTGGTCTAGTCAAATCGCTTCATATTTATTCAAGTAATTTTTCCTACGGATTATGAAATGGACTGTGCGGACTGTGCAAGGAATTACGTAATTATGGAGGCCTACATAATTATGGAATTCAGTGCACAGGAACCACAGGAAGTTTCATCATGTGTTAAGACCTAGTGACGAGAATAATGATACGGGAGGAGTCTCGGACCTCGACCAATGTCATTTATTCTTACACTCCCCCAATTCTGATCTCAATCACACACCAAGTTTTCCTATGATAAGCCTTCATAAGAAACGTTCGTCAATCAGTAGTTCAAAATTTCATGTTTTACTATTTCAAGGAATTCACTCTGAGGGTTAACAAATTCGCCAAGAATCCTAACATGGCCCAGGGTTTTACCTAAGGGTTCAATGGATCTATTATAAGGCGAAACCTTCACAGCTGTCCTCACGAGTTTCCTCTAGAATTAAATTTCGGGACGAAATTTCCTAAAGTAGGGGAGACTGTGACACCTGTGTCACTCCAACCATCAAACAAATGCCAAACCAAGGAAATATTGTATTTCATACTTGGGATTTGTATAAATATGTGTATGCTTTGCACATATCAATTCTTGTTCAATTTCATACTCTACAACGCTTTCTGGAGAATTATACGCAAACTGGTGCATAAACGTACTCAGTTTAATGCGACAAATACTCCGGGAGACCATCATACACTTAACATACCTTAAATAACCTTTACATAACTTAGAAATAAGTTTTGAAGGCATTGGTATGGCAAAAACAAGTTAATTCGCTTACAGGGACTAAACTTGACAAACTGCGAAAGTATGCCAATTTGAACTGTAACGAACATTCCGGAACATGTCCATAAGTTAAACATACCATATATATCCTTTACATAGCTTAGAAATAGGCTTTGAGGGGTTTGGTATGCTAAAACAAACTTTTGGATCATTCAGGGACTAAAAGTGTCAAAAAGTGCATAAGTTTGCACTTTCGCGCATAACTCACGTTCTGAATACATCCGGACATCCAAAAATTTATGTAAGCATCCTTATATTATGCCTTAGTGTTTGGCATGAGAAAAATCCATTTGTCGGGTCATTTGGATCGTCTTCCGCGCTTATGCGCATTCCGTCGTAATTAAGCGAACATCGCGATCGTACGGCCAAACGAACCGACATCCGACATATTTTTGGGCATGTTTCATGTCCACAATGTTTAGGCATCATTTTAGGGCCTTAAAGATGACTTTACAGGTCTTAGAAGGGCTGGAAATAGCTTAAACACGCAACAGGGACCAAAAGTGTAAATTCTGCAAGTGGTGCAGATCAGAGGGGCCAGGCGGCCCGCGTAAAGATTGCCCAAAACATGAGGCGGGCCGCGTGAACATGTCTGACAGAAGATTTTGCATTTAATGCAGAATCTGGCCTTTCGTTCGATCAAGGGGCGATGCCTTTTCACCCAACGAAGAGCCAAGGGTCAAGTTCACTGAACTTATCCACTTGGACACATGTACGCACGAGATCAAGGCATGATATTCGATAAAACGATCCTAACGGTTCCACTTTTCCTATAAATACCCCCCCCCCCTTTAGTGTAAAATTCACAAAATCAGATCTTAGAGCTCTAAGTTGAAACCATTGTTTCATACCTGAGCTATTTGGTCTTGATTAGCACTCGGGGACCCTCCGTAAGTCTTCTTTCGTTCTTTTATTCGCTTTTCGAGTCCGAAAGTCAACGTTTTGTTGACTTTCTGCATTGACCAGCTTTTGGTCAATGTGAAGTTCATGGAACTTCATAACGTGAGTGTGATCACGATGGTTATGGTCCATAGTGACCATACCTACTGATTACCACGTTATCTAGGCTCAGTGACGAGTCGTAGTTTCAGCCAAAATGCGTATTCTTGCGTATTTTGTAACCAAACTACTCGTGGGCATCAAAGCCGTTTGTTTTGATGCCAAACCTGTTTCTAAACTTAGTTAAGCATGTTCTAACATGCTTAGCCCGTCACTTTTAGTTTAGTGCTTATATAGGGTCGTAAGGTAAGCGATTTAAACCATCGCTTATACTTTCGAACCCGACCCATTTGGTCGGTCATTAGGACCCGACCAAACACATTAGGTGACCATAGCTATAACCTTCCGAGGTTATACCGTGTGGTCGCAATGTTAGGCGTTCCGAACGCGTTCTACGCGAACGACGCGTTAGGGTAGCACAAGCTACCTAAACGGGTCGTGATGGACCGTAAGCACTTAGATTAGGTTTCATTTTAGTATGTAGGCTTTGCTAAGCCATATTACACGAGTCTCCATACTCGTTTGGTTTACGAACCCGCGTACTGTCCGATCCTTCCGATTTGGTCCGGTATATTAACATAAGCTACCTATTAGGTGCCGTTGATATTCCGTGATCTTTAGCATTATCCGGTTATTATACAAGAACTCCAAAGCAATCTCAGGTGAGTACATTGAACCCCATCTTTTACATGTTTTCGAGGAGTCAATGTGAGTACATTGAACCCCTCTTTTACTGTTTTCCAAACTGTTTTGGGGTGAAGCATGTGTACCTATCTGTTATTTTCATGATTTCAAAGTATAATTGATTATACATGTTAGTATTTATCTTTTGACAAACTAAATGACTATCTATGGTTTAAACACTGATTTCTCAAAGATTACAAAAGTAATTGTTGGAATAGTACTTATTTTCTTCACCAGACCGATTGGTAGTATGATATAGCGCTATAGGACTAGACACCCCATTCCTGTTGTCATGGAATGTCTGAAACCAATTTGTTTCTCCATCCAAATAGGGATTTCCTTTGTGGTATCCTTATAGTCTCAAAGGTGTAGTTTGATGCACCAGGTCTGAATGAATTCTTAAATCGCACCTTTAAGGTATATTTTGATATACTCCCAAAAAGTATAGTTTGATATACTCTCATGTGTGGTATTGTACAGAACCAACATATATTTTGTAATCATCCAAAGCATATTGTGATATGTTACTTACATAACTAAAACATAGTATAATATGTTATTTACCACATCCAAAGCATATACTGATATGTTAGTTACAAAACTAAAACATGGTTTAATGTGTTATTTATAAATCCAAGGTATACTTGTAATATACTACTGAAAACTATTATTTTGAACAACTAAAGTATATTTAATATACTATCTATCAAACGATTTGGTTTTGGTTAGTGTTTAGATAACGGAACGAGTGTAATGTGATGAAAACATGGTAGATACGCCGCTGGTACTTCTTATATATAAGTGTTTTCATTGCATTACATACCGTGGCGTTATTTAGTACACTTGGGTTAACATTATTGGAACCGAAATATATTTTAATATATTACTTATTCAACTTTCTTAAAACCAAGGTATATTTTATATATACCATAAACGTTTTATTAAAACATTGTTTTTCAAACAACTTAACTTATATAAACTCATTTTATATGGTTATTCAGTTAACCATACATTATTCTCTTATTTATACATATCATCTGATCCTATCGTTTTTCAAATGATTTACAAGACAAGGCAAAAATACGAGGTTCATGACTAAACATTTTCTCAAACTCAAGTCATGAACTCCGTTTTCACAAAACCTATGTATCTCACAGGCATTTTTATGCTGACGTGCCTATTTTTACACATGTTTCAGGTGCTGTCTTGAGATGATTGTTGATGCATGCTACATTTAGGATGGACTCGTGCCTTAGCAACTTTAAAACTTGGAAGATCATAATTGTACTTATGTGATTGTAATAGAACAACGAGTTCATTTAATCAATAAAACAATATTTAAATTTCCATGTGTTATGAAACAATGATTCTGTCCCAACACTCCCCGACGTTTCCGCCACGTTTTGTATGTTCTACGTGGTCGGGGTGTGACATCAGGGAACATAAATAGTTGTTTGGAACACATGTATCTCACATGTTTAAATCATTATATTACACATCACGCAATTCATCAAGCAAGTAATTGGGATCATGCTTACCGAACGTATATCAAACAAACACGTGTTTCTCAGTCATAGCACATTCCCATTATATTGGTATTACGTCTTATGATTAGGTTTTCATTATACGGGTAAGCACATTGCATCACAATCATAACGTTCGTACGTAATTTGAGGGTTTCGTTGAATAAAAGTATAGCAAGTAAACATGTAGTATCAAAATTTTAGTACGCGCATAAGCGTTACTGATCACATTTAGCAATGACATGGTGACTGAGCTTTTGTTGATTATTGGCCATAATGTTTTAGCACATGCTTTATGACAATTGGTTTCCATCGTTTTCCGGCTACAATTTCATTGCCTTACGAAATGTATCACATTATCATGGCCATCGGATCTCCCTACCCTTGCCCAACAAGTATATTAGCATATCTAAATTGCGTAGTCAGACGTGGTCCTCACAAATCTCCACAATCTTGGGGTCTCTACCCAATCGTAACGCAATCTGCGTTATCCAGGTATCAACATTTCTAGTAACTAAGGTGGGGGAGGAGAGAGTAGTAAACTGTCGACATGCTTGAATTCCTCCGCGAGCTTGTATATTCCTCGAAGTAGTTAACTGATTTGCCTTTTAATGGTAAAAGGAACGTTTATCAAAAATCCCGGGGGACGGTGGAATATCAAAGGTTAAGAGCAAAAAAAGGGATCCTGATGTATATGGCGAATCAAGGCATGTTGGTGAAGGACGTGGTGTTTTACTTAAGTTTTCAGACAATATGCTGTCTTGTGATGTAGATACTTAACTCATGTTTTTAGTTATGTAATGTTTTGCATTTGAAGTTGCCCTTTCGAGGTGTCAGCTTAGCTTCAACGTCCCGCGACTCTTATCCTTAACTTGCAGTTGCTGTTACTGGAGCAACTTATCCTGTGTGCGTTTTTCATAATGCGAGAAATGGTAAGGGTTTATAGTTAGCATAGTGCGTTTGTAGGCACCATCCAATTGGCTTATCGAACGTTGTAGTGGTGAGTGTAGCAAGCGGTGCGGCCTGGGGAATCTCTTCTAGGTGCGGGTATATCCTGATAGAAGGTGTTAGGCATGATGGCGCAACGGGCATCGATCTTCACAAGGGGAAAACGAACCTCTTCACAAATGAGGGGGGGCTGTCCTATGCAGGTAGATATAAGGGGTGCAACGTCTGGCAGACTAAAAAGAGACAGGATCGTGACCATGTAAAGGTGCAGGTTCAGCAGGTGCAATATCGAGCTGTCTCGATGGTGTAGTAGCTAGCTCAAGTACAGGCTCTGGTCATGTAGCGGCGTGGTGAGTATCAGTGGTGAGTGTGGGAAACAAAGGTGCATCCTTAGGAACTGGAACAGGGGCTGAAACAGGAGTAACAAGGGAGTGTCACAGGAAACTCCAAAGGTGGGTAACTATTGTCATCGTTTATCCACCCACTTCGGGTGTGCGCGTATCGAGAATTAACTTGGGCTGCAAGAAGCGCATGATTGAACTGTACAGGCACAAGGTCAGGAAAAGGGGCAATAACAGGATCAGCAGGAATATCAGCAATGTGAGGGGCATCAACATGGGCATCAACAGCATGCTCATCCTCCAATAGTGGAGCAGCAATAGGATGGTCATCGATAGGTACATCATCAATCAAAGGATCCACAGCGGGTACATCTGCACGAATAGGGTCATGCTCGAATACGGGGTCTGAAGCAGCTACTAGCTCGGGGGCTACGGTAGGCTCGGGATCATCAAAGGCCATCTCAAAATCAAACTCAGGGTCGATGGGATCAACTGGATCAGCGGGATCCTCCATGGGCTGGTCCATCGGGATATACTCAATGTCGTGATCCGGGTCAAATCCCGGAGGAAAGATGGGATCATAATCCTCTATATCGTCATGCTCGAATGCAAAGCTCGGAATAGGTGCAGCAGAGGATGCCTGGTCAGGATCCGAGTCGTGTGCAAAGTGTTGTGCGCTCACCTCGTGAGAAGGTGCGGATGCCACAGACTCAAAGGAGTCTGGGACCGGTGAATGTGCGGGTGAGTCCTCCGCAGGAGCACCAGCGATCATCAGAAGATCGCCAGCGGGAAGTAGGGCTGCATCCGGAATCTCATCCTCAATAGGCTCATCCTCAAATAGGTCTACATCGCCGTCAGCCTCGGCGTCGAGAAGTAAGTCATATGCGGGATAGACGGCTAATGGTATAGGAGCCGGAATCACTACTAGAGGGAGGTACTCAACAAGAGGGTCATCTGCGGGCTCATCAGCACCATCAGGTAGTGCGAAGGGCTGGAAGTCGTCCTCGTCCTTGCTAGAAACGTCCGACATGTGCACCTCGTGCTCTGAAGATGCTAGGTCATCTGGTACTACAGGTGTAGGTCCAGTGGTGTCTGAATCGCCGGTGCAGGGCGAGGCCATAAGCACAAATATGCACCAACAGTCAATCATACAATCAAATAATCACATAAGTTATCAAGTAAGAAATCGCATAATTCTCCTAGTCCCACTA
Source organism: Helianthus annuus (assembly GCF_002127325.2). NCBI lineage: Eukaryota > Viridiplantae > Streptophyta > Magnoliopsida > Asterales > Asteraceae > Helianthus > Helianthus annuus. The sequence goes on along the minus strand of NC_035448.2, from coordinate 95,615,707 downwards.
GCCTCCTAGTCTCCTAGACTGACATTCCAAATTCTCCCCGTCTCTAAGACTGCTCTATCATCTACCTCGACCTCTTAGGTCGAGCCTCAGTCCCCATGACCGAGCCTCAGCCTCCAAGACTGAGCCTATTCTCCCTAGTCCAACTAGCCATCTACCTCGATCTCTCAGATCGAGCCTCGGCCTCCAAGACCGAGCCTCAGCCTCCAAGACTGAGCCTAAAAATAATAAACATCTACCTCGATCTCTAAGATCGAGCCTCGGCCTCCAAGACCGAGCCTTAGCCTCCAAGACTGAGCCTAAAAATAATAAATAAAATGTGCTCAACATTTGTTTGTAAAAACGTTTTGGATCTGGACTTAAGTGGTATGCAGTAAAAATGTTTTCGTGAGAGCCCTAGTGATCATAGTCTAGACTCGAGGAGGATTCTAGTTCGCTATGATCAGAGCTCTGATACCAAGCTGTCACACCCTGGCTTTGCGGAAGCGTGGTTAATTTGGTGTGACTTCTTAATACCATAGCTTAATCATAACAAAGCTATATGAAAGTAAAACCATGCAAGATCATCCATTGATTAAGTTTCAAAATAAGAGTGCCACAACGTTTTTTTTAAAGTACCAACACATGCAACGGAAGTTACAACCTAATTCATAAAAACATTGTTCAGAATCACAAACATAAAGCAGACGTAGTTTAAGAGCGGTGGCTCGTCCAGGCAAGAGCCACGACCCCTAAACTTGGATGACCTTATTTCTCATACGCAGCGTGAAAACGTATCATACCATGCCAGATCCTTAATTTCCTGAAATACATGTAAGTTGGAAAAATCAACAAAATTGTTGAGCAAGTTCATGTGTAGTGAGTAAGTAAAAACCTTTGTAAGTATAAAATCCTGGTATGTAGCAAATAAGGAAAAAGAGATCACCAATGGTTTGCAAGGCCATTGATATGTGTGAAATGCAAGTAGGAAGGCTCAAACCTAGCAGATTTATGCGCCGGGTACAAAGTCATCCCGAGGTCCGTTACGCTGGGCCTGGGACTGGGCTCGCTACACCCAAATAGATCTATCGCTCCTGCCCCTCGGTCCTACCCTGAGGATTAATGACCTCAAGTTTCCGCCTACCCAGTTCACATGATCTAAATAACAACCCTCCTTACGCTAACCATACCATATCAGAAATATTCGCAAACATAGTAACATGTATTTCACCCCCGCAGTTTAGAAAACTGAAAACAGTTAAGAGAAAAGGGGGACATGAACTCACAGTCAGTGCGTCGCTATACCAAGTACTCCAAATGTCCGACAGCTGTGCAACGACCTACATGTGCTAACTTTATTAGACGGATCGCCGTGCCTTGGCTTTATAGTTTACATTTTTGGGGAAACAGTTAGACAACCGTTCCTTGTATGTACTTGGTAATTTAATTCCCTTCCCAAGGATGGGGGATTTAATACATGTGCGTTCAATTTATAATATTAAGTCTCACTTAATATATCTTTACTTCTCATTCCAAAATATAAATATTTTTCTCAAAAATACTATATTTTCACTTCACATAATATTTCCAAAAATAATACGTTGACAAAATACGCGTTCATGAATATTTCCGCCTAATGCGTAAGTTACGTTTTAGTAATCGGGTGGTAATAGTAATTACCGTTGTAACTTATATGTTTGTCGTGTAAGCGTTTGCATTATTTTGGGTTCGTCAACGTTTGTAAATATTATTTTTACTCTAAAAATAATATTTATATATTTTCACAAAATAATCATAAACAGTGTGGTGACAAATATATTTATCGAATAAATATTTATTACGTTTAGTTTCGTGAAAATCCCACCTCCGATTATTTAGTAAATAAAGTCATGGCGAAATATATTTGAAAATATATCAAAAATAGTTCTAACACTTGTAAATAATTCTAAGTGTTAGATTTTAGAAAAATTTCGCCAGAGTTTCCCCTGTAACTGGAGGTGGCCACGCTTTCAAGCGTATCATTTTCTTTTACAAAAATCACTTCAACAACCTTTTGATTCAATCAAACAATTTCCAACGCATTAAACTAGTTTTCAACACATCAAACTTGCCGACTAGCATGTAAATCGCATTATTACATGAACTTGTAGTTTTTCCGAAAACTATTGTGTAGATCCCCTTATATTTGGTGGATCTTTGTATGAAATAGTTTAATCTTGTAAAATCCCCGTTTTTTTTAGAATAAATCATTCTTTACAACTTCCCGTCATCTTTCTCAAAGATTGATATTTTGTCGAAAACTTCTTATTTCACAAATGTTTATACACTTGTGGTTTGTAAAATCACATTTGTTAGTATGTCATCTGACTTTTATAAAACATGATTTTCTCGACACTTGGTTCTACGAAAATACCACTTGCAGATACGTAGATCCGCTAGTTTTAAACACCACTTTACTAGTAAAATTACTTTTACACAAGTTCATGTCTTTCGTGTGGTAGAGTTTCACCTTTTAACCCTTGTACCGATAGAAACAAGCTTATGTCAAGATTTATGATCTTAACAAAGTCGGGTTAAACGATGATCCGAGCCACCACAACGTAGATCGGGCCTCAATAATCACCATATTCAAACACTACAACTTTTACACAAGTTATGATCTTTTATCCAACAAAATTCAAGTTTTAGTAAACTTTAAAGATCCAAAAGATGGGTTTCCGCATTTTAACCGTTATAAATCATATTAACCACTTTAGATATGTTCGAGAGTGAGTTTTAAACATTATACCTCTAGCTCGGGCTAGGGAAGATTCTAGGCGAAAATGAGGTGGATAAAAGCTAAGTAATGAGGTCCTTCCGCTTCCGTTTTCTCCAAGGCTCCTAATACGTGACCCGTAAGGCTTGTATATACTTGGAATGGATTGATCAAAGCTCGACAATGGTGGTTGGTGGTGGGGAGTCTTCGGCCGAGAACCAAGAGAGGGAAAGAGAGAGTGATTTTTTTTTTTTTGGTGAAGTGTGGTGTGAGATCTCTTGTGTTAAGCTCATGTATTTATAGACAAACTCATGTTCCAAATCCAATGGTTTTTATGTCTACTAGATATTAGACATAACTTAATTTAATAATCAAATGTGTACTAGCTAGTTACAAGAGGACCAAACCGGCCCAGGGGGGGGTCACTTGGTTCGATTTCAAGTGTGTAGTTGGAGCTTAGTTACGTTAAGTAGGTTAACTTTAGGGTTTAACTCCGTTAGTTAAGTGTTGCGTTATATCACGGGTGTTAGGGTAATCAGGGACCCTAACTGGCTCAGAAAAAGACTAATGATATTTCTGGCAATATTTTTATGTTCCGGGTATAGTCCGGTTGTTCGGTTGGATAGTAATCCGTTGAAGTGCTTAAGTAATCTTTTAAGCGTCGTTAATGATACTTTTAGTGACACATTTTGTTCTGCAAAGTGTCAGGAATATTTCCTCATGTTTTGGCACTTTATTAGTTAGCTAGAAGCTAGTGTGTTAAATAAAGTGCTGTGTTTTGTGCTTAGAGTATGTTTTAGGCACATCCAATCATTGTATCTTATTCTTAGAGACGCAGTTTTACAACCCTTGTATCCCTACACACACTATGGGTGTAGTAAAATATTTCTGGCTCATACAGGCCTTTAGAGGCAGTGTTTGCCTGATGCTGGCTTTATCAGCATGTTCAATAGGTTATCCGTTCATAGTGCTACTGTGTTTTTGTGCATCATGAAAATAATGTAGTGACAGTATGTAAGGTATGATGCAGATATGTACAAGTATCAACAGTCAAGTAGCAGTCTATCCATAAATTCAAGTAAGCACAGTAATTAAGCAGTAAATTATTATTAATTAAGTCGTACGGAAACCTGGTTTAGTGAGGGTTGTCACATATCCATCCCCCATCTCATGAATGGCCAAGAGGATGGTATAGGATGTAGAAATTCAGCCGGCTGATGAAGGATATTGCTGTGTCTTTGACAAGGATCACACTTCTTAGCATACTCCACAGCATCCCTTTTCATAGTTGGCCAGTAGTATCCTGTCCTTAAGATCCTTGAGAACAATGCCCTGCCCCCAGTGTGGTTTCCACAATCTCCTTCATGGAAGTCTTTTAACACTTCTTGAACTTCAGTATCCTCGATACATCTTAAATATGGTCCTGCAAGAGATCGCTTATATAGTACATTATTTAAGATTGTGAATTGAGATACCTTAATCCTGAAAGCCCTAGGATTTTCTCCCATAGGAATTTCCCCGTGTTGTAAGTATCCCATGATTGGTGAGATCCATGATCCTGAATAAGATTGAGTATCCTCACTAGGGATCATTGCAGTATCCTCTTCTATTTCCATGGCCACCTGATTTTCAATAGCAGGAGCCAGGATATGGATGATGGGGATACTTATATCCTCTGGGATCTTCAAAGATGATCCTAGGTTGGCCAATGCATCAGCTTCTGTATTTTCCTCCCTTGGTACCTGTGTTAAACTGAAAGAAACAAAGGAGAGTGCCAATTCTTTGACTATCTCTAAATATTTGGTTAGTTTTTCACCTTTAATAGCATAGGATCCATTAAAGTGATTAGTGATTAACAATGAGTCCATGTATACCTCAAGATACCTGATCCTCATATGTTTAGCAATTTGCAAACCAGCGATTAAGGCTTCATATTCAGCCTCATTATTAGTGGCTTGAAATTCACAAGCTATGGAATGGGGTATTATGTCCCCCTGTGGCGATTTTAGTAGTATACCAAGCCCCGTGCCTTTGACATTTGAGGATCCGTCAGTGTGTAGTATCCAAGGATCCTTAGTTTCATCCAGCTGCTGGACTTCCAATTCGGCTTCCTTTTGTAAATCACTACTGAAATCAGCCACAAAGTCTGCTAATGCTTGGGATTTGATGGCTGTTCTGGGTTCATATCTTATATCATGGGCACTAAGCTTTACTGCCCACTTAGCCATTCTTCCGGACATCTCTGGTTTCCTGAGGACATTCTTAATTGGAAAATTAGTTCTAACAACAATAACATGTGTTTCAAAATAATGTCTTAGTTTAGTAGATGCCATAATCAGTGCAAGAATAAGTTTTTCAAGGTGTGAATACCTGGATTCAGCATCAAGTAAACTCTTACTTACATAATAGACAGGATATTGAGTACCTTCATGATCCTTAACAAGGACTGCACTTACTGCTTTTGAGGATACCGCAAGGTATAAGGATAACACATCTCCTTTTTCTGGTTTCATCAATGCTGGGGCTGAGGACATGTATTCCTTTAGGGCTTGTAAAGCATTTTCATGCTTTTCAGTCCATTCGAATTTCTTGTTCTTTCTTAGGATATCATAGAATTCTTTACACTTTTCTGAGGATTTGGATATGAATCTGTTTAGAGCTGCTATCCTGCCTGTTAGCCTTTGCACATCCTTAGCGTTGGCAGGGGATTTGATATTCACCAATGCTTTGATTTGTTCTCGGCTTGCTTCAATGCCCCTCTGGGTTACCATATATCCTAAGAATTTACCTGCTTTAACACCAAAGTGACATTTTGAAGGATTAAGCTTCATGTTATAATTATCAAGGATATCAAATGCTTCCTCCAAGTCCCTTAGGTGATCCTTAGCTTTTTTGGATTTCACCACCATATCGTCTATGTACACTTCCATGGTTTGTCCAATTTCATCTTTGAACATCATATTCACCAGCCTTTGATATGTTGCACCTGCATTTCTTAATCCAAAAGGCATAGCAATATAACAATATAAACCGGTTGGGGTCATAAAAGCCGTATCCTCTTGGTCAGATGGTTCCATCTGAATTTGTTGGAATCCAGATGATGCATCCATAAAGGTTAACAGTTCATGACCCGCCGTTGCATCCACCATGGAGTCAATGTGGGGTAATGGGAAAGGATCCTTGGGACATGCCTTATTCAAATCAGTGAAATCGACACATACCCTCCACTTTCCATTTTTCTTTTGAACAACAACCACATTGGCCAGCCATTTTGGATACTTCACTTCTCTGATCATACCTGCTCGTAGTAATCTTTCTACCTCTTCCTGGATAATGGCATTTCTTTCTGGTGCAAACTTCCTCCTTTTTTGATGGATCGGTTTAACTGACCTGTCAATGCCAAGTTTATGAGTGATAATATCCTTAGATATACCTGTCATATCCTCATGTTTCCATGCAAAGGTAGATTTTCTTCTTTTGAGGAAGGATACTATGTCTTCTTTCATTTTATCAAGGATCCCTGATCCGATGTAGATCTTGGATTCAGGATCATCAGGATCCAAGAGGATTTCGTCCACATCCTGCTCTCTTGCCTCCAAGACACCCCTTGGAGGATACTTTAATTGCTATTGCTCCCTTGATTTCGAGGCTGGTTTCATTGATGAGGTGTAACAATCCTTAGCCTCCTGTTGATCACTATCGATCTTGATTATTCCCCATGGGCTAGGAAGCTTCACACACTGATGGTAGGTGGACGGGACTGCCTTCATATCGTGTATCCAGGGCCTGCCAAGGATAACATTATAACAAGACAAACAGTCAATAACACAAAATTTTTGATAATTATGTAATCCTTCCACATAAATTGGGAGTTTAATGTCCCCCAGGGTTTTCTTAGTTTCGCCACTAAATCCTACAAGCACGGAGGATCTTGGTGTGATATCTGATTCAGGGATACCCATTTTCTTCAGAACATCAAGCTGGATAATGTTTACTGAGCTTCCTCCGTCAATAAGGATCCTGCGGACAAATTGGTTAGAAATAAAAAGAGTAATAACTAAACTATCATGATGAGGATCCTGGATGTTAATTCTATCATCCTCATCAAAGGTTATGATTTTTCCTTCCGAGACACTCGATGTTCGAATAGGTCTTTCTCCGTTATCCATTTTAGCTTCCTTTGCATGCCTTTTAGCTGCTGAGAAGGATGTACCACAGATGTCCGATCCTCCAGATATAAAGTTGATCACTTGTGCATATACTGGAGGAGCTGGAGCTTTCTCAGGGATCCTTTCAGGATCCTGAGTCCTTTGCTTTTTTCTTCCTAACAATTCTTTCAAATGCCCCTTGCTCAGCAGATATCCAATTTCCTTTCGTAATGCGATGCATTCCTCTGTCAAATGCCCAAAATCTTCATGGTATGCACACCACTTTGATTTATCTTTGGTTGCGGTTGTTTTGTCATTTTTTCTGGGCCATCTGGCCTTTTCTCCTAGATTCTGCATTGCAAGGATTAGTTCATGATTATCAACGGAAAAACAGTATTCAGAAATTGGAGGATAATCTTCATCATCCTCTTCTTGGTCTACAGCATGCACATTCTGATTGTCAGTTCTGTTATAGGATTTGAATTTGTTGCTTTTGAAAGAGGATCCTTGCTTTTCTTGTTTTGAGGATCCTACTTGTCTCTCCTGGATCCTCTTGTCATCCTCTAGCCGGATGAACCTGAGTGCCCGAGTTCTTACTTCGTCTAGGTTCCTGCACGGTGTCATAACAAGATCATCATAGAACAATGAATCCTTAAGCAATCCCATCTTGAAGGCCTCAACAGCTGTGGCCACATCCAAGTTAGGAATGTCCAAGGATTCTTTACTAAACTTGGTTATATAATCCCTTAATGATTCATTATGACCCTGTGTTATCCTATATAAATCACTAGTCAATCGTTCAAATTTTCTGCTACAAGAAAATTGATTATTGAATAAGTTAACTAAATTAGCAAACGAAGTAATAGAGTAAGGGGGAAGACTTAGTAGCCATTTAAGAGCTGATCCAGTAAGAGTGGATCCAAATCCCTTGCACAGGCATGCTTCCTTTAACCTTTCTGGAATAGGATTGATCTCCATCCTCTCCCTGTATTGTGCTATGTGTTCCTCAGGATCCGTTGTACCATCATACAGCTTCATAGTAGGGATATGAAATCTTTTGGGTATCTCAGCATCACAAATTGGTGGTGCAAAACGAGATAACTTATGGCTTCCATCTGCAATCTCCGGGATAGGTTTGACTACCCCTGGAACACTTGATATCATATCCTTCAGTTTTTGTAGTTCTCTGGCCATAGCATGATTGATACTTGTATCCTGCATGAATCCATGGTTAGTGGTAAGAGAATTATTAAAAGTGTTACCTCCCATCGGGTTCAAGTTAGGAACATTGGATGTGAATCCATATTGCTGGGATTCTGGGATGATGGATGGACCAGTGGAAGCAATGGTCTGCATCGGAATAAAATCTCCTTGATGGACATCTGGACTTCCTGTTTGCAAATTCTTCAAGGATCCTGGTATCTGAAGGGATCCCTGAATATGGGATGATCCTGGAACTAAGGAGGATCCTTGAACCTGGGATAATCCTGGAACGAAGGAGGATCCTTGAACCTGGGATGATCCTGGAACGAAGGAGGATCCTTGAACCTGGGGTAATCCTGGAATGAAGGAGGATCCTGAGTTCATGAAGGATCCCATATGCTGAGTATAGGATCCTGCCGGTTGGAAATATGATCCTGATGCCTGAGTCAGTACTGCTGGGCCGAAATGCACTCCTCTTGATCCACACATGTGTTGAACGTCTGGGACCTCTGATGGCTGAGAAGTAATCATCGGAGTATCAAAATTCAAAGATTTGGGCATTAGTGGGGAATGATCCTCTGCCGTTTTCTTTTGCCTTTTGAGATCTCCGATTTCCTTGAGGATCCGGTCATTAGTTTCATCCTGCTGCTGCATACGATCCCTCATCTGCAAAATCAAAGTAAATATATCACTAGTACTGGGAATAGAAGAAGTTAGAGCAGAAGATGATGGTTTAGAGGAGATAGGAGTTGGTCTCTTCTCAGCATTTTTCTGAGATCCAGCTGGTGGTGGAGGCAAAGGTGGAATGCTGTTAGATGAACTGACTGCAGACATCGCTGCGGAAGTATTCTTCAACGATGAAGCCATGCAACACTTCCGGAATGATCACCAACAGAAAAACTTTCTTATGAATGAAGCACCAATTGCCCCACGGTGGGCGCCAAACTGTTTTGGTCAAAAATCACTTAAAGATAATGCAACCTAACTTTATGTAAACGGGGAATGATGCTTGGTATGATGAACAAAGTGAAGGATCACTCAAATGTAAAATGCACAAGTGACACAAGGATTTATACGAGGAAAAAGCCCTTGATCAATGAATGATCTCCGGCATAAAAAACCTCGGGTGATGGAAACTACCGATCACCAAACTTTAATATAACAAATAATGGTTACAACTTCGGATGGTAACGAGCTAGGTACAAGGATCACTATAGTATCGTATGCTAAAGCGTATGAGAAGTGTGTTGTGTCTTCCGAATGTTCAAGAGTGCCATTTATACAAGTGTGTGTGGTTCTATTTTAGGCAAATCACCTAACTACTAGCTCGTTACCCCTTTAGAAATTGAAGTAAAGTTAGACTAAATAATCGCCCTTGAATTGTGCTGAGTTTCCATATTTGCCATAACGTCCATCTTTGATTATGCGTGTACGAGATTAGCGTGACAGATTCCTTGTTTACGTTGATAAGACCAGATCCAACTCGTAATTCCTGCAAGATAACATTAAGTCCAAAGAGAACAGTCGTTAGTATGAGGATCCTTAGGATGATCCGTGATCCTGATCCTAGAGCTCATCTGAGGATCACTATCTGCCAAAGAAACAAGGATAACTTGTTAGGATATCATGTAAGGATCATAGGTCATAAAAATCCAGCCCTAACAATTATGAGCGTTAAAGGGTTAGGATCCTAACTTGGATTCTAAGGTATGATCCTTTATCACTTTGATTGTATTCATTATTTATATAAATGACCCTTATCCTTTGACAACAGAACTAATGATCCTTAAGTTGCATAACTTTTCTGAATTAATTGACTATAGGATATTTGATCCTTGATCATATCCTAAAACTTTTAAACATGATTTATTAAACTTTTATCCTTTATTTACAAATTCAAAGAAAGTAAATAACAACAGTAGAAAAACAAAAAATTCACAAGGGTCACAACGTGAAAAATAGCCAAAAAGTTAATGTTTTATTTATTCACAAGATTTAAACCCTTTTAAGGTTGTCAAAATTGCCAACCCAAGTTTCTACCAACAATACGTGGCCCGTCCACTTGGGTTGGCAAAGGGTGTCCATTGTTTAACAGGTCATAAGAGTGCAGGAAATAAAAGACGGCAGGATAACAAGTGGCTTCATCCCCCAAACAGAGGATCCCTCCACCACCTATTATCCTACCTGTTGTCCAAAGGATCGATGATCCTTAAACCTAAGACTATTGTTCAAGATACAGCCCAGCATTGTTTAAAACATCACAACCACAAAAAACACTACGAAATTCTAAAAAATGGGCTCCGGCTGTGTCTAGAAATGTCCATCATCGCCCATCCTTGCAGCTCAAACCTTGGGTGCATCACCACCAGCATCACCTCCAGCTTGATCCTTGCCATTGCCACCTGCCTCAATTGTCAGGATCTCCGTAGTCTCCTCCTCATCCTCTAGCTCAGCCAATTTTGCCTTCCAGCCTTCCTTGTCGAAGTTGGGATCTTCAGCCTCTTGAGCCATTTGGAGTTTGATTTGGTACATGGTAATTGCGGCAGAGACTTTGGCATCCTCCATGATCTCATGCTTTTCATAGTCAGCATTTATCTGAGATGCAACCAACTCCTTCTTTGCCAGAGCGAGGTCTTTCTCGAGGTAGGAGATGGTCTGATCTTTGGCCATGAAGAACCTCTAGAACTCTGCTTGCTTCTACTCCGCCTCCTCAACGTATGCATCGAGGAGCGTTTCAATCTCAGCAAATTCTGCAAGGGGACAAGGTAAAATTCAGGATCAGTGATCCTTAAGTGGGCAGGATAATGAAGCAGAGTAGGTGATCCTTACATCATCAAAATATTCCTGGAACTGGTGGCGGATAAGAGGCAGTCCTTCTAGCTTATCAGCCTCGGTGGCCTTCCTTTTCTTTCCCGCTTTGGAGGTGGTAGCCTTTGGGATTACAGCACTGGGGCTGGCAGCAGCTTTCTTCCTCACAGATCGAGGACCAACATTGCTGAGGTCACTAGCATTGAAACGGGAGACAAATTTTGAGGATTTTCTAGCACCTATCAATCCAAAACAACAGATAAGTATCCTTGTCTTATTTGCATTTCAATATTTAATCATATATAAACTTGGATACTTACTTGACATTGTAACAGAACCTGAGGATATTTCTTGAGAATCTTTAATGCTTGTCTGGAATGACCTTGCTGTAAGTTCAAGATTCCAGAAAACTGTGATCCTTTCTTTGGTTGCAGGGGATGGAATGATATGGGAAACAGAGACAGCTGTAAAGTAGAAACAAAAAGAATCAGATATCCTCACAAGAGCAGGGTTATCCTATGATCCTTCTATAAGGATCCTCTATCCTACCATGAGTGGCCCATTCTAAGGGGAGATCCTTTCCGTTTGGAATAGAATCCCTCCTGACGAAGAAAAATCGTTTCTTCCAGTTGGTGTCGTTCTTGGTGGTCTTGAGGATCGGGTGTTCTTGACCAGGTTTGTGTTTGAACAGGTAGCGATGTGATCCATGGCTTATAAGGTTATACAACTCGGCAAGTTCAGACATTCCTAACTCTATATCCTCCTGCTCAATGATCCTTTCAAGGGTGAACAAAACCCTCCACATCATTGGCATTGCCTGAACATAGGATATGCCAGTAAGGGAGAAGAAGGACTGGGTGAAAGCGGGAAAAGGATAAGAGTATCCAATCAGAAAAGGGGTAGCCGGAAATGCAACCCAGGTTCCAGAGACAAAGTCGCTTAGGGCGGTAGGATCAAAATGCTTAAAAACAGAGTCCGCCGGGAAACAATGGCGAATCCTGTCGATTTCGGGATCAGTAAAGCAGCAACGTTCCTTCGGGGAGTCCTTGATGATCCCTTGGCTCTTCAATGGATTGTCTTTCTAATGATCCTTATCAGGGGATGATCGTAGCTTCATCGTGATTCAGAGATTTCGAGAAAGAAGGAACAGAGCAAGAATGAGAAGAGAAAATGAGAGAGAGAAGTACCTGCTTGATCTTCGATTGAGGCTTTAAAAGATGAAACACACGAATTTAAATGCTCCTCAACCCTTATCTCTAACTTGAATTTATAATGATGATTTTGCAGGGATGTCGCTTCAAGTGACGTATGATCCATAACGGATAGTTCTATCCTAACGGCTATATATCCGTTAGTTTGTTACGGATAGGATCAAGAAAATATAGTTCGACAATTTACATTTTACTCCCTATATTTTCGGGGCAATTGTTAGGGGAGGATTTTATAATCCTAAGGATCATGGATCCTCAAGTGTTGCCAGGGTCAAGGATCCTAAATTCTGTTTGAATTAGTGATCCTCAGGGAGTGTTGCAGGATCAGGATCCAGGATCATTATTATTATCCTTACACTAACGATTGTCCATTTCGAATATGAAGTTGTTTTGCAGGAGCTAAAGCATGGACCGAGTCTCGCCGAAGTTCCTGGGGCATATTCCCTTAATATTCCGCACGTGCTAAGCTTTATGGACATTGTGGAGATCGTGGGAGGCTTGCATAATTGTCGGATAGTTTGTTACTTTAGTTATTTCTAATTTAAAATGGGGATAACAAGCTTGAGTAGAACACTTAGCTATTTTTGGCATACACACACTCATAAACAGATCTCAGTCAGCTCTCGAACAATTACTTGGAGATTTCATACACCTTTTTGCACATTACACTCTAGTGATCCTTGTAACAAGCTTGTTATCATCCCGAGTAGTAAACTTCATTTGTTTAATCTTAATTGGTGATCGGTAGTTTCCATCACCCGAGGTTTTTTATGCCGGAGATCAACTCTTGATCAAGGGCTTTTTCCTCGTATAAATCCTTGTGTCATTTGTTCATTACATTTGATTGTTATCCTTAACATTGTTCATTGATTCAAGCATCACACCTCGCAACAAAAGATTTGGTTGCATTATCTTTGCTTGATTTTTGACCAAAACAATTAACATTTATAATCAGCATATGGTGCGGGATATAGGTCAGGATACTAACCTGGTTGAGGAAGCCTGTCATGAATTTGCTAGATTCCGTAAACCCATGATTCTCAAATGGGAATACGTGAGGTGTAGCAGGATACTCTGCTTCCTTCCTCTTCCGGGAGCTGGAGGCCCGGTTCCTGGATGCTGGAGGAGCTTTGGGAGCGGTAACAGTTTTCGAACTGGTAGGCTTTGGAGAATCAGCTGGTTTCAGATTAATCTCTTGCTTGACGGGTGCGAGGCTGGAGTAACTATCCAACTCATCGAGTTGGAAGCCTTCGAGAATGATAACTGGCACTGCATAAGGGAAGATACGATTAGTCTCGTTATACCTTTAAAATATAATCGGTTTGACAAATAAAAATAATTTCTGAAAATATACTTACCAGACATGCTGGAACTTGATCTTTGACTTGAACTTGTAGATAGCAGGGTAAAGGTCCTCTCACTTTCCGGAAGCCTGTATATTTCTTTTATCCTTTCTTCCGATTCAGCACTTGGTGGAGCTAATTCCTTGAAGTTTGCTGCAAAAGATAAACATATTAGGATGCCAGTTCAAGATATAGTTTCTGAATATGGTTGGGGATATTCCTAAAAGCCTAAGTCCTACCAGAAGTAAACCATCTCTTAGGAAGGTCAAAACCCCTGTCGATGGAGTCCCTTTTTACAAAAAAGAATTTTCTTGTCCATTTATCCTCGTTCTTGGTAGCCTTAAGAATGAGAGGATCTTTGGAGATAGAAAATAGAAGAAACCGGCTGGAACCATGGGATCTTAAACGATAGGACATCGGAAGATCTTTGATGCGCAAGTCGGGCATGTGACGAGCCTTAATCCGCTCCAAGGTGACTAATACGCGCCAAACCCTGAGCATGGTTTGGGCGAAGCTAAGGCCAGTCAGATCGAAGAAACGAGATATGAAGGGTGAAAACGGATACTGAAGCCCTATGGAAAAAGGATAAGCAAAAAAGCATACCCACTCGTCGGAACAAAAATCCGATCGGACCTCTAGGTCGAATGGACGGAAAATTGTCCCGGCGGGAAAGGCACCAAAAGCTTCTAAAGCCACCATATCGGCATTGTCGAATGAACACACCTCTCTTGAGGGTTCCTTAAGCAGGTTTTATTTGTGAAAGGGGGGAACGGAATCCGCCGTTTGGGATCTAGTGCGGGTAGCCATGGAGGATCACAACCAGAGAACAAGTGATTCAAACAAGGAAGAGAGAGAGAGAGAAAATACCTGAAATTCGCTTGAAGATAGAGATGATCTTAATGAAGAATCCCTAAGATAATATTGGCTGGATGTAGGGGTAAAGAGTAAATACCGCGTTGGAAGTTGCACCAATGTCACTTTAATCGTCGTTTCGTTTTAATTGCCTCGGATTACGAGATAAAGTTTTAAAATATATCCGTTGGATTGGTATACCAACAGATATATTTTGGGGACAATTGTTATGGGCCATTTCTGAATATATATCCTGACTAATATTCTGGTTATGATTGTTATTTATGATCAGGATACCGGATCAGGATATTGGTAACATCCCGATGCGATATCCTGGTAATGACTGATTTAACCACGTGCAGATTAGGAGCTGCAAGTCTCTAACGGTCAAGTGGACCTCTTCTCCTTAAGACTCGGGCAAACCAGTTATATGAGAGACGTTGAACCCAGAAGAAGTGGACTACAACGTTCACTTGAGGAATATTCGAAGTATCCCGGTTTAATAGGATAGTTAGTTATTTTCGTTTAACTATAAATAGATTGATCAGATCAGATTAAGTCACACACTCTCTTTCGCACACTTTGCTCTCTAGCTACTAGCAATCACTACACACAAACACGTGTACTCAGATTACGTTGTAACACCTAGTTGATCCGCATCATATCCTGCACTGTATCCCGATATTTGAAGTAATTGAAGAACTAGGCAGCTGCGATTGTCAGCTCCTGAGGTTTTGTGCCGTCGATCTAGATTGATCAAGGGCTTTCCTCGTACATCTCGTGTCACCCTTTACTTTTTTGCTCATTGTTTGATCATAGATATAGCTTTATATCCTGAGCTCTATCCTGAAACTATTTTTGCAAATAACTTAACTAGCATATTTTCAACACACATTTCTAGCACACTCCCTCACTTGACTAATTTGATCACTTAATTGCTTCGGTAATTTTTGACCAAAACAGTGACCATAAGGTATAACCTCGGAAGGTTATTCCCTATTCAACTATGGTCACAATATATGTTTGGTCGGATCCTAATGATCGGCCAAACGGGTCGGGTTCGGAAGTCTAAGCGGTTGTTTAGACCGCTTATCTTATGACCCTACATAACCACTAAACTAAAATTTACGAGTTAAACATGTTAAAACATGCTTAACAAAGTTAGAAAACAAGTTTGATATCAAAACAAACGGTTTTGATACCCAAGAATAGTTTGGTTGCAAAATACGCATAGGCGGGTATTTTAACTGAAACTATGACTCGTTACTACACCTAATTAACGTGGTAATCAGTAAGTATTGTCACAAGGGACTATAACCATCGTGATTACGCCCACGTAGCAAAGTTCAAACGAACTTTGTGTTGACTAAAGACAGGTCAAAGCAGAAAGTCAAACACTGTTTGACTTTCACGCTTGAAAAACGATAAAAAGCATGAAAGAAACTTACAAAGGGTCCAAGCAAGGAAGATTTGATTCAAAATACTCAGGTATGAAGTGTTAAAACCCCAACTTAGAGCAGATTGAATCAAATGTGTGAGGAAAACAAATGAAAGGCTTGGGTATTTATAGATTTCGGAGAACCGTTAGGATTGTTTCTCGTAAATCGTGCTTGAATCTTGGCCATACATGTGGGCACAAGGTTTTAAAAACAATGGGGACATGAAATACCATCAAATGGTATTGCAAATCTATGATTAAAACCATCAAAAACAGGTTGGAAAGCCAGATTCAATGTTTCTGATCTAGGCTGCTTACGCGGGCCGCGTAAGAATAAGCTTAGGCTTACGCCCCAGGCCTAGCAAGTTTCACAGATTTACAATGTTTGTCCCTGAATGCCCAAAACTTAGTTTTTGATGCATTTTTGACACGTTTAAGCCCTGTTAACCCCATTTTAAAGCTCTAAAATGAAGTTAAAACATAGGGAACTTAAAATATGCTCAAAAAATCTCGGATGTCGGTTCGTTTGGTCGTACGATCGCGTTGTTCGGTTAATTACGATGGAAGTCGTAATGAACGCGAAATCGATCCAAATTGCGCGACGAGTGAAATTCTAACATTCCAAACACTAAAATAAAATATTTTAATGATTACAAAAATTTTTGGATGCACGGATATATTCAGAACGTAAGTTATGCGCATAAATGCAAACTTACGCAGTTTTTGACGCTTTTAGTCCCTATTGATCAAGTAAGCATATTTTCGCATATCGAACCCTTCAAAGCCTATTTCTAAGCTATGTAAAGGATATTTAGGGTGCGTTTAGCTTATGTTCTAGTTCCGGAATGTTCTTCACTATACGAATCAACAGACTTTCGCAGTTTGACGTAAATAGTCCCTGAGAGTGAATAAACTTATTTTTGACACACCAAAGCTTTCAAAACCTATTTCTAAGTTATATAAAAGTTATTTAAGGTATGTTAAGCCTATGTCACTGTTCCTAGTGTTTGCCGCATTAAACTAATTACGTTTACGCATCAGTTCGCATATAACTTCCCAGAAAGCGATTTAAAGCTTGAAAATGAACTAGAGTCAAAATGTGAAATTATAAAACACAAATAAACAAATTTTGAGACTAAAACAAATTGTTTTCTTTGATAAAAGGTTTTGTCCTACCTCGTGTGTGTTTACGGAGCACAAGTGTCACAATCTCCCCTACTTCAGGAAATTTCGTCCCGAAATTTATTCGAAGGAGACCGTAGAGTGGAATTGAAACAACTGATGGATAAGCAGATTGCTAGATCCCAAAGATGCAAAGCATCATTCAGGGGATTCAAAATGTGATTTGGGATATTCAAAGTATCTCAAGGTATTCAACCCTTTGAAACTTGTGAAAGTCGACTAGTGTTCAAAAATCATTTAAGTATGGCATTATGTTATACTAAGCTCCTAGTGTAATTCCTAGCAAACAAAGGGGTGTACATTCAAGCCCTACACGTACACGGTTTCTAACGTCCCACGAGGTACATCCAGGAGCACCATGAGCATCCCATGCATAAGAGACGGGTCAACATACCTATGGCATCAAGATCGTTACCTTTAACACCATATAATACTCCCGGTCGGCTCGATTTGAGTTAATGAATGTACTCGCTGTGTTCCATCGGAAATAACCACACAAATAACACTTAAACACATAATCACATAATGGTCCAAGATAACATAAAATCACCAATTGATTTTAGCAACGTTCTGAAGAATAACACAATAAGAACACTTATATATAGGAAGTACCATTGGCGTATCCACCGTGTTCTTATCGCATCATACTTCTCCCGTTACCTTAATAACTCTAGATTTTATGCCACCATACTTAACAAGGCTTACTATGGTTTTCATGCGTCGAATCTCACAATTAAGTGTGCACCCATAATTACTCGTTTCGTCGCATGGTCCACATAGCTTCTCTTGTTAAGCGAGGGTAACAAATAATAAGGTCGAACTATCGTCTAAATCAAATAAACATCGTCACAACATAACATCTGTCAAATCGAATTGTATTTCATACTAGCAATGACAGCGCTACTTATTTTGCATACAACAAATTTAGTAGTAGAAATTTTATTCTAGTACGAATATTTATATATGTTTCATACTTAACCAAACAGGAAAAATGCAACATATACAAATCATGCATTGTCATCATAATATAAGCATATCGAGGAAAATGTTTTCAAATCATGCGCTAGGTATGCTAAGTAAACACACTAAACAAAATGCATTTGAAAATTAGGGCACTAAGTACGTTAAATCAGCATACGAAGCAAATTGTACCTATAATCATGTACTATACATATTAGATAAACAAATCATGTATGTAATGTTATGGTCATAAAACAAGTATTAACTTGTTCATAGTATTCGTATCGATCGTGTTACCAAGTTCGTACGAATACACCGGAGTGCAATCCTGTTATGCTAAATTATAAGATTTAGTTCCTAGAGAACGGAATCCTCAAAATCAGCATGTAATTTGAAATCACACATAGTGTATTCACATTAGAGTTTTGAAATTTGGAAAATGAATAACAAGGATAAAGATAAACTTCTTGAAATTTACATTGTCATTACAAACATAGTTAAAATATGTACATTGTTTTTGAAAATAAACAGAAAATATATAGAGGTTTAGATGATCATAAGAGCTTCATCATTAGCTTGAGCCTCGTTGACATTGAATACTCGTCCATTAGCATTGGCAAGCTTGGGGCAGTTTCGCTTGAAATGATTTAAGTCACCACAATTGAAACATGCTCTCGGGCGAGTCTGAGTAGGGGCTGCTCGGTTCTGGATACGATAGGTCACAGCTAGATGTCCAAATAAACCACAAATTGTACACTGGCGACAAGGGGAATTTGGTGCATGATGATAGTTGCAAAGATTACACCGAGGTTGCTTTCCACGATAAGATCTTTTAAAGGGTACCGAGTTTAGCGGAACAGGTGTAGGAATTGCAATATTCTTTGAAGCCTTGCGCTTCCAAGAATTTTTAGAAGATTCGGCCTTTGTTCTTTTCGAATTCTCATTTGTAGTTTTAGTGTTTCGTTTCTTGTACTTAGAAAATTTAGCGTTAACTTTGATTTAGTCAAATCTTGTTTATAAGTATCGTTTTTGTATTTAGATAATACAGTGTTGTGAATTTTGTTTTGAAATAAGAGTTGTTTGAAAATAAACTTTCGTAATATTTTTGGATGAGAGAATACAAACCAAGTTAATGGTTTAAAAATTCCTTTATTGTTTAAAAATTTATTGTTTTTAAGATAAAATGCTTTAAATTGAAAATTTTAAAATAAAGAAACTTTGTGTTTGAAATTTTGAAAATTCTCATCCAAAGGGTAAAAATTTGAAATTTTGAAAGACAAGGGTAGTGTTTTGAAAATGAAATAGGATCTGGTAGTGTCGTGAAATGAAATGGAATTCATTTCAACTGCATCGAATCAAACATATCACTGAAGGTAATATGATGAAATAGTATTGGGAAAGGAAAGTTGTTTCGGTTGTCGCAAAGAGCAAACATATTACCGAGGATAATATGAATGAGTAGTGTTACAAAGGTCGTTTAGAAATCATTCGGTAGGGTCAAGATGGATAGGTCTTTATAATGCTTCACGAAGACATGCTTTAGTCTATAAGTGGACACTCACCCTAAGAGTTCCCAGGTAAGAGTGAGTGGTCCGATAATGCGGATTTGTACGAACACTCTAGCCTTAGACAGAAAACTCGGGGTACAGGCATCCACCCTTCCAGATTGCATGTGTTTACATTATTAAAACCCAAGATTTCGAAGAAAACGTTTGAGGAAAACATTTATGAAATCTTTTGATACAAATCGTTTAAGATAAAACATGTTGTGAAATATTTTGACAAAAACATTTAAGAAAACATTTTGAAAAATATTTCAATGAAAATGTTTTGAGAAAACCTTTTGAGGAATACCCTAAGGCATGATGCCTAAGGTTCAGGATAAATCATCTAAGGCTAGATGATTTGTAATTCATAGAGTAGTTGTGGCACGAATAAGGATGAGGATTAGGAAAGAAATCCTAAGTCTACTCATGTTTGGGTCCTAGGAAGGTTATAGACTAGGTTCAAGGCATGCTAATAACATAATTCCCTATAACCAGTGCTCTGATACCAATCTGTAACACCCCAATCGCGTAATACAACAACACGCGGCGGAAATATCGGGGAGTCATGTTACAAATTGCTCACAACTACTGGTACTAAATTGTTTCAATATCATTAACATCGTTTTACAAACAAAGAATACATGTAATTTTTCTTTTATTTTAGAAGTCTAAGGCCCGAATGTAGTCCTATGCGTTGCATGCTTGAAACAGCCGAAAACCTGAAACATATGTGAAAAACGGCCAGCATAAAAATTCCGGCGAATACATAGGTTTTATTAGCCAAGTAAATGGCAAAACATTTGGTATTGCAATACTTTAACAGCTACGGGAGCTGTCAATCGAAAATAAATCTTGAAACCAAAGAATGGCAAAAATTTAGTATTTCAATACATAATCTTAATTGTGAAAACTAGTGACAAAATAGGTTTGTATATGGTAATATGATTATTACTAAGTCATTTTATGCCTTACATAGTAATCTCGTTTAAACCATCGTAAAAACTCGTTAATATGTTATTAGAAATCCAATCGAGGATTAATAATAACTGTTTTGAAATAAATCAAAACTTCTGTAAGTATTATATAAATCAAATCAATGAGTCATCATAATACTTCAGATATCTTCTAAGAATCTAACATATAAAAATATGGGAGATTCGATGAAGATTTCGATAATCTAACATTGAAACAATCATACACAAAATCCTAAAGTGATCCAGATAATGCTACAAGAATAATAAAATAAGTACACTTACATATAGGAAGTACCAGCGGCGTATCCACCATGTTCTTATTTTATTATACCCGTTTCGTTATCTATATCACAACTACCACATAAACACATAATTGTCAACTTGTTCCATCTCGTAAACAAGCATTAAAGTACACAATGAAACCGAGCAGGGACTCCAATATTCGTACTCTAAACATCCCATATATGTCTAGCTATGAAGATAGATAGGTACTACAGGGATCAGGTTCTCGCTACATCGTCTAATCTAACACGCATTAAAGTACACAATGAATCCAAACATGGACTTCAATATTAGTACTCTAAACATCCTACAAGAATCAACCTATAAAGATAGATAGATAGATGCTATAAGGAATCTAAGTTCTGTTACTTCGAATCAAAACAATCCTAAATCCTAATGGTGATCCGGGATAACGCCACGAAAGGTAATACAATAAGCACACTTATATATAGGAAGTACCTGTCACACCCCCAAAATCCACCATGCGGAGTACCACCGCTTGGAGGCGTGACGTGACCAGGATCGAGCCACCAATCATATCGAACAACATAATTAAGTAAATAAAACCAAACACAATACGATTGGTGACCAAAAGGAAGTAAACCGATTTTAGTTTAACTGCGGAAGCATAAAACATAAGTTCAAAACATAGTCCATAGTTCGTAAGTTTAAAGTCCAAAACGTAGGTTTAATAAGTTCGTAAAGTTTATTTATTGAATACGGGACATATCAGTCCATACACCACAACGACTCCTTCCTCGTGCAAGCTCCAAGCATTTAACGACCTGTAAGGCATGTAACAACGAGTCAACAACAAAGTTGAGTGAATTCACAGTTGGTTGTTTAGTTATAGCATTCGTTTCGTAAATCATCTGTTCGTTTTGAAAACCATGTATCGTATGAGTTTGCATCGCGGCCTTTCTGACATGTTTGCGAAGATTAGTGGGGTTTCCCATGTGTTACTAGACCACGCGTATCGACTGCTACGAAAATATAAGAGGTGCCCTAAGTCAATGTCTATCAGCATTGACCCTTTGCCCATAGTCCATTAGTACACGCCCGTCCGACTGGCACGGTGTGAGGTTTGTTAAACCTAATAGCACTATTAACTAATGACCCGCTCGCCATAGGCCTCGGCGATTAAGTCGATAAATGAGGGACTTAAAATGATAGAGTTGATGGTCTTATGATCGTGTACGTAGGTTTTACGTACGTGCCCTTCAATCCGAGGACAGTAAAAAAAGTAGTTTAATAGAAATGATAGTACAAGTAGTTAATCAATCCCATTCCCAACCCCTGGGAATCCCATGCCTTAGAAAGAGTGTGAACTCACCTAGGTTTGCTCGGTTAGATTCTCAATATAGCTAACAGTCAAGGTCGGTCAATCACGTCCTAATATAATTTACCAGTTAGTCATTTAGTGGCTTTCAAATAGAACACAAAGTTCCTACACGTATCTATTACACAACATGCATCGTTTTAGCGGTTTATGCCCCTCTAAGTTTCCCATCCATTCCCCACTCAAAATCAAACATACGATAATGCACATAACATATATAACATGTTAGATCATTCACGGATAGCATACTCGACATTTAGACACGCAAGTCACAACTTATCTCAATTCAGCATTTATATTCAAAACCGGCTGTTTTCGGACGTTTTAATAAAATAGTTAAATTATTCCAAAAATTCCCATATTTTTACAGGATGTCCTAAACGTTCCATATTTTATTGTGTAAAAATATCGGGGTCCGGTTCACTACCAATATTTTATAAAAAATCATATTCCCGACTGAACTCAGACTTATGTATTTCTGACCACAGTCCACGGAACAATTTATTAAAAATTCATCGAGCATCCGATTTACGAAATTCCAGTTGGGTAATTACACATGCATCGGTTGTCATCTACTGTACAAATTTCATGGTCCGATTCTACACAGAATACAAGTTACAACAGAAACTACAACACTCATTTATTGCTGTAAAAACTCAGCCTAAGTTGCTGTTACGAATCGGTTCTTTAAAAATAGTAAACGAAGTCCAAAAATTACGATTCCAGTGCCATTAGAACCGTATTTCCTAATATCACATTTTAGAGTCAAAATATCAGTTTTTCGTTAAGTTTATGACCTGTTTACAGCCAACTGAAGTTGGCTGTAAAACTTGGACAGATTCAGTTTTTAGTCTTTAGATTTCTAGTTTGTGTTCGATTGATTCCGTTAATCATGTTTAGTTATCACAACAACATCAAACATCAATATTAACTAACAAATCATCAGATAATCACAACTATGCAAGATTCACAAGATTTACATGCATATATTTTCTTTATCCATCATTAGACACTTATGTTCAAGACTTTGAGTTTTGTTCTTTAGTGTTCTTAACTTTCAACCATTATATCACCTATTAACCACCAAAAACAAGATCAAGATGATGATTAGAGACACTTACTACTAGCTCAAGGCTAGGGAAGAAACAAGGTATAAATGTGGTGGATAAAAGCAAGAGAATGAGGTCCTTCGCCTTCCGTTTGCACCAAGCCTTCTTATACGGGATCCTTAAGGCTTGTGTATACTTGGAATGTGATGAACAAAATCGAAAAATGGTTGTGTGTGGGAGGGGATCTTCGGCCGAGAGCTCCAAGGAGGGGAGAGGGTGTTCTTGTGTGATGTTGGATGGTGAATGATCATTTGTGTAAGTGTTGCTTCTTATAGACAACGATGAGATTATGGTCCAAGGGTTCTAGTGTCACTTAGATATGGGACACAAAGAAATAAAATAATCAAAAGTGTACCAAGTGTGTCCCCTCTGGTTGGGGACGGTTAGTGAGGGGGGGGGGGTTCTTTGGTTGGATTGTAACTAATCATTAGTTATTAGTTAGCTATGTTAGGTTAGTTAAGTAGTTAACCTAGTTAGTTGTGTGTTATGTTTTATGGCGGGTGTTAGGGTGTTCAGGGACCCTAACTGGCTCAGAAAAAGACAAACAATGTTAATGACAATATTTTTAGTGTTCCGGGTAAAGTTCGATTGTTCGGTTCGGTGTTGTTTCGTTAAAGTGTTTAATTAATCCGTAAGGTGTCATACATATATATTTTCGTAACGTTTTTAATTTTTAACATTGAGGAAAGCATACAAGACTATTTAGTAACTTTTCTGCACACTATTAGTATGTTAACAAACACATGTTAGTATAACACAGAAATCAGAAAGCAGTTTAATGATTCAGCACAGTCGTCAAGTACTTTATTTATCATTAATATATTGTACGGAATACATGGGATTTTGAGGGTTATCACATTCTCCCCCTGTTAATAGAATTTCGTCCCGAAATTTAGCGCGTGGTTACTGAGGAAGCTAGTTAAGTTGCGTTGGTTTCCTGGTTTTCCTGGGGTGTCACATCATCCCCCCGTTGATTTGGAATTTCGTCCCGAAATTCTGCGGTAGCTTCAGTGTCAGTAGTGGTTGCATTTTTCTTAAACAGCTGGGGATACTTGAGTTTCATTTGGTCTTCTCGTTCCCAGGTATACTCTGGGCCACGACGGGAATTCCAACGAACTCGGACGAGAGGTATTCTGGTGTGTTTGAGAATCTTAACGTCTTGATTCCTAATTTCTATTGGTTCCTCAACGAATCGCAGCTTGTCGTCGATTGTGAGCTCCTTAAGAGGAACTATGAGGGTCTCATCTGACAGACACTTCTTCAGATTCGACACATGGAATACGTTGTGAACTCCACTGAGTTCTTCAGGTAGATTTAACCTGTAGGCGACCTTGCCAATTCTCTCAATGATCTCGAATGGTCCGACATAACGCTGGTTGAGCTTGCCCCGTTTGCCAAATCAGACTACACCTTTCCAAGGTGAGACTTTGAGCAGCACTCGATCCCCAACATGGAACTCGAGTGGCTTTCTTCGCTTATCGGCGTAGCTTTTCTGACGGTCACGAGCTGCCGCCATTCGTTGTCGTATCTGAGCAATCTTCTCGGTCGTATCTACTACAAGTTCTGGACCAGTGATTTGACTGTCACCAACTTCTGCCCAACAGAGAGGTGATCGACACTTGCGTCCATACAATGCCTCGAACGGAGTAGCCTGGATGCTGGTGTGGTAGCTGTTGTTATATGAAAACTCCACTAACGGGAGATGCTTTTCCCAGCCGTTACCAAAATCGATTACACATGCCCTAAGCATGTCTTCAAGAGTTTGGATGGTGCGTTCTGATTGCCCATCCGTCTCTGGATGATAAGCGGTGCTCATATCTAATCGTGAGCCAAAAGACTTGTGCACAGCTTGCCACAGTTCAAAGGTGAAACGCGCGTCACGATCAGAAATGATGGAGGTTGGCACTCCGTGCCTTGATACCACTTCTTTTAGGTAGATGTCTGCTAGAGTAGAAAACTTATCCGTTTCTTTGATAGGCAGAAAATGTGCAGACTTGGTCAGTCGATCCACGATCACCCATATGGTATCATTTCCGCATTGAGATCTGGGCAAACCAGTAACGAAATCCATGGAAATTTGCTCCCATTTCCATTTAGGTATCTCTGGTTGTTGGAGTGGGCCTGATGGTTTCTGGTATTCGACCTTGACCCTGGCACAAGTCAAGCATTTACCGACGTAGGTTGCTATGCTGGCTTTCATACCAGGCCACCAGTATGTAGTCTTGAGATCATGGTACATCTTGTCCGAACCAGGATGTACTGAGTAACGAGACTTATGCGCTTCATCCATCACAAGCTCGCGCAAGTCTCCATACAGCGGAACCCAGATGCGTCCGTTAACATAGTAGGCGCCGTTTTCTTTTTGTTCTAGTCGTTGCCTCGATCCTCGTAAGGACTCAGCCCTAATGTTCTCTGCTTTCAATGCTTCAACCTGAGCATCACGAATCTGAGCTGGAAGGTTAGATTGGATGGTAAGCTGTAACGCACGTACACGCCTAGGTATAGTATCTTTTCGACTGAGGGCGTCGGCCACAACATTGGCTTTGCCCGGATGATACTTGATAGCGCATTCGTAATCATTCAAGAGCTCTACCCATTGGCGTTGACGCATATTCAATTCCTTTTGCTTGAAGATATGCTCGAGACTCCTGTGGTCGGTGTAAATGGTGCACTTGGTACCGTACAGGTAATGTCTCCATATCTTAAGCGCGAAAACAACTGCTCCCAATTCCAAGTCGTGCGTAGTGTAGTTCCTTTCGTGAACCTTAAGCTGGCGCGATGCGTAGGCAATGACCTTGTCACGTTGCATCAACACACAACCAAGCCCTTGGATGGAAGCGTCGCAATAAACCACAAAATCATCTGTGCCTTTCGGCAATGAGAGGATAGGTGCGCTACAGAGTCTATCTTTCAAGTGCTGAAATGCGGACTCCTGTGCATTACCCCAACGATAGGTAACACCTTTCTGAGTCAGTGAAGTGAGAGGTTGCGCAATCTTTTAGAAATCTTTGATAAACCTTCTGTAATATCCTGCCAGACCTAAGAATTGGCGGATCTCGGTTGGTGTGCGGGGTGCAGGCCAATTCTTGATCGATTCAACCTTAGATGGATCCACATGAATCCCATCCTTGTTTACCACATGGCCCAGAAAATGGACTTCGCGAAGCCAGAAGTCACATTTCGAAAACTTGGCATACAGCTGCTCTTTACGAAGTAGTTCCAGAATAAGCCTCAGGTGTTGCTCGTGTTCCTCCTGACTCTTAGAATTGATCAGGATGTCGTCGATGAAGACTATGACAAATTTATCCAAGTAAGGCTTGCACACTCGATTCATGAGGTCCATGAAGACCACTGGTGCATTCGTCAGCCCGAATGGCATAACCAGAAACTCGTAATGGCCGTAACGAGTCCTGAATGCTGTTTTGGAGACGTCCTCCTCTTGGACTCTCAGCTGATGGCAGCCTGACCTTAGGTTAATCTTAGAATAGAAGCTCGACCCTTGCAACTGGTCGAACAAGTCATCAATGCGTGGAAGAGGATAACGATTCTTCACAGTCACCTTGTTGAGTTCGCGGTAGTCAATACACATCCTGAAGGTATCGTCTTTCTTCTTCACGGATAACACTGGAGCTCCCCATGGCGAAGAGCTAGGACGTATAAAACCCTTTTCCAGAAGTTCTTGTAGTTGCGTAGACAGTTCTTCGAGCTCTGATGGAGCAAGTCGATAAGGCGCACGAGCTATTGGTGCTGCTCCAGGAGCTAGCTCGATTTGAAACTCGACTTGTCGATGAGGCGGAAGCCCAGGTAATTCCTCAGGAAATACCTCGGCAAAGTCGCGTACAATAGGAATGTCTTCTATCTTCCTTTCTTCCGCGGATGCCTCAGTAACGAGGGCTAGGATAGCGGTGTGGCCCTTCCGTAAACACATCTGGGCTTTAAGGAAAGAGATGATGCCTACAACAGCACCACTCTTGTCGCCACGAATCACGAGGGGTTCCTTACCAGGGCGAGGGATACGGACGATTTTCTCCTTGCAAATAATCTCCGCTTGGTGTCGAGATAACCAATCCATTCCAATGACAACGTCGAAACTACCCAGAACGATAGGAATAAGATCGATGGAGAAGATCTGACCAGCTAGGACGAGGTTACAGCCCTCAACTATGTGTGTGGCTTCAAGACTTTTACCGTTTGCTATTTCTACCGTGTGCTTGGTGTTCAAAAGTGTTGGAGTGCGCTTAAGCATTTGGCTAACTTTTAAGGACACGTAGCTAGTATCGGCACCCGAATCAAATAAAACAGTAACAAAGAAATCATCCAGAAAAAACTTACCCATCACAACGTTGGGATCATTCCTTGCATCACCCTGACCAATCACGAAAGCACGACCTCTTGCTCCATTACCATTGTTGTTCCCCCATTGTTACCTCCATTGTTGTTCCCGTTTCCCTGGTTGTTGTTGTTGTTCTGATTTTGGTTAAGCTGGGGACAGTTCTTCTTAAAGTGGCCTTCAGCGCCACACTGAAAGCATCCCCTGTTGCCCCGTTGCTGTTGTTGATTTTGCGGTGCTTGCTGTTGCTGCTGGCGATTCTGATTTGCAGGCCGTGAGCTCCTGCAATCCTTGGCTTCGTGACCCATCTTGAGACACCTCTGACAACGTCCTTTGTTGCATTGACCACTATGGTGGCTGTTACATTTGTTGCACTTCGGGTGGTTTCCTCGATACCCACCCTGTCCTTGATTACCGGAGGATTGCTGACCAGGACTCTGGTAGCCATCAGTCTTTCTCTGCTGAGACTGAACCGAAGAAGAACCCTTACTGGAGTTTTCATCCCATTTTCGCTTGTTGTCGTTGGGAGCATCAGAAGTAGTGGCGCTAATACGTTTGGGCAGTTTGTTCTGCTCAACTGCCTGATCAGTGAGACGGTGAGCCAACTTGACGATTTGCTGTATAGTGCCAAGGTTAGCTGAGGTTACGTGGCTTTGAATTTCTAGCACCAAGCCCTTAAGGTACAACTCAATGCGTTTGTAAGAAGGGTCCGCCATAGTAGGACACAGGATGGCCAGTTCGTTTGACCTCTTAGTATACGCCACAATCTCAGACCCCGTCATCTTCAGGTTGAAAAATTCCACCTCTAGCTTGTGGATGTCGTCACGACTGCAATACTCTTCTCTAATCAGTTCTTTGAAGCCGTTCCATGGGGTGGCGTTAGCAACCGCCAACCCAAGCAATTGGACTTGTGCTTTCCACCAGGTTAACGCAGCTCCTTCGAGTGTTCCAGTAGCATACTTCACCTTACGGTCTTCCGGGCAATCACACATCTCGAAAACAGACTCGAGCTTCTCGAACCAGTGAAGAAGGCCTACAGCACCTTCTTGCCGCTGAAAGTGCTTGGTCGGCAATCCATGAAGGTTTTGAATGTGCACACAGGAGGCTGAGCGTGTTGACCTGTGGTGCGGGAATAAAAGATAAGGTTAAGCACGAGGGTTGATTTGCGAAGGTGGGATCTAAACGTTCTAAGATGGGTTGAATAGCAGGTTATACCTCCTGCAGGAACAGCTGCGAGTGCCTCAGCAACACGTTCGTTGATCAAAGCCGTCAACTGGGCTTGAGTGAGGTTGATACGTCCTCCGCGTCCGCTCATGATCTTCATCACGAAGCAACGTAAGTGAGAAAAGTGTCGTGAAAGTGCGTAAGTGTGGGACGACAGTAGAGAGTAAGCACACAAGGTTCAAGTAGCAGTTATCACGTTAACTAATGCACAGTGTGAGCTATCTAACCGACAATATAACATAAATCATACCACCTATTGTGTCGAGTCTTGCACGTGGAGCGAAGCGTCGTTGTGGATCGTTGAGCACTATACAGGTTATAGTCTGGTTTTATAAAAAATCTTTTCCCTTTCTAAAACCAAGTTCACTATAACCAATGGCTCTGATACCAATCTGTCACACCCCCAAAATCCACTATGCGGAGTACCACCGCTTGGAGGCGTGACGTGACCAGGATCGAGCCACCAATCATATCGAACAACATAATTAAGTAAATAAAACCAAACACAATACGATTGGTGACCAAAAGGAAGTAAACCGATTTTAGTTTAACTGCGGAAGCATAAAACATAAGTTCAAAACATAGTCCATAGTTCGTAAGTTTAAAGTCCAAAACGTAGGTTTAATAAGTTCGTAAAGTTTATTTATTGAATACGGGACATATCAGTCCGTACACCACAACGACTCCTTCCTCGTGCAAGCTCCAAGCATTTAACGACCTGTAAGGCATGTAACAACGAGTCAACAACAAAGTTGAGTGAATTCACAGTTGGTTGTTTAGTTATAGCATTCGTTTCGTAAATCATCTGTTTGTTTTGAAAACCATGTATCGTATGAGTTTGCATCGCGGTCTTTCTGACATGTTTGCGAAGATTAGTGGGGGTTTCCCATGTGTTACTAGACCACGCGTATCGACTGCTACGAAAATATAAGAGGTGCCCTAAGTCAATGTCTATCAGCATTGACCCTTTGCCCATAGTCCATTAGTACACGCTCGTCCGACTGGCACGGTGTGAGGTTTGTTAAACCTAATAGCGCTATTAACTAATGACCCGCTCGCCATAGGCCTCGGCGATTAAGTCGATAAATGAGGGACTTAAAGTGATAGAGTTGATGGTCTTATGATCGTGTACGTAGGTTTTACGTACGTGCCCTTCAATCCGAGGACAGTAAAAAAAGTAGTTTAATAGAAATGATAGTACAAGTAGTTAATCAATCCCATTCCCAACCCCTGGGAATCCCATGCCTTAGAAAGAGTGTGAACTAACCTCGGTTTGCTCGGTTAGATTCTCAATATAGCTAACAGTCAAGGTCGGTCAATCACGTCCTAATATAATTTACCAGTTAGTCATTTAGTGGCTTTCAAATAGAACACAAAGTTCCTACACGTATCTATTACACAACATGCATCGTTTTAGCGGTTTATGCCCCTCTAAGTTTCCCATCCATTCCCCACTCAAAATCAAACATACGATAATGCACATAACATATATAACATGTTAGATCATTCACGGATAGCATACTCGACATTTAGACACGCAAGTCACAACTTATCTCAATTCAGCATTTATATTCAAAACCGGCTGTTTTCGGATGTTTTAATAAAATAGTTAAATTATTCCAAAAATTCCCATATTTTTACAGGATGTCCTAAACGTTCCATATTTTATTGTGTAAAAATATCGGGGTCCGGTTCACTACCAATATTTTATAAAAAATCATATTCCCGACTGAACTCAGACTTATGTATTTCTGACCACAGTCCACGGAACAATTTATTAAAAATTCATCGAGCATCCGATTTACGAAATTCCAGTGGGGTAATTACACATGCATCGGTTGTCATCTACTGTACAAATTTCATGGTCCGATTCTACACAGAATACAAGTTACAACAGAAACTACAACACTCATTTATTGCTGTAAAAACTCAGCCTAAGCTGCTGTTACGAATCGGTTCTTTAAAAATAGTAAACGAAGTCCAAAAATTACGATTCCAGTGCCATTAGAACCGTATTTCCTAATATCACATTTTAGAGTCAAAATATCAGTTTTTCGTTAAGTTTATGACCTGTTTACAGCCAACTGAAGTTGGCTGTAAAACTTGGACAGATTCGGTTTTTAGTCTTTAGATTTCTAGTTTGTGTTCGATTGATTCCGTTAATCATGTTTAGTTATCACAACAACATCAAACATCAATATTAACTAACAAATCATCAGATAATCACAACTATGCAAGATTCACAAGATTTACAAGCATATCTTTTCTTTATCCATCATTAGACACTTATGTTCAAGACTTTGAGTTTTGTTCTTTAGTGTTCTTAACTTTCAACCATTATATCACCTATTAACCACCAAAAACAAGATCAAGATGATGATTAGAGACACTTACTACTAGCTCAAGGCTAGGGAAGAAACAAGGTATAAATGTGGCGGATAAAAGCAAGAGAATGAGGTCCTTCGCCTTCCGTTTGCACCAAGCCTTCTTATACGGGATCCTTAACGCTTGTGTATACTTGGAATGTGATGAACAAAATCGAAAAATGGTTGTGTGTGGGAGGGGATCTTCGGCCGAGAGGATCTTCTTGTGTGATGTTGGATGGTGAATGATCATTTGTGTAAGTGTTGCTTCTTATAGACAAAGATGAGATTATGGTCCAAGGGTTCTAGTGTCACTTAGATATGGGACACAAAGAAATAAAATAATCAAAAGTGTACCAAGTGTGTCCCCTCTGGTTGGGGACGGTTAGTGAGGGGGGGGGGGGGGTTCTTTGGTTGGATTGTAACTAATCATTAGTTATTAGTTAGCTATGTTAGGTTAGTTAAGTAGTTAACCCGGTTAGTTGTGTGTTATGTTTTATGGCGGGTGTTAGGGTGTTCAGGGACCCTAACTGGCTCAGAAAAAGACAAATAATGTTAATGACAATATTTTTAGTGTTCCGGGTAAAGTTCGATTGTTCGGTTCGGTGTTGTTTCGTTAAAGTGTTTAATTAATCCGTAAGGTGTCATACATATATATTTTCGTAACGTTTTTAATTTTTAACATTGAGGAAAGCATACAAGACTATTTAGTAACTTTTCTGCATGCTATTAGTATGTTAACAAACACATGTTAGTATAACACAGAAATCAGAAAGCAGTTTAATGATTCAGCACAGTCGTCAAGCACTTTATTTATCATTAATATATTGTACGGAATACATGGGATTTTGAGGGTTATCACATTCTCCCTCTGTTAAGAGAATTTCGTCCCGAAATTTAGCGCTTGGTTACTGAGGAAGCTAGTTAAGTTGCGTTGGTTTCCTGGTTTTCCTGGGGTGTCACAGTACCAGCGGCGTATCCACCATGTGCTTATTGTATTATCTTGTTTCGTTGTCTAAATCACCAACAATCTACACACAACCAACCATCGATGTCACACCCCAACCGATGGCGAAAACATCGCACTGAGACGAAATAGATTGCTCGAGACATCATAACACTAGTAATTGTGACAAGTATTTAAATAGTAAATTTCATTTCATTTCTAAAGAATAAATTACAAGAATTTGAAGTAAATACAACATCATGAATAATGAAATACAATGCAATAAGAATACAAATTAAAGTGTGTATCTAAGCATCCTACTAGATTCCATGCATCACCAACATCATCGCTAAACCTGCAACATGTTTTAAAAAAGCATAGTTCAATACAAAGGTATTGATGAGCACACTAGTTTTAGACTCAAGGCATGTGTATAAAAGTATTTTCAATCCAACATAGCATTTGGTATACAAGGTCAAACTATCATGCATAACAATATGTCAACTCTAGTGTCCACTAGCATTTAGCATCCCTCGTCACAAAAGCAACGAGACCGTTATAGAATAAAGACTTAACAAAATCCCGACGGGTGGTGTGCTACTCCTATAGCGCTATAATTGTTTAAGCCGAGTTAACAAGTAGTATGTATTCTAGCATGAACCTAAGCATAACAAGGCATGTATAGGGATTGAATGAATAAAAGCATGTTTGTGAATTGTGCGGTTTAACAAGTAAAACATGTTGCACCCAAAGTGTATTTAAAAGGGAAAATGGGTCAAGTGTACTCACATAATTGCTAAGTCTTCCGATTATCCATATGTTGACGAGTGTATGAGATTAGGAGGATGGAACACCGAAGTCACCCTATATGGGTAAACGGGGGTGTATGAGTATTCGGAATTATGATGGAGGAATCGAATTGGAATTTAGAGTATATCTAGTTAATGGATAAGTTTTATATACATGTATATATATTTTATATAGTTCGTGTAATATTTCTAAATTAACTCTATCGAAAATATTATAGAAGTATTGAAAAAAAAATATACATTTATCATTATTGTTATAAAAGTTATTTGAATTCGATACGTTTTCATTAGTGGTTCGTCTAAAAAGTACATTTGTATTTTAACGAAAATCGGGCAGAGTTTCCTCTGTTTTTGGACGGCCCCGACAACACAAGTTGTCGATACATTTATCAAACTCAACAATCAACGAAAAATATATTTATTTATACACGTTATAAACACATGATTGGCTTACAAGTCCGGATAATTTAGTGTTTAAGGCTAAAATAGTAAGTTTATGTATACCTCATTAATAAAAATATCATGTCGTTAAGATCTTACCACAACAAGTGTTCGACTAGTTTGACCAGCGTAGACCGAGGGTTGACCAAGTTTGACCCGAAACAGAGACGACACAATCTTGAACCAAGTTTAAATTGCGGCTGAACCGAATAATCATAATTCGTACCCTGAACTGAAACAAACAGAAATTGAACATGAGTCGAAACTGAACCAAAAACAGGAGCATGTTGTTGTTTATATTTGCATTCATTCTGTTTCTGTTTACAAAGTTCAATAAGCATTTAAAAGAAGGAATGAGATAAAATACCAGACCGAATTCGAATGCGAACCTGAACTGAGATGTGACCGAATTGAAGTTGAACGAAGACTGAACCAAAGTACAAGCCGAGACCCGAGGTGTTGAACCAAACTGACGTGAGCCGAAACCATCTGAACCAAGACCCGAACCGAACTACGGTTAACCTAAATCTGAAACCGAACTGCGGCTGACCCAATTCTGAACCGAAACAAACCCAAGTCAAAACTGAGATGAAACTTGAACTTGCAACATAACCTGAACCGAACCGCCACGAGCCGAGAGAACCACGACCGTCGGAGCTGTCACGGACCGTCGAGACCTCATCTCCGCCGCCGTACGCGGCGGTTCTACCGCCGTCGACCACTTCCTCAACCTCTCTATCCTCTTGGTCTCTCTCTTCTCTTCGGTCTTCTTTCTCTCTATCTCCGTCTCTGTCGTCGTCGTGTGCCGCCACCACCACAGTGGTGGCCGGCCGTTCAATTGAGCAGGGGTGAGGGAGGGAATGAGTGGTGAGCGAAATGAGTTGAGGGGGGTGTTGAGTCGGGTTTGTTGTGAGAGAGTGATGGTGTGGCTGGGTTGAGTTATCGATAGGGAGCCGGCTGGATATCCATTCCGGTGACCGGAATTCGTAGAGAAGGAGGAGGGGGGATGGGTGTCGGTTGAATGAAAGATAAAGGGATTAGGGTTTGTATTCTTATAAAAGGGCATTTAGGTTTTAATTGAGTTTGACTTGAACAAGGGTTTAAATGAATTACGTGTTGGAATCAGGTTGGTGTGAAGTCTACAGCGGAGTGGTTGTGTGTGTGATCGGTGACACTGGTGACCTGGGTTCGAGTCCCGCGGTCAGCAGTTTTGTATAAATATATTTTTTTTTGTTCAAAAAAAAAACACAATGTTTTTAGAAAATGAACAATCAGTCCCTGTAAGTTTCAAATTCCAAAAAAATTACTCAAATAGTCCTTGACTTTAATTAACGAAGTGATGTTATAAGGTTTTTAAAATAAACTAACTTTATAATTTAACTTGACTAGGTTAGTTTGTGTTGACTAACTTTAAAGTTTAATGAAACCAACTCGATTAAAATAAATACTTTTAAATTGCAAAGCTAATTAATTTAACTAATTAAACCATAGAATAAATAACCAAATTTGTAATGAATTACATTAAAGAAAAAGGGTTCTTCGACGATTAACCTTTTCGAAAGGGACAAGTTTCTAAACAAAGATTTTCAAGATTCGATTTCTAAATTCAGAAAGTGATGAAAACACGGAGCGTTACAGTCTCCCATCCTTTAGAAAATTTTGTCCCGAAATTTATTCAAGAGGAAGACTGAAAAGGGTATTTGGCCGAAGAGGATTGTTTAAAACTGAGGCTTTGGAGTTTGAGACAACGGAGAATGATTGAGGTATAAGGGTGTACTATTGATCTAATAAACGATTACATGTATAAGAATAACATAAACATCAGATAGACAAAAGTAGTCTGTTAAAGGTGATGTCTCGTCATGGATAATCGGATACAATGCGTTTGTGAATTGTTTAAAATTTGTATCAGGTCAAAAAGGTCTGCAAAACACCGAATTCCTCATGGCACGTTTTATGAAAGTTTGGTAACATGATGAAAACACTTATATATAGGAAGTACCAGCGGCGTATCCACCATGTTTTGACCATGTCACATCTGTTTTTCGTTATTTGTGTCATGTTACGTGCGTGTCTTACCGTATAGAGTAGTACACTCTATGATTCTCATGCGCCTATCACTATAATCCCGTTTGCACCCGTGATTATACTGATCGTCGCATGATCCACATAGCTTGTACTAGTTGCGTATGAATTAGGGTATACATAAATTTGAAAACAATAATGTGTACGTATAAGAATGTAGTATGTAAGCAAGTCCATGCTTAAGTATGTATGGGACCCACGTAAACGAATCCCTCGGATTCCGTTCGCGTACAGGTACGAATGTATGGATCAAGTATGAATGATGAGTATGCGTACAAGTATAAGTATGAACACAAGTATGAGTATAATTATGAATATAAGTAAGTATAAATGAAGATGATCTCGCGTATGACATGTATAGCATGTGACGAACTTAAGCATGTAAAAAGATTGAGAGGTTTAAGTATGTAAAACAAATGATATAAGGAAATCGTTGCGAGACATAGAATAAAACATGTGCGATGATATGCATGTATAGTTGTTTAAGCGAAATGTTGAGTTTATTGAATCAAAAATAGATCGAGTTTGATTTGAAACGTAGAATATAGTTTGTAAATGTAAAGGAACATAAGGTACTCATTGGCTATGCTTAACGTGTTTATAATGAATGGAAATGCTACTTTTGTTTTAAAAGTTTTTGTATGTTCAAGATGGTCGGGTTTGCATAATAGGATATTTTGAAGAGACGTTTCAGTAACGATCACCTAGGTAAGGGAATCACCCCTAACTCGTTGGTGAGGTCGTTTTTAAGAAAAGGGGAGTGGAGTTAATCGTCAAGGTAAGGAAATCACTCCTATCTCGATAATATGTCTCCACTTGTCGTTATAAGGAAAATGAATTTAAATTATATGAAATCATGCATATGTATAAATGTATGAAAAGATTTAATATGGTGTGTGTGTGGGAAGAAAATATCGAAAGTAAATTTTGAATTTGAAAGGTTGCATCGTATAAAATAGATAATAGAAACACATGTTTGATTAAAATTTGGGATGGTTCCAAAATGAAACTTTGACTAACCAAAGTGGTCGAAAGGTCTTTTGAATTTGAGGAGCATTATTTGGCCCTATAGGTGGAATACTCTCGCCGACAAGTCGGTTAACGGTATTTACCCTTCCGGTTATTACATGTCCCAAATCAATCGAAATTTCGAGACTTGGCGGGATTTATGAAAAATTCAAGGAGTGGAACTAGTCGACAAGGTGCGGGTTTCACCCCTAACTTGACGATTTCGTATCCTAAGCGTGGTTGGTACTCGTCGAGTCAAAATTTAATTTCAACACTAAGACGAGGGTCTACTAGAATTTGAAAGCGGAAATTCTCCATCAAGGTGAGGATCTCACTCCTAACTTGGTGGCGAATTTCGTGTAAAAAGAATAGGTGGATTGAGAGTCTTTCACCAAATTGTGGGTTTCACGCCTATTTTGGTGAAGTCGTCTCGTTTGTGTATTACAAGTGGTTTCGAATTTTGTATAAATGAGTAAAAGACGTATGTTCAAAATAATAATAACAAGCATAAGCACATAAAGCATTTTAAGAAAATAACACGCAAGAGACATTGCAAGAATAACACGTAAAGATATTTCATAAAAGTAGCATGAGAAGCAAGTATGGTCGAATTTTGGTGCTTAACTATAGACTAGGTCAAAAGCATGGCAATTTTCCTAATTCCCTATAGTTATGGTTCTGATACCAATCTATCACACCCCAACCGATGGCGGAAACATCAGAGTGAGACGAAATAGATTGCTCGAGACATCATAACACTAGTAATTGTGACAAGTATTTAAATAGTAAATTTCATTTCATTCCTAAAGAATAAATTACAAGAATTTGAAGTAAATACAACATCATGAATAATGAAATACAATTCAATAAGAATACAAATTAAAGTGCGTATCTAAGCATCCTACTAGATTCCATGCATCACCAACATCATCGCTAAACCTGCAACATGTTTTAAAAAAGCATAGTTCAATACAAAGGTATTGGCGAGCACACTAGTTTTAGACTCGTGGCATGTGTATAAAAGTATTTTCAATCCAACATAGCATTTGGTATACAAGGTCAAACTATAATGCATAACAATATGTCAACTCTAGTGTCCACTAGTATTTAGCATCCCTCATCACAAAAGCGACGAGACCGTCATAGAATAAAGACTTAACAAAACCCCATCGGGTGGTGTGCTACTCCTATAGCACTATAATTGTTTAATCCGAGTTAACAAGTAGTATGTATTCTAGCATGAACCTAAGCATAACAGGGCATGTATACGGATTGAATGAATAAAAGCATGTTTGTGAATTGTGCGGTTTAACAAGTAAAACATGTTGCACCCAAAGTGTATTTAAAAGGGAAAATGGGTCAAGTGTACTCACATAATTGCTAAGTCTTCCGATTATCCATATGTTGACGAGTGTATGAGATTAGGAGGATGGAACACCGAAGTCACCCTATATGGGTAAACGGGGGTGTATGAGTATTCGGAATTATGACGGAGGAATCGAATTGGAATTTAGAGTATATCTAGTTAATGGATAAGTTTTATATACATGTATATATATTTTATATAGTTCGTGTAATATTTCTAAATTAACTCTATTGAAAATATTATAGAAGTATTGAAAAAAAAATATACATTTATCATTATTGTCTAATGGTCAGTACTCTTTACTAGGGATGGGGTTCCCGGGAGATTGCTCTGGTTCATGCGCATTAGAAGTAGACATGAGCGGTTGTCTTAGCACGCATCGAAGCATGAAAGACCTTGCCTTTAAGGGATTCCTTCTCGCTTGCTTGCTGTCTAACCTCTTCGATCCTGCCCTGCTTTGATTCTTGCGCGGAGGCGCTGGTTCGAATCCAGTTCGTGACAACCACAAAGCCTTTGATCATAGAATATCTCGGGACCCCGCTGGTAAATACGGGGCTCTGGCAGCTGCACTTTCTTTTTATTTTCATTCTTTTTCTTTTTGTTTTTTGTTTTTTGTTTTTTTATGATGCATCGAATGCTTCCTCAGCTTTCAGTAAAAATCCCATGATCGAGGCACTCTTTCTCTTATAGCGCTCTTTCCTTCCCTTCGAGCTAGCCGGAATAAATCCATTTCTTTTGTCTGCAAGAGAAAAGGCGCTTATTCCATGAAATAGGAGCGCAGCGGAGTCATGAATAAACAAGAATAGCCACTTCCTTATCTACGCTATTTACTTTCCTCCCCTCATGGGAAGTAGCAAGAGCCTTTATCTAATCTACTATTGAACCATCTCACCTGAAAGTCAGTCGCTACCTTAAGGTTGAGGATAGAACATGCTCGGTCCCTCGCCCTTATCTCCTTCGCCGGAGACTGCGAATGACGGGAATCCTATCGATAAAGAAGAGGTATAAGCATCGCCTCTCGATCCAATCCGTCTCCCCTGGCCTCCCCAAAACACTCTTGATACGAAAGACACCTCCCGCCATAGAGAAGAGATCTAAAGTCTGGGTCCCCTCGATCACCCTCCCTTGAACCTGAACTGGTCGAGAGAGATGAACCCGCACCACATTTTATATCCTTTGAACCGAAAGCCCCAACTAGAGATGGAATTCCAGAACCTAAACCACTCCGTTGAGAGCTCCGTGACTCATTCAAGGGAAGGTCCACCAATGATTGCCATTCTCCCCCTATCTGTCTCTTGATCCCTCATTCTACTAATCCGTTGTTACTTTTCACATCCTGTCATAGCCTGGTGTGACGCGGGGAACCCCTCCCCCCCCCACTTAGTCCACCGGGGCAGCCTCTTCCTCAACCGGAGACGCCGCCCGCACCTGCCCCTGTCCCCGACGTGATCCCACAATTGCCCCAACCTCTACTCTCTGATGAAGAGATAAGTAGGATCCTCTATCAGAGGTACTTGATCAACAATTGGGGAGGGAACGACGACCTTGGACGTATGGTCTCCACTATAAACGCTCAATTGCTAGTGGAACGATATGTAGAAGCTGCCTTGGTGAGTGATGGGTTTCATCCCCAGGCCATACTCAACGAGTACCGGGACTCCCGTTTTTGATCTCTTCCATCGCGACCTCGCTCCTTGTCACCTATGTTGAAGAAAGTTTTGGAACCCTGTAGAGAATGAAGAGGGGCCAAAGATCTTCCTCTCAACAGTGCTTCTCGAGGCTCCACTCTCCCCCTGAATAAGTAAGGCCCCGTTAGCCTGGGCGAAGATGAGGATAAAGAGTAAGGATTGTAGCCCCCTTAGCTCTGCCAGGTACTTGACAGGGGTTAGCTCTGTAAATGTGTAGAGCTAAGTGTAGTGTGGTGTAGTAGTAGGCACTTCTAGGCCCCTTCCCGGCTACTGGATCACTCCAGTGCTTCGAGTACTACGGACCCTCTG
The DNA here is from genome assembly GCF_002127325.2 of Helianthus annuus. NCBI lineage: Eukaryota > Viridiplantae > Streptophyta > Magnoliopsida > Asterales > Asteraceae > Helianthus > Helianthus annuus. The sequence continues at coordinate 95,576,011 of NC_035448.2, read as the reverse complement.
CCATCCATTGCAGCAGAGCCCTTTCATGAGCGGGGGAGGGCTAAGCGACTAAAGAGGAAGTGGAGAGACTTCCCCAGAAGCATGGATTGGAGTTTCATAATAACCAGATTGAAATCAATGCCAATCAATAGAAATGCCAAGTAGAAAAAAAGAAGCATGAACAACATTATCGAGATTCTGATAAAATCATTCGACATTCGAAGACTCTTCTTACTCGCACCCTCATACATTTGACTCTGGTTTACTATAGGTCTTAGCACATTTGTTTTCCCATTCTTTCGGCTGGGAAACTGGCCGTTTGTTTTTGTGTTGATGATGGTCATAATCTTTTTACTTTTCATTCACGATTTGATCTTATACCCTTTGGATCGAACTAGGAATCATACATTCGCTAGCTGGCAACACAACTTTTACCACCCCAAAAAGATCTCAAGTGATTAGGCGGGGACATGATTCGAACCTGTAGTCTTCAGATCATGAGCCTGATGAGTTGACCATTCCTCCACCCCGCTTCATCCATTCCCATTCCAAAAAGTCCTTCTTCGATCTGAAGATGTGTTAAGCATATAGTCGTTGTGGTTACAGACGGGTTCTGTTTCCGATTAGACTAAGAACCTTACGTCTAAGAAACCTGCTTAACCTCTCCCCCCTGTCATGTATTGGCTCTCTCTCTCTTTCCACTGATAGGGAAATTTGTTCGTGGTAAAGACAAGATACACTTGGACCAGAAAAACCTGTGCCCAAAAATAAGATATTTTTGGGCACAGGTTTTGGCGGTAAAAAATGGAATATCGAACTAGGAATTGAAAGACTTTCTTTCTTTATATACGAGTCAATTACATACCGGAAATATCGAGCAGTAAATGCTATACCGGAAATGCGATATCTAAAGTCAATCTCAGTGAATTCCGTACCAAGCAGTCCAACCAAAACTTCGAAAGCTTACACGTACGAAATAGCCTAGGAAAGAAGAATCGAAAGCATCAAAGTGCTAGCAGACCCAAAAGCTAGCATCGAAAATAGGGAGCATTGTGCCTTAGCCGACTTCCAAGGCTTGTTAGGCTTGGCCTGATAGAAGGAATGCGGACGAAGAGCTTTCTCAGACTCCCAAAACATAGGAGTACGGTCATAGAACGAGTCCCGAACCCGAACCGGTCAAAGGTCAAAGACGGACCTGCCATACTCTAATTAAGAATCTCAGTTCCCAGGCTATTAATGAAGAGGAGAAGGAAAATATATCATAACAGCACTTCTTATAGTGGAATTGGAATCGACGGATTCTTTGATGCGACGGAACAAGACGGTAAAGCAACCACTCATTGTCGTTTAGTTGTCCATCACTCGTAGTCTCTGCGTCAGAGGTGGTTGTTCGGAAGGGTTTGACAACGTAACAGACAGCTAGGCAGTTACTACGCAACACACATTGGGGTGGTGCAACAACGGAACGACTAAAAGTTATTTGAATTCGATACGTTTTCATTAGTGGTTCGTCTAAAAAGTACATTTATATTTTAACGAAAATCGGGCAGAGCTTCCTCTGTTTTTATACTGCCCCGACAACACAAGTTGTCGATACGTTTATCAAACTCAACAATCAACGAAAAGTATATTTATTTATACACGTTATAAACACATGATTGGCTTACAAGTCCGGATAATTTAGTGTTTAAGGCTAAAATAGTAAGTTTATGTATACCTCATTAATAAAAATATCGTGTCGTTAAGATCTTACCACAACAAGTGTTAGACTTGTTTGACCAGCCTAGACCGAGGGTTGACCAAGTTTGACCCGAAACAGAGACGACACAATCTTGAACCAAGTTTAAATTGCGGCTGAACCGAATAATCATAATTCGTACCCTGAACTGAAACAATCCGAAATTGAACATGAGTCGAAACTGAACCAAAAAAAGGAGCATGTTGTTGTTTATATTTGCATTCATTCTGTTTCTGTTTACAAAGTTCAATGAGCATTTAAAAGAAGGAATGAGATAAAATAACAAACCGAATTCGAATACGAACCTGAACCGAGATGTGACCGAATTGAAGTTGAACGAAGACTGAACCAAAGTACGAGTCGAGACTCGAGGTGTTGAACCAAACTGGCCTGAGCCGAAACCATCGGAATCAACACCCGAACTGAACTACGGTTAACCTGAATCTGAACCCGAACTGCGGCTGACCCGATTCTGAACCGTAACAAACCCGAGTCAAAACTGAGATGAAACTTGAACCTGCAACATAACTTGAACCGAACTGCCACGAGCCGAGAGAAGCACGACCGTCGGAGCTGTCGCGGACCTTCGAGACCTCATCTCCGCCGCCGTACGCGGCGGTTCTGCCGCCGTCGATCACTTCCTCAACCTCTCTCTCCTCTCGGTCTCTCTCTTCTCTTCGGTCTTCTCTCTCTCTATCTCCGTCTTTGTCGTCGTCGTGTGCCGCCACCACCACAGTGGTGGCCGGCCATTCAGTTGAGCAGGTGTGAGGGAGGGAATGAGTGGTGAGCGAAATGAGTTAAGGGGGGTGTTGAGTCGGGTTTGTTGTGAGAGAGTGATGGTGTGGCTGGGTTGAGTTATCGACGGGGAGCCGGCTGGATATCCATTCCGGTGACCGGAATTCGTAGAGAAGGAGGAGGGGGGACGGGTGTCGGCTGAAAGAAAGATAAAAGGGATTAGGGTTTGTATTCTTATAAAAGGGCATTTAGGTTTAAATTGAGTTTGACTTGAACGAGGGTTTAAATGAATTACGTGTTGGAATCAGGTTGATGTGAAGTCTACAACGGGGTGGTTGTGTGTGATCGGTGACACTGGTGACCCGGGTTCGAGTCCCGCGGTCTGCAGTTTTGTAAAATTATATTTTTTTGTTTAAAAAAACACAATGTTTTTAGAAAATGCACAATCAGTCCCTATAAGTTTCAAATTCCAAAAAAATTACTCAAATAGTCCTTGACTTTAATTAACTAAGTGATGTTACAAGGTTTTTAAAATAAACTAACTTTATAATTTAACTTGACTAGGTTAGTTTGTGTAGACTAACTTTAAAGTTTAACGAAAGTAACTCGATTAAAATAAATACTTTTAAATTGCAAAGCTAATTAATTTAACTAATTAAACCATAGAATAAATAACGAAATTTGTAACGAATTACATTAAAGAAAAAGGGTTTTTCGACGATTAACCTTTTTCAGGAATCGATTTCTAAATTCAGAAAGTGATGAAAACGCGGAGCGTTACAATCGAGTCACAAAGTACTTCTTAAAAACCTTACTATGAAGATAGGAAGATCTAAGACTGTACTTCAAATATCCTGTAAGAATCTAACTACGAAGATAGGTAGATCACTTAAGGATTCAGATAAACATCGCATTTTCATAATCGGAATAATACACATAAAAGCACTTAGTGAAAACCAATCGATTACACATATGAATCACCCCAAAACATTTGAAAACGGTAAAAGAGGGGAACTATGTACTCGCCTGGGATTGCGTGTAGTTCTAGTTCAAAGGGTATAACAAAGCTCAAAAGACCAAGGGTTCAAGTGTTGAAGCAGTTCCTAGGGTAACGGATACTATGTTAGCGAATCAACACCAAATCGGAAGATCGGGTAGAATGAGGTCTTGTAAACCGAATGAGTATTGGAACTCATGTGATATGGTTTAACGAAGTCTACATTCTAAGTCAGAGCCTATCCTAAGTGCTTACGGCCCATTACAACCCATTAAGGTAGCTTATGCTACTTTAACGCGTCGTTCGCACGAAAGCGCGTTCGAGACGCCTAACTAGTCCTATGACAAGTATTATATGCCTTAACATATCTAATTATGTTATATAATCATTTTAGATGTCAAAACATGTGTTAGATATGCTTAAAATGAAATTATGTGCAAAAGGGTATTTTGGTCATTTTCCTAAGGCATATAAACTACCTATCATCCAACTAGCTAAATGAAGTGACCATAAGGTATAACCTCGGAAGGTTATTCCCTATTCAACTATGGTCACAATATATGTTTGGTCGGATCCTAATGATCGACCAAACGGGTCGGGTTTGGAAGTCTAAGCGGTTGTTTAGACCGCTTATCTTATGACCCTACATAAGCACTAAACTAAAAGTGACGAGTTAAACATGGTAAAACATGCTTAACTAAGTTAGAAAACAAGTTTGATATCAAAACAAACGGTTTTGATACCCAAGAATAGTTTGGTTGCAAAATACGCATAGACGCGTATTTTGACCGAAACTATGACTCGTCACTACACCTAATTAACGTGGTAATCAGTAGGTATAGTCACAAGGGACTATAACCATCATGATTACGCTCACGTTTCAAAGTTCAAACGAACTTTGTGTTGACCAAAGACTGGTCTTTTGGTGCATCTAGTGTTTGTTAACTTCATCTTTATCGAGTCTTATGTCTAGATAGGATAAACGAACACACAACAGGGTTGAAATTAGGGTTTTATATGATAAAGTAGGTAATTCCGCTTGAAATGGGTTATGGCAGTTTCAAGCGAAATTAACTCATGTAATTCCGCTTGAAACGACCTGTGACATGTTCAAGCGGAATCACCAACATTATAAATAGGTGATGTGTGTGTTCATTTGGAGCAGAATTAGCAATGTGTGTTTGAGAGCCGAGGTGCTGCCAAATTATAATCAGATCTGTAAAAGCTCAGGAAATCAGTAACAGATAAAGATTAGAAAGGAACAAGCTGTGTTGACATCTTTTACATTGATTCCGCCTTTGTACTTGGTGATAAACTACTCATACTGACTATTTAGGGTCACACGACGGTCCAACAAGTGGTATCAGAGCTCAGGACAAGGAGTTCATACCAATTCAGCTTGATTTTACCAGATTCTCTCACTTCTACCCTTTCTTTTTTGATTTGAGCAAAATTTAACAGACAAAATGGCTTAAAACTCTCACATATCAAGCGAAACATAGTTCTAACTAATCCTTAAAAGAATTGTACCTTAATTCGAACAAATTCGGACAAAATTGATTAATTCTGCTTGAAAATCAGTTTGAACATGCTGACGTCATAGTTATTCCGCTTGAAAGTATCAGCGTAATTCCAAGCGGAATTACATATTTGGTTAATTTCGCTTGAAACTATTGTCTGATTTCGCGTGAATTCAGATTCCGCTTGAAAGTTCACGAGAAATAAGTGATTTCGCTTCAAAATCTGTTTCCGCTTGAAAAATCTTATTCCGCTTGAAAAGCTATCTCGCTTAAAAGCTGATTTCGCATGAGGCTATTTCGCTTCAACTGATTCCGCTTGAAGTTGCTGTTTTCAAAATTTCAAAAATTTTTCTAAGTGTTTGTTGATCGTTTCAGGTACTTGGAAATGGATGATCCGTTCATGAATCCATTTTGTGATGTGTTTGCTTATACCGGTGGTTTGGAAGATGATACAACAACAAATACGAAAGACACCACATCAACATCAAATCCAAAGAAGATTCTTTCCAATGCGATGAGTGTAGAAAGTGCTTACGGTACATACAATAAGCCTCCTAAACTATTGGCGATCGAAGATTACAACCGGTGGGCTACCAGATTTAAGGAGTGGCTTAAAGCATTCGCATACTTAAGCTGGAAAAGTTTAAAGAATGGTTACAGTTCGGGAGATCGTATTGGTGAATGTTTGACAGATACTGATGATATTGAAAGATATGTTGCTGAACAAAAATGCATAGCGTTGATTCATCAGTCAGTCAGAGATGGTATAATTTCATTGATCGAGTATACAAATTCGACAGATCTTTGGGAAAAGTTGAAAGTTAAATGTGTAGGCAGTGCCGAAATAGTGAAAAACAAAAAGAAACTGTTGCGTAAAGAGTTTGATTTATTTGGTTGTATGAAGAATGAATCTGTTTGTAAAATGATTGAGAGATTTGGGCATCTGAAGATGGAGCTAGCAAGACACAAAATCACATACACTCAAGAGGAGTTGGTCGACAAATTGTTTGATTCATTGCCGAATGAGCAAGATTGGCAATACTTTGCCCTGATGTTGAAGAATACAATCAAGTCTGAAGAGTTGACAGTGGATTTGCTTATCGAAAGACTAGAAAGCCATGAGTTGGAGATCAAGAAATCTAAAGTCAACAATTCAGCTTATCAGCAGAATGTGGAGCTGTATTACAGAGGAAATCTTCCAAAGATTGGATCTCCAAGAACAGCATTTTCTGCAGAGAGTTCAAATACTATGAATTATGAAACTCCTCACAGTGGTTTTCACAGTGGATCTTCTTCAACAACTTCAAGCCAATCTGCATCAAAGAATTTATTCCAGTGTAACATTGTTGTGGATCTGAAAAACGCTCAAAATTTCAGTGAGGAGTCAGCAAAACAGCAGATGGTATTCTTAGCATCTGTGCTTGAATCGTACGAGAGCCTCGTGGCAGGCAAGATTGGAAACACCAACCTGACAAAAGAGGACTATGATCAGATAGATCCTGAAGAGATGGAACTGATCGATATCAGGTGGTGTATAGCCAGTGCAGTTCGACGGGCACAGCGTTTCATGGAGATTACAGGAAGAAAGTCTATTGGTGGACCATCTACCAAGTTAGGCTTTGACAAGTCGAAAGTCACATGCTTCAAGTGTAAACAGAAAGGTCATTTTAAAAGAGAGTGCCGAAATGCTTATGCTGATGATTCTGAAAATCCGTTCAGAGAAGATTACTACAAAAGAGTGATCTATCACCAGAACAAATCAGAACCATCCAGGATGAAGCAGCTTGAGGATATCCCCAAAGAAAAATCCAGAGCTCTCACTGTGATTCATGACGACAAAGGCTTTGATTGGAGTGATATACTGCCTGAGGAAGATGCAGTAGGTTATGTGTTTGTAGCAACAACAGAAATTAAACCTTTCAGAGACACCAGAACAACAGCAGAAAAATCAAATGATAGACAACAGAGAGCTCAATACAAAATGATGAGAATTTCTTGTGTATATAATGAAGCTAAAAAGGCAAAAAGATAGGATGCGGATAGAGAGTGTTACCTTGATCCTGAAGGAAACATTGCTATTGATCCAAAGACTTTTAGTCTTGAAGCTTTGGCTGAGGAATTTGCTGAACTAGAAGAGTCTCAACAGATAAAATGGTGGGGTGGTGGTGAAGAGAATGAGAAAGAGAAAGAAAAGGAGCAGGAGCTGAAGCCAAAGAAGATCGATGAAGGGATCATTGATACGTCACAAGAGTTGAACGCTGAAAACTTGATGAAGATGGCTGACAAGGTGCTGGCTGCTAAGGAACTTGAGGTAGACTCTAAGTCTGAATCTGAGTCTAAAATCCAGGTCAGCTCAATTGCGTCAACGAGTGAGTCAGGTAAGAAAGTCAAAGATGACAGTGACTGCAAAAATTGCATGAAAAACTGCGAAGTTTGTAGTACACTCGCTTATCTCAATGGTACGAAGGTTGATGATCTGACAAAAAGAGTCAGAAAGGTTGAAGATCAGGTTCTTGATCGTGATAAAATGCTCAAATTTTCAAATGATCATGCTAAAAAATTAACTGAGAAAATTGACAATGATAAAATTGAAGAAGAAAGAATTAGGAAACAAAATGAGAAACTAATTCATGAAAATCGTCAACTCTCAGAAAATTTTAACAAGTTAAAACAAACGATTCAAGATTCTGATGAACGAAACAGTAAAAAAAGAAAAGAAAATGAGTATTTAATTGGAGTTCTTAGACACAAAGAAGAACAAATCAACAAGCAACTGGATGAGATTGCTAAGTTGAAGCTTCAGTTTGAAGAAGCTAAGATTGAGAATGAGCGCATCAATCTGAAATTGACCAGTTACAACTCTGCAAGCTTTATTTTGCAACACATTGTTCCCAAACCTATCGGGAAAAAGAAAGCAGGCGAAGATGTATTCTCTGATGGAACAGGGGTGGGGTATCATCAAGTTCCACCGCCAGTTTTAAACAATTATTCAAAGAAATAATCAGGGCTGGTTAATGTTGAAGATGATAATGAAGTGAAACTTCCGGACACGATTGATGTCACGTTCACTTCATCTTCCGATGAGGATAGTGTCCTGACTGAAGTTGTGAAAAGTGTAGTTGAGAATGTTTTTAAATCTGAAAGTGACACTACTGAGGAAGATGAATGTTTCTTGGACAAATACATTCTGAAACCACAGTCCAAAAACAACTTAAATGAAGAACCAAATCTTGTCATGTACAAGATGTTGGGTTCGGATAAGTTGTTTTCGGATTCTGAGTTTCCACTGGAGAATGTAAATGTTGCTAAACTGACAAACGTGTTCAAATTGATTGAAGTTGATATGTCAGAAGTGAACAGTTTAAATCACACAAAAAGACAAATGAATTTTGAAAAAAAAATAAAGCTTACTACAAGAAGCCTGTTGTTCCACCACGTTTTTATAACAACAATCGAAACAAATGGTCGAGTGGATATCAGGGTGGTAAGACTTATCAGAAAAAGAATGTTCAAAACAGAAGGTTTGCTGAGAAGAAAGTGTTTGTGAACAGTTCGAGTTCACTGTCTGATGAAGAGTCTAAAATCTTTTCAAAATCAAACAAATAGTTCTTTGAGAAAAAGGCCTCACAGCCTCAGTCTGAAGACACAAGTCAGGTAGTTGACACCCGAACATGCTTCAAATGTAATCAAGTTAGACATATTGCACGAAAGTGTACCAACTTGAAGCCTAAGACTGAAGTTGTTGAGATTCAAAAGAAGAAAGTTGATGGGAAAGGAAAAGCTCCATTGGTTGTTGAGAAAAAGGTTTTGAAAAATGAAAACATCAAAGACAAAACTGAACCTGTTAAGAATGTGGTAACTAAAAATGAAAAATTTTACAAACAGGTTGCGTCACCTCAACAAACATGGAAGCCAAAAGTGGTTGAAAAGAAGACAAGTGTTCCAAAACCAAAGGTTTCTGAGACTGAAAAACAGTCATCTTCTACCACACTGGTAAAGATGAATGTTCCTTTGGATTACTATGTGAAACTTGAGAAAGAAATGCAAAAATCTGAGAGGAAAGATGTTCAAAAGAAAGACCAACCATCTGGTCAACCTCAGAAAGATGAATTTTTCTTATACAAAAAGGTTAAGGTTGGGTCTGTAGAAAGCTTGAAAATGAATGATAAGAATTTTCCACCATTGATTACCAAAACAACTCACATTAATGTCAAGTTACCTGAGTCCAAAGAGGCTTGGGTAGCATCTAAATCTAACTAAGTGCTTGTGGTATGTGCAGGAGCTTCCGAGATCCGTTTCACGATGGATTATGGATAGTGGAGCTTCTCGGCACATGATAGGAAAAACGGCACTGTTGTACGATGTTAGGACTTTCAATGGAGGTTATGTAGGTTTTGCTGGTAATCAAGGAGGTAGGATAATTGGATAAGGAACATTATCCAATGGGATTGTTACGTTTGACAGAGTGAATTACATCGCCGAGCTTGAGAATAATCTTCTGAATATCTCTCAGATTTGTGACAGGATGTATACCACTCATTTTACTGACAAAGAATGTTTGATCTTGAAGCCAGGATTTGTTATCCCCGAAGAATGGATTATCATGAGAGCACCAAGAGTCAATGATCTGTACGTGTTGGATATGAGTGTAGCAACTACAACCACGGGTCAGGCTCATTGTTTTGTGTCTAGAGCAACGGAGAAAGAATCGTAATTATGGAACCGCAAGATGGGGCATATACATTTGAGAAAAATGAATCATTTGGTGCACAATGATTTAGTTACGGGTGTTCACATTAAAGGATTTCATCTGGTGGGGAGTGCATTAGCTGCGTCAAAGGCAAGCAGAAGAAAAAGTCACACCCTCAAAAGCAAGTCAATTCAGTCTCAAGACCTTTAGAGAGACTTCATATGGACTTGTTTGGTCCAGTGAACGTCAAAAGTATTACTGGGGATATCTTTTGTCTTGTGGTTACTGATGATTATTCCAGATTTTCATGGGTATCTTTTCTGAAGTCGAAAGATGAAACGTTTGAAAGCCTGATGGCGTTGTTCAGTAAAATTGAAAACTTGTACCAAAGGCGAATCAGAAGAATCAGAAGTGATAATGGTACTGAATTCAAGAACAACAAGATGGAAGAATACTGTGATGAAAGAGGTATATTGCAAGAATTTAGTGCTCCTTACACTCCGCAACAAAATGGAGTAGCCGAACGAAAGAACAGGACGCTAATCGAAACGGCTAGGACGATGCTTGCTGATTCAAAGCTTCCAATAAAGTTTTGGGCAGAAGCAGTTTCCGCCACTTACTATACTCTCAACAGGGTTCTCATGATCAAGAAGTTCAACAAAACGTGTTCCAAGCTGATCAATAACCGCAAGCCGAACCTGAAGTATTTAGAACCGTTTGGATCTCCCTGCATAGTTCTAGAGCCTTCTGGTAAGTTTGGTCCAAAGAGCATCGAGGGAATATTTGTGGGATATGCAAGTCCTATGAAACGAGTCTTTGTTCCAAGCTTGAAGCGGATTATTGAGGCGCAAAATGTTGAATGTCAAGGCAATACAATGCCACCACAAAATCCTGGTGATTCATGGCGTTTTCAATATGATACTTTATGGGATTCGTTTGACATGAGAGAAGAGGAAGAAGAAGATTTCTTTGATGAGTTGGATATTCTGAGAGAGTATGAATCATCTCAGGAAAGGTTCTCAGCTGAGTATTCAAGTCGACCTCGACAAACTTCAAATAACGATGAAGCAGGTCCAAGCAATGCTGGAGAACATGATGATATTCAACAAGATGAAGTTGCTCAAGATAATCAGACGGCAGAGAAGGATAATCAAGAATCTGAGAACGGACCAGTATTCGATCATCGTGATTCAGATTCTGAGGGGGAGCAAATTCAGATTTCAGGTCAAACAAACCCAGTCTGTGAACAAGTTGCAAATCAGAATGTTACCAATCTGGAGAGCGATGTAGATTGTGACAACTCGAATTTCTAAGATTCATATTTCGCATTTATTGCACGTTCATTTATTGTTAGTTGTTTATTTGCACAACTAGTTTCTATGGAATTGTATACGCTTTGGTGCAATAAATCGTAGTGTGTGATTGTACATGGTTGTTTGTTAATTATGAAAGATTTGTCATAAATATAAACTTGGTGATGAAACTGTGAAATTGTTGTGAAATGGTGTACTTGTGTAAAATATAACAATAGAGGGTGTAAAGAGTCATTAGTGAAACATAAATAATACTTAACCCTAAATCATTCACTAAACCTCACACAAGAAACAAGGCACGTACTTTCATTCTTTGGTTTTCTCTGGCAATCATCACATCATCATTGACAAGCTATTCATCACTTTCGATTTCCACATTTTCTCTAGAATCAACACAAGGTAAATGATTATTGTTTATTGATTGTTTGATTGTATCAATTCTTGATTATTAGAACACTTGTAAACCCTAGCTTGCATATGATGGTTCTGTGATTGATTGATTCTGATTACTGATTGAATTCTGATGATTGAGAAATGAATTAGATTAGTGTGTAATCAATTGCCTGATGTTAAGATACAAGTCATGATAGAATGATTGATTGATAAGTGATTTCTGTTCTGCAAATGTATGAGTTAGGGTTTCTTGATTGCATGAACGTAAGTGTAACTGTCCCAATGATTCTGTGTACTAGCTATGGAAATCACGTATGTTAAAGTTCGGAGTAAATAGTCAGAGTTTTGTTACTAATGGATATCCGAATTTTAAACCAAGGAAACACTTGTCTGAGTTTTATTATATCATGCTAGTCCGACCTTTAACAACATCCAAAGGTCCGAGTTTGATCAATGTATATGTAGGTCTGAGTTTTTGTTACTACTTGATGTCCGAGTTTTGTTAAAGGAAACTTATGTTCGGCTTTTGTTTACTTATGTGTGCCCGAATTTTGACCAAGGTTGTAAATGAACCCGACTTTTATGTATAACCAAAGAGTCCGACTTTTTCTATTAATTCATCAATGTTTCCGACTTATACAAGTATAAGAGGGTCCGAGTTTATTCATATAGATAAGAGGTCCGACCCTTTTAGCAATTAATCCTGTCCGACCTTTGTGATGTGGTTGTCCGAAATTTTAAGCATATGATCTCTGATCCGAGTTTTAACAGTTATCATGGTGTCCGAGTTTTACTTGTGGTCCGACTTTTGACCCTCATTCCCTTTAGTCCGAGTTTAAACCCCCATTCCCCCATGTCCGACTTTTGACACCCATCCCCCTTATCCGAATTTTAAAGGGGATTAACCCCAACACATATGTCCGAGTTTTAAGAAGGGAAGCCCCCTTGATTCTGTCCGAGTTTCATGCAATGGACTCCTGTCCGAGTTTTGAACAGGGGAAACCCCCCCCCCACACTTAAGAAGGGCAAGGCCCTGTCTACCTTGTGTATGATTAACATGAGGCCAGGTATTGTATGTTAATTTATGATTAGATCTGTTAGATGTGTATGCTACTGTGTTTTGTAACAAACTCTGATGAAGCTTGACAACGATGTTAATATGTTAAGTACGTTAACGTTGGCAATTAGGTTAAATATCCACGGTAGATTAAACAGTGAAAATCAAAGACGTGACGCATGAATTATGTGAATACGATTAACTGTCTACGTGATGTATGATTCTGTATGATCGCATGATACTGAATGCAACTGTATGATCCCGTATGTGTGAACATTCGATGTGATATCAGACTATACACAATATGCACACAAAACACATTGCTTGAATGTCAATGACTTGCAAACCCTAATTGGATGCAAACACTTACATCGAATCATGTGCAATATATCCTAGGTCGTGTGTAACGGACTTAGACGATTAACAAACCCTAGAAGCAATAACATACCGAGCAAACCAAGGTGAGTTCACACAGCCAAGGCATGGGGTTCCCGGGTGGGAATGGGATTTGATGAACTATTGTACATACTCCGCTGATAGAACTACGACTAGACTAGTAACACTTATTGAACTGATCTTCGCACACCTGCCAAGGGTTGGCCGCGATATTATGACTGACTTCGCACACCTGCCTTTGGAAGGCCGCGAACTGAAATTTACTAATCTTCGCACACCTGCCTGGTAGGCCGCGATACAGATAAACCTAGTCTAGAATACTCGGGATGAACATCCCCTAATATCTTCGCATACCTGCCTGGGAGGCCGCGATGGAAACTAATACGATACATGATATAACGAACGAACATACTACTACTCACACTATACTATTACTGAACTGTTAACTATGAACTCGCTCAACTAGTTGTTGACTCTCTGCTACATGCCTTGCAGGACATTAGGTACATATGGAGCTTGCACAGGGAGGAGCAGGTCGTTGTGGAGCATGGATCGTGGATGTTTTGATAAAGTTTATAACACTTAAACTTATTACATACTTTGGGTTTCATGATTATGCTTCCGCTACTTAAACTATGTTTGGTTGGAACATCAATTGTATTGAATTGGGTTTTACAAACTACTTTGATTATTATACATACTATGTTCAATATGATTGGTGGCTTGATCCTGGTCAGTCACGCTCCCAAGCGGTGATACTCCGCAGGTGGATTTTTGGGGGTGTGACAGATTGGTATCAGAGCCATTGGTTATAGAGAACTTGGTTTTAATATGGGAAAACGTTTTTATTAAAACCAGACTATAACCAGAACAGTGCTCTCAACGATCCACAACGACGCTTCGCTCCACGTGCAAGACTCAACATCCTAGGTAATAAGGTTTATGTTTATTGCCTACATGCTAGAATTGCATAGAACTTTGCTCGTAGTATGCTTACATTACTTTGCTCACTACTTGTTACTGCTTGAGAACACCTGTGTGCCTACACTTTTCTGTCATCGCACTACTCGCGAACCATTCATACTTATGCTACCTTTACTGTTCGATCATGTCTGGACGTGTTAACACGACTCAAGCCCAGTTGACGGCTCTCATTAACGAACAAGTTGTTGTGGCGCTTACAGCCGCACAAGCAGTAGGTATAACCTGCTATTCCAGACCTATCCTAGGATGTTAGATCCTACTCTCGTGACCCAACTCTCGCGCTTAACCTTGACCTATCTTTCTCGCGCAACGGGTCAGAACGCACAGCAGCCTGTCTGCACATCCAAGAACTTCATGGACTGTCGTCCAAGCACATCCAGTGGCACAGAAGGAGCAGTGGGACTACTCCATTGGTTTGGGAAGCTCGAGTCAGTATCCAAGATGAGTGAATGCCCTGAGGCACGCAGGGTCAAGTACGCCACTGGAAGGGATCGCGCTAACCTGGTGGAACGCGCAAGTACAGATACCAGGGTTGGCAGCTGCTAACGCCACCCCCTGGAACGAATTCAAAGAACGCATTAAAAGGGAATACTACACGCTTGATGACATCCACAAGTTGGAAGTGGAGCTTTACCATTTGAAAATGACGGGGTCAGAAATTGAAGCTTATACGAAACGGTCGAACGAACTGGCCATCTTGTGTCCAACCATGGTGGACCCTCCAATCAAGCGTATCGAATTGTACCTCAAGGGTCTAGCCTCAGAGATTCAGAGCCATGCTACATCAGCTAACCTCGACAATATCCAAGACATTCAGCGTCTTGCTCATCGCCTCACGGATCAGGCAGTGGAACAGAACAGGCTGCCTAGTTGTATCAGCACTATTACTACCGCTATCACTTCTGCTACTCCCGCTACTCCTAGTGACAACAAGCGGAAATGGGATGGGTATTCCAGCAAGGGTTCAGCTACCGTTCAGTCTCAAGCACAGCAGCAGCGCAAGAATAGTGATCACCAGAGCCGAGTCAGCCAACTTCTGGTGGTCAGGGGCAGGGTGGATATCGGGGAATTCACCCAATGTGTAACTAATGCAACAGACACCACGGTGGTTAGTGCAACGAGGGACGTTGCCGGAGGTGTCTCAAGATGGGCCATGAAGCTAAGGATTCAGGAGCCCACGGCCTGCAAATCGGAATCGCCAGCAGCAACAGCAAGCAGAAATCCTATGCAAAGAAAAGGTTGTTCGCATTCCTCGTTCTGGTCAAGAACCTCTCGAAGTTCAAGGCGACAAGAGTGGTGCTGTGGTTGGCATCACCTCTTTCTTGAAGGCTCAGAAATGTTTGCGGAAGGGCCACACCGCAATTTTGGCTCTCGCTACTGACGCATTAACGAAAGAAAAGAAGTTGGAAGACCATCCAGTTGTACGCGACTTTCCTCATGTTTTCCTAAAGATTTACTTGGTCTACCGCCTCATCGTCAGGTCGAATTCCAAATCGAGCTCGCTCCAGGAGCAGCACCCATAGCTCGAGCACCGTATCGCTTAGCTCCACCAGAATCGGAAGAACTATCGACGCAGCTACAAGAAATCTTGGATAAGGGATTTATCCGACCTATCTCTTCGCCTTGGGGAGCTACAAGAACTATTGGATACCAATTATCTGTGAAAAAAAAGAAGGATGGCACCTTCAGGATGTGAAATTGATTACCGTGAACTGAACAAGGTCACAGTGAAGAACCGTTATCCTCTTCCACGCATTGACGACTTATTCGACCAGTTGCAAGGGTCGAGTTACTACTCCAAGATTGATCTAAGGTCTGGTTATCATCAGCTGAGAGTTCGGGATGAGGACGTCTCCAAGACAGCATTCAGAACTCGCTATGGTCATTACGAGTTCCTAGTCATGCCATTTGGGCTTACGAACGCGCCTGCAGTTTTCATGGATTTTATGAACAGGGTGTGCAAACCCTATCTAGACAAGTCCGTCATCGTTTTCGTCGACGACATCCTGATCTACTCCAAGAGTCAGGAGGAACACGAGCAGCACCTGCGTCTTATCTTGGAACTTCTTCGAAAGGAACAACTGTACGCCAAGTTTTCAAAATGCGACTTCTGGCTTCGTGAAGTCCACTTCTTAGGCCATGTGGTGAACAGGGATGGGATTCATGTCAATCCATCCAAGGTGGATTCGATCAGGAACTGGCCTGCACCACGTACACCAACGGAAATACGCCAATTCTTGGGTTTGGCGGGTTACTACAGACAGTTTACCAGAGATTTCTCAAAGATTGCTCAGCTACTTACACTACTGACACAGAAGGGTGTCACCTACCGTTGGGGAGATCCCCAGGAAACCGCTTTCCAGTACCTAAAGGATAGGCTTTGCAGCGCACCTATTCTCTCATTGCCAGAGGGCACGGACGATTTCGTAGTAGATTGTGATGCATCCATCCAGGGTCTTGGATGTGTGTTAAAGCAGTGCGACAAGGTCATTGCTTACGTTTCGCGGCAACTCAAAGTTCACGAACGGAATTTCACGACGCACGATTTAGAGTTGGGAGCTGTTGTTTTCGCGCATAAGATATGGCGACACTACTTGTACGGTACCAAGTGCACTATCTACACCGATCACAGGAGTCTCGAGCATATCCTTAAGCAAAAGGAATTGAACATGCGTCAACGACGATGGGTCGAGTTACTTAATGATTACGAATGCGCCATCAAGTACCATCCAGGCAAAGCCAATGTTGTGGCTGACGCTCTCAGTCGAAAAGACTCTCTACCTAGGCGGGTACGAGCTTTGCAGCTCACTATTCAGTCTGAGCTTCCTACACAAATACGAGATGCTCGGGTGGAAGCATTGAAACCAGAAAACGTTAAGGCTGAAGCCTTACGCGACTCAAGGCAACGATTAGAACAAAAGGAAGACGACGCCTACTATGTAACAGGACGTATTTGGGTCCCACTCTATGGCGATCTACGCGAACTTGTGATGGATGAAGCGCACGAGTCTCGCTACTCAGTACATCCAGGGTCGGATAAAATGTACCACGATATCCGAACAACGTATTGGTGGCCAAACATGAAAGATCCTATCGCAACTTACGTCGGCAAGTGTTTGACTTGTGCGAGGGTTAAAGTTGAATACCAGAAACCTTCAGGCCTACTGCAACAACCCAGGATACCACAGTGGAAATGGGAAGAAATTTCCATGGATTTCGTAACTGGCCTGCCCAGATCCCAGCGTGGGAACGACACTATTTGGGTGATCGTTGATCGACTCACAAAGTCTGCTCATTTCTTGGCTATCAAAGAAACAGACAAGTTTTACACACTAGCAGACCTATACGTAAAGGAAATAGTCTCGAGGCACGGGGTGCCCACATCTATTATTTCGGATCGCGATGCACGATTCACATCAGAACTATGGCAAGCAATGCACAAGGCTTTTGGCTCTCGGCTAGATATGAGCACGGCTTATCACCCTCAGACGGATGGGCAGTCTGAGCGCACGATCCAAACTCTTGAAGACATGCTTCGGGCATGTGTTATCGACTTCGGCAACAGCTGGGAAAAACACCTCCCTTTAGTGGAGTTTTCGTACAATAACAGTTACCATACCAGCATACAAGCCGCTCCATTCGAGGCATTGTACGGGCGTAAATGCCGGTCACCTCTCTGTTGGGCGGAGGTGGGGGATAGTCAGATTACAGGTCCAGAAATGGTAGTTGATGCTACCGAACGAATAGCACAAATACGACAACGTATGGCGGCAGCACGCGACCGTCAGAAAAGCTATGCGGATAAGTGTAGGAAGCCATTGGAATTTCAGGTCGGGGACCGGGTTTTACTTAAAGTCTCACCCTGGAAGGGTGTGGTTAGATTCGGTAAACGAAGCAAGCTCAATCCACGGTATGTTGGACCGTTCGAAATCACAGAAAGAATAGGCAAGGTAGCCTACAACCTAAACCTACCAGCTGAACTCGGTGCAGTTCATAACGTATTTCACGTGTCGAATCTGAGAAAGTGCCTGTCAGATGAGACCCTCATAGTTCCTTTCAAGGAACTCACTATCGACGAGCGGTTGCAGTTCATCGAGGAACCAGTTGAAATCACGGACCGGGATGTTAAGGTCCTCAAACACAAGAAAATCCCTCTTGTCTGAGTTCGTTGGAACTCCAAACGTGGCCTAGAGTACACCTGGGAACGCGAAGACCAGATGACGGAAAAGTACCCCCAGTTATTCGAAACCAATGCAACCACTACTGAGGCTGAAGCTACTACTACAGAATTTCGGGACGAAATTCCAAACCAACGGGGGGATGATGTGACACCCCAGGAAAACCAGTAAACGATACAACTTACCTAGCTTCCTCAGTAACCGCATGCTAAATTTCGGGACGAAATTTCTTTCAAGTTGGGGATAATGTGACAACTCGAATTTCTAAGATTCATATTTCGCATTTATTGCACGTTCATTTATTGTTAGTTGTTTATTTGCACAACTAGTTTCTATGGAATTGTATACGCTTTGGTGCAATAAATCGTAGTGTGTGATTGTACATGGTTGTTTGTTAATTATGAAAGATTTGTCATAAATATAAACTTGGTGATGAAACTGTGAAATTGTTGTGAAATGGTGTACTTGTGTAAAATATAACAATAGAGGGTGTAAAGAGTCATTAGTGAAACATAAATAATACTTAACCCTAAATCATTCACTAAACCTCACACAAGAAACAAGGCACGTACTTTCATTCTTTGGTTTTCTCTAGCAATCATCACATCATCATTGACAAGCTATTCATCACTTTCGATTTCCACATTTTCTCTAGAATCAACACAAGGTAAATGATTATTGTTTATTGATTGTTTGATTGTATCAATTCTTGATTATTAGAACACTTGTAAACCCTAGCTTGCATATGATGGTTCTGTGATTGATTGATTCTGATTACTGATTGAATTCTGATGATTGAGAAATGAATTAGATTAGTGTGTAATCAATTGCCTGATGTTAAGATACAAGTCATGATAGAATGATTGATTGATAAGTGATTTCTGTTCTGCAAATGTATGAGTTAGGGTTTCTTGATCGCATGAACGTAAGTGTAACTGTCCCAATGATTCTGTGTACTAGCTATGGAAATCACGTATGTTAAAGTTCGGAGTAAATAGTCAGAGTTTTGTTACTAATGGATATCCGAATTTTAAACCAAGGAAACACTTGTCTGAGTTTTATTATATCATGCTAGTCCGACCTTTAACAACATCCAAAGGTCCGAGTTTGATCAATGTATATGTAGGTCTGAGTTTTTGTTACTACTTGATGTCCGAGTTTTGTTAAAGGAAACTTATGTTCGGCTTTTGTTTACTTATGTGTGCCCGAATTTTGACCAAGGTTGTAAATGAACCCGACTTTTATGTATAACCAAAGAGTCCGACTTTTTCTATTAATTCATCAATGTTTCCGACTTATACAAGTATAAGAGGGTCCGAGTTTATTCATATAGATAAGAGGTCCGACCCTTTTAGCAATTAATCCTGTCCGACCTTTGTGATGTGGTTGTCCGAAATTTTAAGCATATGATCTCTGATCCGAGTTTTAACAGTTATCATGGTGTCCGAGTTTTACTTGTGGTCCGACTTTTGACCCTCATTCCCTTTAGTCCGAGTTTAAACCCCCATTCCCCCATGTCCGACTTTTGACACCCATCCCCCTTATCTGAATTTTAAAGGGGATTAACCCCAACACATATGTCCGAGTTTTAAGAAGGGAAGCCCCCTTGATTCTGTCCGAGTTTCATGCAATGGACTCCTGTCCGAGTTTTGAACAGGGGAAACCCCCCCCCCCACACTTAAGAAGGGCAAGGCCCTGTCTACCTTGTGTATGATTAACATGAGGCAAGGTATTGTATGTTAATTTATGATTAGATCTGTTAGATGTGTATGCTACTGTGTTTTGTAACAAACTCTGATGAAGCTTGACAACGATGTTAATATGTTAAGTACGTTAACGTTGGCAATTAGGTTAAATATCCACGGTAGATTAAACAGTGAAAATCAAAGGCGTGACGCATGAATTATGTGAATACGATTAACTGTCTACGTGATGTATGATTCTGTATGATCGCATGATACTGAATGCAACTGTATGATCCCGTATGTGTGAACATTCGATGTGATATCAGACTGTACACAATATGCACACAAAACACATTGCTTGAATGTCAATGACTTGCAAACCCTAATTGGATGCAAACACTTACATCGAATCATGTGCAATATATCCTAGGTCGTGTGTAACGGACTTAGACGATTAACAAACCCTAGAAGCAATAACATACCGAGCAAACCAAGGTGAGTTCACACAGCCAAGGCATGGGGTTCCCGGGTGGGAATGGGATTTGATGAACTATTGTACATACTCCGCTGATAGAACTACGACTAGACTAGTAACACTTATTGAACTGATCTTCGCACACCTGCCAAGGGTTGGCCGCGATATTATGACTGACTTCGCACACCTGCCTTTGGAAGGCCGCGAACTGAAATTTACTAATCTTCGCACACCTGCCTGGTAGGCCGCGATACAGATAAACCTAGTCTAGAATACTCGGGATGAACATCCCCTAATATCTTCGCATACCTGCCTGGGAGGCCGCGATGGAAACTAATACGATACATGATATAACGAACGAACATACTACTACTCACACTATACTATTACTGAACTGTTAACTGTGAACTCGCTCAACTAGTTGTTGACTCTCGGCTACATGCCTTGCAGGACATTAGGTACATATGGAGCTTGCACAGGGAGGAGCAGGTCGTTGTGGAGCATGGATCGTGGATGTTTTGATAAAGTTTATAACACTTAAACTTATTACATACTTTGGGTTTCATGATTATGCTTCCGCTACTTAAACTATGTTTGGTTGGAACATCAATTGTATTGAATTGGGTTTTACAAACTACTTTGATTATTATACATACTATGTTCAATATGATTGGTGGCTTGATCCTGGTCAGTCACGCTCCCAAGCGGTGATACTCCGCAGGTGGATTTTTGGGGGTGTGACATAGATGTTCTAAGCGAAGTGATGCCAAGAACTCATTCATACCATCAAGAGGATTTGATCATAGGAGGATTGCAATCAGCGTTCGCACAAGACGTCAAATTGACCAAGGGCTTACTTGTTTTTATTCTACAGTTGCTTCTTTACAAACTGATTTTTCACATAGTTGTTTTATTTCGCAGATCGAACCGAGAACATACAAAGAGGCGTTAACTGAAGATTCTTGGGTCAATGCTATGCAAGAAGAGTTAAGTCAGTTCGAGAAGTTAGGAGTGTGGAAGTTGGTAGATTTGCCGGACGCTCACAGGAAAATTAACACAAAATGGGTATTTAAATGCAAGAGAGATGACCGAGGAGTTGTTGTTTGAAACAAAGCTCGACTCGTAGTCTAGGGCTTTAGTCAACAGGAGGGTATTGATTTTACAGAAGTTTATGCTCCTGTGGCTCGACTAGAAGCAATTAGCATCTTTCTGGCATTTGCATCGTAGAAAACCTTCAAAGTCTTTCAGTTAGATGTTAAATCGTCGTTTCTTTATGGGAAGGTTAAAGAGGAGGTATATGTCAGACAGCCGCCGGGCTTCTCCGATCCAATCCACAAAAACAAGGTTTATTTGCTGGATAAAGCGCTGTATGGTTTACACCAGGCCCCGAGAGCTTGGTACGAGACTTTGTCTCAACACCTACTATCCAACAGCTTCATCCGAGGAAAAGTGGATGCCACTCCCTTCACCAAAGAGGTCGACGGACATCTTCTGATTGTTCAGATATACGTGGACGACATAATATTTGGGTCAACAAATGAGAAACTATGCAAAGATTTTGAATCGGTTATGAAGCAAAAGTTTGAAATGTCATCGATGGGGGAGATGAAATTCTTCTTGGGACTTTGTTAGTGCATTACGTCTATTGACTTCATCTTGCATCATGTAATAGAATAGGATAGATTAGAATAATCAGTGCACGAGGTTCGAGAGTCGAAACTTAGTGGTTATGCAAGAGGTTCCGCTTATATGGACAATGTCCATAAAAGCGAAACCACAAGCATGAGGTTTCGCTCATATGGACGTCCATATAAGCGAAACTACCTCAACTATATATAGGTGCATTGTTGTTCATTTGGCAACGGATCTGGAAATTGTAACGAAGTGCTGCCAAATTGCTTTCAGGTTGTAAACATTGTTAAATCAATCAAAGAAGCATTATAATTAGTTTGAGCGTCCGTTTCACTGATTCCGCCTTTGAATCGGATTCACAACTCTTCTGATTGACTCATTCAGGTTCAACAACGATCCTACAAGTGGTATCAGAGCACAGGAGGAAGAGTTTAGCTCAATTGGATCTGTTTTCTGTCTTCTACACCTTCTTTTTCGATCTGATCAAGTTTCCACGGTTAAAATCGGCCAAATTTTTCACAGAACGTGTATTAGTGGATAATAACAAACCCTTGAAAGTTTCATATCAAAATTCGACTAAAAATGGACCAAATCACCTTCAAATGTGGTTTCGCTTATTCGGACAACGTGTGGTTTCGCTCATAGATCCACATGGTTTCGCTCCAGTGAACAAAATTTCAAAGGGTTTCTCTCTTGTGACACTTAGTTCATTGAAGTTTCGCTCAAAATACATTGTTCCGCTCAAAGGTTTCGCTCGAACGTACATTGTAGTTCTGCTCATACGTACATTGAGCAGTTCCGCTTTTTCGGACATAACCAGTTCCGCTTATTCGAACATAATCAGGTTCCGCTCATTTGGTCTAATGAGGTTCCGCTTATAAGTCAAAACAGGTTCCGCTCATTTGTCATCAACACTGATATTTCGCTTATTTGACATCAAAAGGGTTTCACTTATACAGACATAAGATAGTTTCGCTTTTTAGTCATCAATCAGGTTTCGCTTATATGTCCAACCTAATTTCGCTCATAAGGCAACTCTAAAGACTGATTTCGCTCGTGTGTCACATTTCGCTCGATAATGAACATTTTCGCGTCAAGATCATTTCACGACAATCGAGTGTCAGTGTATTTCAGATTACTTGATATTGTTTAAACTGATTGAGGTTGTTTGTTTGCTTTCAGGTTATTGAATTTCAGGTGATTAAAGATGTCAAACAACGGTGAAGAGTTCTACAACACATTTTACAACGCGTTCACTTCCGAATCGACAGATAGAAGATCTGAGTTGAAAGAATATTCAAGATAGATTTCGGAGAATTTGAAGTTTGAGAACATGTACGGAAGCCAACAGAAGCCACCAAAGTTAATGAAAGTTGAAGACTATAACTGGTGGAAAAACAGATTTGAGGGTTGGGTAAAAGCTTTCGCTCCTGAAAGCTGGTTAAAATTAACAAATGGATACATTGAACCAGTGAAAGAGGGAGGAGAGTTAATCGATCCAAAAGATTTCACAGACATAGACATAAAAAATGTTGTGGCTGAATATAAAATGATCACATTAATCAAACAGTCAGTGAGAGAGGATATTATCTCATTGCTTGAACAGGAGAAAACTTCAAAGAGTTTGTGGGAAACGTTAGGGAAAAAATGTATAGGAAGTAATGAAATTGTCAAAAACAAAAAGAAATTGTTGCGTCAAGAGTTTGATTTATTCAGTTGTATGAAAAATGAATCTGTTTGTAAAATGATCGAGAGATTCGGACATCTAAAAATGGAGTTGGCCAGACATGAAATCAAATTTTCTAAAGAGGAGATGGTGGATAAATTGTTTGATTCATTGCCCAATGATCAATATTGGCAATACTTCGCTCTAATGCTGAAAAACACAATCAAGCGTAATGATTTAAAAGTGGATTTGCTGATTGAAAGGCTTGAAAGTCATGAGTTGGAGATAAAAAGATCCAAAGTCAACAGTCCAGCTTATCAGCAGAATGTGGAACTTTACTACAGAGGAAATGCACCACAGGCTGGATCTCCAAGAACAGCGTTTTCTACAGAAAGTTCAAGCTCAGTGAACAATGAAAGTCTTCACAGTGGTTTTCACAGTGGATCTTCTTCAAACACTTCAGACCAATCTGCTTCAAAGAATCTATTCCAGTGAAATATCGCAGTTGATTTGAAGAATGGGCAGAATTTCAGCGAAGAATCAGCGAAACAACAGATGGTTTTCTTGGCATCTGTACTTGAATCGTATGAAAGCCTCGTTGCAGGGAAGATTGGCAATACCAATTTGACGAAAGAAGATTATGATCAATTAGACCCCGAGGAGATGGAACTAATGGATATAAGATGATGCATGGCCAGTGCGGTTCGTCGAGCACAGCGGTTCATGGAGATCACGGGGAGAAAGTCAATTGGTGGACCATCTACCAAACTGGGATTTGATAAATCCAATGTGACATGCTTCAAATGCAAACAAAAAGGTCACTTCAAGCGCGAGTGAAGAAATGCGTATGCTGCTGATGACTCTGAAAACCCGTTCAACGAAGATTATTACAAGAAAGCGATTTACCATCAGAACAAGTCTGAGCCACCAAGATTGAAACAGCCTGAAGAAAAATCAAGGGCTCTTGCAGTTATATATGATGATGAAGGTTACGACTGGAGTCAAGTTTGCCCAGAAAAAGATGTTGTTGGGTATGCATTTGTTGCTGATGCTGATCCTGATAGATGGTGGAAAGCAGACTATGCAAGATGGGAAATTGGAAAATTAAACGAACCTTTCAAAGAAGCACAGAGAGCCAAACGATGGAATGAAGAATTGGAATGTTACATGGATCCACGGGGTAATCCGGTTGTTGACCCATCAAAAGTGGATTTCAAAGCTGTAACAAATTTGCTTCCAAGGCAGGCTACTTTCAACACACTAAGGTTATCTGATAAAGCATATCTGCCTGATTTAGAGAAGAAGATAAGAGAGATTTGTGAAGCAATTTTACCGAAGGTGGTAGAGATGAAGAAGAGAAAAGAAGAAGAATTGAAGAAGATGATTGAAGAAGTAAAAACTGTTGCGAAGACTGCTGCTGAAGAGGGACAGAAAGCTGAAGAAGAACAGAAGATTGAGGAAGCACTTAAAGAAGGAAAAGAGGATAAGAAAGAGGAGGTTCAGAAAGCTGAGATAGAAGAATCGGTGCTGAAAGAGACTGAGGTAAGAAAATCTTCTGACTCATCAAATGTCAAATTGGTTGATGAAAAGGAAAACAAGTGCAGGAATTGCATAGAAATGTGCAAAGCCTGTACTGAAAAAGATGATATCATAGAAACAAAAGACAATGACATAGTTAAACTTGAAAATGTTTTCACAACAAAATGTAAAGAAATGATTGAAACAAAAGAAATTTTAAAATTAAAAGTTGAAAAGCTAACACAGAAATGTCAAGGTCTTGAAAAGGATAATGAGGTTTATCGACAACTGTGTACAGTAAAATGTGTCGATTGTGTTGAAAAAGAATCTAAATTTCAAGATTTACAAAAACAGTATGATTCTTTAAAGTGGTCAAGTCAGAGAGTACAAGAAGCTTATGATACTTTGAAGAGCCAAGTCAAAAGTTTTGATCAAAGATTATCTGAAACTTTAGTCACTAAAGAAATGTATGAAAGAAAGTTTAAAGAAAAGCAAATTGAATTAAACAAATGTGTTGATGAAATTGCTAATCTTAAACAAGTCTTGGCTGAAAAAGAAAAGATTGTTACAAAACTTCAAAGCTATCATAACTCTTCATACATTCTCGAACGCATTTTCAACATCACACCAGATGACAAAGATACTAATAATTGCAAAAAGGGTATTGGTTCAAAATTTCATCAGGTACCACCACCATTGAGAAACAATTATACTTTTTATTATGAGGAAAAGGTGGCAAAGGGTTTGAACATAGCTGACCAATTACCTGAAAGTATCGATGTGTCTTACACCAAATCTGATGATGCTGATGATTCAGAGGTGGTAAGTAAGGTGGTTGATAGTGTTTTGAAAGATGAGTCTACAAAAGGTAAGTCTGAAGCACAGGATGAAGATGAAGGAAATCTTTATGATGGATATCTGAGAAACACAAAATCCGAGAAAAATTTGAATGATGATTCAAAGGGATTGGTTTATACCATGATTGGATCGGACAAATTATTCTTAGATGTTGTATTCCTGATTCAAAATGTGATTTCAGAAAAGGTTGATAAAGTTTTCAAAATGGTTGAGATTGAAAAGTATGAGATTCCAAAGTTTGTTGGTAAAGGTCATAAATCTTTTTATAACAAACCTGGTTCTAAGAAGAAAAACATGAAGGCTGGTTTGGGTTATAAAAGGAAACAGAATTGGAATCAAAGTAAAAAACAAAATTTGCAACAAAAGATGAATTTTGTTCAAGGGAAAAGCTTGAAAGAAGAGGAAAAACTCAAATTTGGACAACAGTCTAATGAGGAGTTTGATGTTAGGAAAAAGAAACAACAACATGCCAAGGATGTTTCAAAGAAAGTGTGTTTTAAATGTGATCAAATTGGACATGTTGCACGAAAGTGTCCAAATCCGAAGCCTGTTGATGTTGAAAAACAGAAATCTGAGAATGTGAAACAAAGGTCAACCAGATTTGATTCGAAACAAACTTGGCGATACAATATGAACAAGTTTGCTTCCAATAAAAAATGGAAATCAAGTTCGAACAAGTTTGAGTCAAGACAGACCTGGAATTCTCACACACCCAGATTCAAAACAACATAAAGTTGGAGAACATCTGTTGATATGACAAAACCTCAAGAGTTTTGGAAACCTAAAAATGTTGTTCAAAATCAAAAGGTTCAAAAAGTGACAAACTTTTACAAAAGAGGTACTCCGAAAGGTCAAGTGCGGAGTGCTAAGAAACAAGTGACGTCGGTAAAAGATGTGAAAGTTGAGATCAAAGCTGAAAAAGTTTTAAATGACAAAGAATTTCCAAAATTGAATGAAAATTATTGTGTTGAAATGCCTAAGGTCCAACAAACCTGGGCTAAATTGTTCAAATGATTGATAAAGTTTGCATGTGCAGGTGCTCAATGAAGCTGAAGATTGTGAGAATGGTAGTTTGGTTTGGTTGAACAGGGAGTTTAGTTTGAGTGTTGTTTGTACATAAATAAACAATATTTTTAAAACCCTAAAAACTTGATAAAGTAAAAACCAAAAATATGTGTTTAGTTTTGGTAAAATTTGGAAAACCAAAAATATGTTTGTTTCAAATTTTGATTGAATAAATGTTGATTGAATACGCCGAAACTCTCACGGCTGAACAAACATGATTACGTTCACCAGATTGAAAAACGGTTTTCAAACTGTAAAAATCAATGTGTTGTAAATCATGGGGGTAATTACTGTTTTTAGTGTAATTCAGTTCACAAGATGCAGAACACGGATGGCGAGACAAAGCTATCAGTATCGGGTTGTCAATTTTTAATGATTGTGCATTTTAGGGGGAGAAGAATTGTCAGAAAATACAAAAACATTAGAAAATTTGAAAAAGCCAAAAACATGATAAAATTCAAAAATTTGAGTTTTGCGTAAAAAGAGGAGATGATAGAACCTCAGTAGACAGTTATGGTATGCTAAAGAATTGTAAAGAATTAATAAGCGTTAAACAGTCTCACTGATGATATGTCGATAGGTTTTTATACACTTAGTAAACTTTTTCGGGATATAAACCTAAATTCAAACACTTGCTTATTTCGTGAGGAACACTACTTGGATATATAGGTAACCCTTGAAATCTCGTTTGAAAGGTCCCATATTCTGAGATACTAGGTCTTTATACTCAGTGATATCTGGGGTATTATTCCGGGACTTCTGCTGAATGGAAGTTCTGACCTAGTCCCCGAATAATACTTTCTCGCATTGCTTGAAATATAGCAATCACCCTCAGCATAAAAAACGATGAAACATTGCAAAATGCTAATCGTGTGCTGTTGTAACTAAAAGATCCTCTATAGGGGACACACCGAAAAGTCGAAGCCGTTATCTCTCTGCGTATACGGAAGTATCGACCTGAGCTCTCACGGCCCTCGCATTTAACCCCTTACAGATATCATTTGTGGTATACTCATCTGTAAGACTGGATATTTCGGATTCTGGATACGGGAGTATATTCAAGAGGTGGGACACATGAATAAGTTTAAGGTCTTAAAACATCTAAATCGTATCCTGAATTAGTTGAAATTTGTATGAAAATTTAAGCGGATCAGTATATCGACAATCTAAGTGAATTTTTTAATTCTTAAAGTGAAAGTAAGCTCAACAGTACTTGTAACTTGTCAACAACTGATATGATCCTCTGTCGCATACTCAAACAAAAATATAGTATGTAAATATGTTTGTACATATTTCTTTACTGTTTTATATTTTCAGAAAATACGAAAAGATTTTGATTTCTGTTTTATTTTCGACAACCGATATCTGAGATGCTGAGTTTTCAAAATCTGAGAAAGCTGTTTGTGTTACTGTGAATAAAACAAGTTCATTAATTTGAAACTTGAATTTCAATAAAAATTCAAAAACAGTTTGTGATATCTCCAAGGTCATTAAGTTGGACTTGGATGATTAACTGTGGGGGATTTGGATACTTATACTATTAAAGAGTTAGTTTTGATCCTGTTTGTTGAAGTTGCAAAATAATTTGTAGTTTGATGATAGGAGGAGTAATTAAAAATTAGATTTGTTAGATTACAATATTTGGAAGCTTAAAATGTTGTTACTTTTAGTTGTATGAGAAATTGTAGGAAAAGTCCAGACTACGATCCCGAGAGCAGAGTCTAAGGGGGAGTCTAAAGACAAGCTAGAAGGTAGAAAGAGCTTGTAGCTGAAAAAGCTAGGTGTCGATCCCTAAAAGCTCGGAAGCTTGAAGAAAGGGGGAGCCTGCTGATGATAAAGCTGTTGATGATAAAGTCAGTAATGAGATCCTGATGTAAAAGTCAAAGAGAAAAGCTGATCAAAAGAAAAAGAGTGATATATACTTACATTGTTACAATCTGATTGAGAAGGCAAAATGATCAAGACTGAAGAGGTGTCATAACAGAGAATGGTCACTGAAGACTTCGTCAATATCCGAGGGGGAGTCTGTTAGTACATTACGTCTATTGACTTCGTCTTGCATCATGTAATAGAATAGGATAGATTAGAATAATCATTGCACGAGGTTCGAGAGTCGAAACTTAGTGTTTATGCAAGAGGTTCTGCTTATATGGACAATGTCCATAAAAGCGAAACCACAAGCATGAGGTTTCGCTCATATGGACGTCCATATAAGCGAAACTACCTCAACTATATATAGGTGCATTGTTGTTCATTTGGCAACGGAACTGGAAATTGTAACGAAGTGCTGCCAAATTGCTTTCAGGTTGTAAACATTGTTAAATCAATCAAAGAAGCATTATAATTAGTTTGAGCGTCCGTTTCACTGATTCCGCCTTTGAATCGGATTCACAACTCTTCTGATTGACTCATTCGGGTTCAACAACGATCCTACAGACTTCAAGTTGAACAACTACCTGAGGGAATTTTCATACACCAGACGAAGTATGTTCATGATATCTTAGAGAAATTTGGGATGTCAGGTTCTACTCCAGCTTCAACCCCTCTAGCGACTAATCATGGGATAAACCCAGATCTCACTGGAGACAGGGTAGATGAAACAACGTATCGTTCCATGATAGGATCGTTGATGTACTTAACTGCTTCAAGACCCGATATTATGTATCCAACGTGCCTCGCAGCACGGTTTCAGTCAAGTCCCAGAGCTTCGCACATGGTGATTGTGAAAAGGATATTACGCTACCTGAAAGGAACTCCTTCATTGGGGTTGTGGTATCAAAAAAATAGGCGATTTCACGCTCGAAGGATATTCTGATTCCAACTATGGAAGCTGCAAAGTCAATGCAAAATCAACAACAGCGGGTTGTCAGTTTTTCGGACCACGCTTGGTCACCTGGCAATGTAAGAAGAAGACCTATGTGGCTCTATCCACATGTGAAGCTGAGTATGTATATGCTAGCAGTTGCTGCTCTCAGATCTTGTGGATCCAGCAACAGATGCGCGACTATGGTTTGCAATTTCTTAACACCCCTATCTCTGTTGATAATGAGGCCGCAATAAGTATAACGAAAAATCCTGTTCATCATGCTAAAACAAAACACATAGAAATTCGTCATCACTTCATTCGAGATTGCTTCGAGAAGAAGTTGATACAAATTGAGAAAATCCACATTGACGAACACTAAGCTGATTTACATACCAAAGCTTTTGACAAAACTCGTTTTAAATATCTTTTAAAACTAAATGTATGAAGCTTCTCTCGGTGTCGGATGGAATTATTGGCGTTGATGAGGATAACATTGTAGATGATGATGTTGAGAAACAATCTGCAATGGTTCGTCGATTTTTTACTTGTTTTGGTATTTAGGGGGAGTAGATATATTTTCAGAAAATACAAAAACAGTAAAAAACTCAAAAATCCAAAAACATGAGAAAATTTCAAAATCCAAAAACAATAGAAAACTGAAAAAGAGCTTGTGTAAAATGGGAAAATGATAGTACATTAGCTTGACAGTTACAGTACGCTAAAGATTTGTAAAGTCTAAAGTTTTTAAACAGTCTTGCTGATGATATGTCGATAGGTTTTTATACATTCAGTAAATCTTGTTTGGGATATAAACCTAAAATTCAAACTTGCTTATTTTGTGGGGAACAAATCTTGGATATATAGGTAACCCCTAAAATCTTGTTTGAAAGGTCCCTCTTTCTGAGATACTAGGTCTTTATACTCAGTGATATCTGGGGTATTATCCCGGGACTTCTGATTTTGTGGAAGCAATGGCCTAGTCCCCGTATAATACTTTCCGCATTGCTTGAAATACAGCATCGTCCTTAGCATAAAAAATGATGAATCATTGAAAAATGTTAATCATGTGCTGTTGTAAAAAGGATTCTCTAAAGGGAACACACCTTAAGTCGAACCGTCATCTCTCTACTGAACGGAAGTTCTGACCTGAGCTCTAACGGTTTCGCATCTAACCCTTTTATAGATATCATCTGTGGTATACTCACCTGTAAGACTGAATATTGGGATCTGGATACGGGAGTATATTCAAGAGGTGGGACAAACATATAAGTTTAAGTTCTTTAATTCACCTAAATCGTATCCTGGATAGATTGAAGTTTGTATGAAAATTTAAGAGGATCAGCATATCGACAATCTAAGTGAATTGTTTAAGACTTAGTATGTTATCAAGCTTAACGGTGCTAGTAACTGGTCATTAGTTGATATGATTCCCTAACACGCTCACCAAAAATATGTATGTAAATAGTTTACTTTCATTACATTCTGCATTTAAGTTTCTGTAATTCATTTTCTAGTTTAGAAATTTTATTAAAATACAACAAGATTTTTCATTTCTGCTTTATTTTCCAACAAACCATAGTGGAGAGTTGATCTTCAGATTCAGAATGTTGGAGCAGATACAGAAAGATTCTAGCTGGATGATGAGTTGGGAGCTTCATATTTTAAACTTGAGAAATTGGAAAGTCAAAAGAAGTTCATTAACTTGAAACTTGTAATTTTCAGAAAATGTTTGAAAATACTTGAACAAAAATCAGTTTGTTTTGTCACAGATCAACCAAGGTCATTAAGTTGGACTTGGTAGATAAATTAAGTAATCAGGATCATTAATTTGGACCTGAATACTTAAGTGGATTTCTAAAACTGATGAACAGTTGAAAAATTTTTAAGTTTGTATAGATTGTAATGTTATATGTTTGAGAAACGGGAAACAGGATTCAACATCCCCATGGCAACAAAATGTTAAAGTTTGAACCAGAAATTCGAGTCCCAGCATACCGAGAGGGGGAGTCTGCAAAAGGGGGAGTCAGAATTCTGGATCAATATTCAAAGGGGAGATTGAAGGAAGCTTTTACAATGTCAAATCAAATTGGAAAGAGACAAAGACTGAAGACTCGACGCCGAAGACTTCATCAACATCCAAGGGGGAGTCTGTTGGTGCATCTAGTGTCTGTTAACTTCATCTTTATCGAGTCTTATGTCTAGATAGGATAAACGAACACACAACAGGGTTGAAATTAGGGTTTTATATGATAAAGTAGGTAATTCCGCTTGAAATGGGTTATGGCAGTTTCAAGCGAAATCAACTCATGTAATTCCGTTTGAAACGACCTGTGACATGTTCAAGCGGAATCACCAACATTATAAATAGGTGATGTGTGTTCATTTAGAGCGGAATTAGCAATGTATGTTTGAGAGCCGAGGTGCTGCCAAATTGTAATCAGATCTACAAAAGCTCAGGAAATCAGTAATAGATAAAGATTAGAAAGGAACAAGCTGTGTTGACATCTTTTACATTGATTCCGCCTTTGTACTTGATGATGAACTACTCATACTGACTATTTAGGGTCACACAGAAAGTCAAACACTGTTTCACTTTCACACTTGAAAAACGATAACAAGCATGAAAGAAACTTACAAAGGGTCAAAGCAAGGAAGATTTAATTCAAAATACTCAGGTATGAAGTGTTAAAACCCCAACTTAGAGCAGATTGAATCAAATGTGTGAGGAAAACAAATGAAAGGCTTGGGTATTTATAGATTTTGGAGAACCGTTAGGATCGTTTCTCGTAAATCATGCTTGAATCTTGGCCATACATGTGGGCACGAGGTGTTAAAAACAATGGGGACATGAAATACCATCAAATGGTATTGCAAATCTATGATTAAAACCATCAAAAACAGGCTGGAAAGCCGGATTCAATGTTTATGATCTGGGCTGCTGACGCGGTCCGCGTAAGAATAAGCTTAGGCTTACGCCCCAGGCCTAGCAAGTTTCACAGATTTACAATTTTAGTCCCTGAATGCCCAAAACTTGGTTTTGATGCATTTTTGACACGTTTAAGCCCCGTTAACCCCATTTCAAGGCTCTAAAATGAAGTTAAAATATAGGGAACTTAAAATATGCTCAAAAACATCTCGAATGTCGGTTCGTTTGGTCGTACGATCGCGTTGTTCGGTTAATTACGACGGAAGTCGTAATGAACGCGAAATCGATGCAAATTACGCGACGAGTGAAATTCTAACATTCCAAACACTAAAATAAAATATTTTAATGATTACAAAAATTTTTGGATGCCCGAATATATTCAGAACGTAAGTTATGCGTGTAAATGTAAACTTACGCAGTTTTTAACGCTTTTAGTCCCTATTGATCAAGTAAGCATATTTTCGCATAATGAACCCCACAAAGCCTATTTCTAAGCTATGTAAAGGATGCTTAGGGTACGTTTAGCTTATGATCAAGTTCCGGAACATTCGTCGCTATACGAATCAGCAGACTTTCGCAGTTTGACGCAAATAGTCCTTGAGAGTGAATAAACTTGTTTTTGACACACCAAAGCTTTCAAGACCTATTTCTAAGTTATATAAAAGTTATTTAAGGTATGTTAAGCCTATGTCACTGTTCCGGAGTGTTTGCCGCATTAAACTGATTACGTTTATGCATCAGTTCATGTATAACTTCCCAGAAAGCGATTTAAAGCTTGAAAATAAACTAGAATCAAAACGTGAAATTGTAAAACACAAATAAACAAATTTTGAGACTAAAACACATTGTTTTCTTTGATAAAAGGTTTTGTCCTACCTCTTGTGTGTTTACGGAGCACAAGTGTCACATTTGACAACTACAAGAGTTGTCGACTGAAAATGAATCTTGAAGCCAAAGAATGGCAAAAGTTTAGTAATGCAATACGAAATCTTGAATTATGAAACTCGTGGCAAAAAGTATTGTATATGGCAATATGATTATTACTAAGTAATTTTTATGCCATTTGAAATTGTACATTGTAACCTCGTTGAAATCATTGTAAAACTCGTTAAGGTATTATTAGAAAACCAATCAAGGATTAATAATAATAGTTTTGAAATTAATCAAAACTTGTGTGAGTATCATATAAATCAAGTCAATGATTTATAATAATACTTTAAACATCATTCAAAGAATCTAACATATAAAGATATGGGAGATTCTTCAAGGATTTGGATAATCGAATATTGGATCAATTGTACACAAAATCCTAAAGTGATTCGAATAACGCTACAAGAGTAATAAAATAAGAACACTTATATATAGGAAGTACTAGCGGCGTATCCACCATGTTCTTATTTTATTATACTTGTTTCGTTATCTAAATCACAACTATCACATAAACACATAAATTGTCAATATGTCAATCAACTTGTAAATACGCATTAAAGCACACAATGAATCCAATCAAGGACTCCAATATTTGTACTTTAACCATCCTACAAGAATCAACCTATGAAGATAGATAGATGCTATGAGGATTTGGTTTCTGTCACATTGTCTACTCACATACGCATTAAAGCACACAATGAATCCAATCAAGGATTCCAATATTAGTACTTTAAACATCATACAAGAATCAATCTATGAAGATAGATAGATGCATTAAGGATTTTGGGTTCTGTTACATTGAATCATTGAATCAAAACAATCCTAAATCCTAATGGTGATTCGGGATAACGCCGCGAAGGGTAATACAATAAGCACACTTATATATAGGAAGTACCAGCGGCATATCTACCATATGCTTATTGTATTATCTAGTTTTGTTATCTAAATCACCAACAATCTACACATAAACCAACCATCGTCTGTAAAGTACTTCTTAAAAAATCTCACTATGAAGATAGGAAGATCTAAGACTGTACTTCAAATATCCTACAAGAATATAACTATGAAGATAGATAGTTCTTTTGAGGAATTGGATACACATTGTATTTGCATAATCGGAATAATACACATAAAAGCACTTAGTAAACACATATATGCCATACATTTGGAAAACAAATCAGTTGCACATATGAATCATCCCAAAACATTTGAAAATGGTAAAAGAGGGGAACTATGTACTCACCTGGGATTGCGTATAGTTCTTGTTCAAAAGATATAATAAAGCTCAAAGGATCAAAAGTTCAAGTGTCGAAGTGGTTCCTAGTGTAACGGATACTATGTTAGTGTATCGGGACACGAATCGAAGAAACGGATAGAATGAGGTATTGTAAACCAAATGAGTGTTGGAACTCATATAATATGGTTTAACAAAGCCTACATTCTAAAACGAAACCTAACCTAAGTGCTTATGACCCGTTATGACCCATTAAGGTAGCTTACGCTAGTTTAACGCGTCATTCGCGCAAAAGCACGTTTGGACCGCCTAACTAGTCCTATGACAAGTATTATATGCCTTAACATATCTAATTATGTTATATAATCAGTTTAGATGTCAAAATATTGGTTACGTATGCTTAAAATGAAATTATGCGCATTAGGGCATTTTGGTCATTTTCCTAAGGCATAAAACTACTTATCATACAACTAACTAAATGATGTGACCATAAGGTATAACCTCGGAAGGTTATTCCCTATACAACTATGGTCACAAAATATGTTTGGTTGGATCCTAACGATCGACCAAATGGGTCAGGTTCGAAAGTCTAAGCGGTTGTTTAGACCGCTTATCTTACGACCCTATATAAGCACTAAACTAAGAGAGACGAGGTAAACATGTTAAAACATGTTTAACTAAGTTAGAAAACAAGTTTGATATCAATACAAAGTGTTTTGATACTCAAAAATAGCTTGGTTGCAAAATACGCATAAACACGTATTTTGACCGAAACTATGACTCGTCACTACGTCTAATCAACGTGGTAATCAGTAGGTATAGTCCAAGGGACTATAACCATCGTGATTACGCTCACGTTGCAAAGTTCAAACGAACTTTTTGTTGACCAAAGACTGGTCAAAGCAGGACGTCAAACACTGTTTGACTTTCATGCTTGAAATGTATAAGAAGCATGAAAGAAGCTTACAAAAGGTCCAAGCTAGGAAGATTTGATCAAGAACAACTCAGGTATGAAGCCTTCATAAGTGAGAGCTTCAACTTAGAGCTGAATTTGAATCAAATGTGTGAGGATGCAAATGAATCAAGTGGGTTTATATAGATTTTCCAAAACCATTAGGATCATTTCTTGGGTTTTGAGCTTTGATCTGGACCGTACAAATAAGGCACACTGAGTTGGGATACTAGGGATATCTAAAACTCCATATGGTATTGAGAAAGTTACATAAAAACCCCTGAAAAACAACCTAGTTGCTGAAAACGTGATTCTGCCCAGAACCATCTGTCGCGTGGCGCGACAGAGATGACCCTGAGCCATCGCGTGGCGCGACAGCAGCTTGACAGCTTGTAATTTTTGGTCCCTACAAGGGTAAAACTTTATTTCTGATGCGTTTAAGCCCCGTTAACCCCATTTCAAGGCTCGATAATGAAGTTAAAGTATAGAGAACTTAAAATATGCTTGATAATATGTCAGATGTCGGTTCGTTTGGTCGTACGGTCACGTTATTCGGTTAATTACGACGAAACAGGAATGGACGCGAAAAACGATCCAAATTACATGACGAATGGAATTCTAGCATTCCATACACTAAAATAAAATATTTTAATGAATACAAAAGTTTTTGGATGTCCGGATATGTTCAGAACGTGAGATATGCCCGAAAATGCAAACTTATGCACTTTTTGACGCTTTTAGTCCTTGTTTAATCAAAAAGTTTATTTTCACAAACGGAACCCCTCAAAGCATATTTCTAAGCTATGTAAAGGATATTTAGGGTATGTTTAACTTATGATCATGTTCCAGAGTGTTCGTTGCTATATGAATCAGTAGACTTTTGCAGTTTGACGCAAATAGCCCCTGTGATCAAATAAACTTGTTTTTAACACACCAAAGCCTTCAAAACTTATTTCTAGGTTATATAAAAGTTATTTAAGGTATGTTAAGCCTATGTCACTATTCCGGAGTGTTTGTCGCATTAAACTGCTTACGTTTACGTACCAGTTTCCGTATAACTTTCTTGAAAGCGATTTAAGGCTTGAAATTGAACTTAAAATCAAAACGTGAAATTATCAAACATAAAAAGCGAACATGGAGACCAAAAACACATTGTTTCTTGATAAAGGATATTTTCCTATATCGTGTGGTGTTTACGGAACACAAGTGTCACAGTCTCCCCTACTTTAGGAAATTTCATCCCGAAATTTATTCGAAGGAGACCGTAGAGTGTAATTGAAAAACCGATGCATAAGCAAATTGCTAGATCCCAAAGATGCAAAGCATCATTTGGTGTTGGAAATTTTAGGGGATTCAAAATGTGATTTGGGATATTTAAAGTATCTCAGAGTATTCAACCCTTTGAAACTTGTGAATTTAAAGAAAAAGTCAACCAGTGTTCAAAAATCGTTTGAGTATGGCACTATGTTATAAGCTCTTAGTGTAATTCCTAGCAAACAAAGGGGTGTACATTCAAGCCCTACACGTACACGGTTTCTAACATCCCATGAGGTACATCCAATGCACCATGAGCATCTCATGCATAGGAGACGGGTCAACATACCTATGGCATCAAGATCGTCATCTTTAACACCATAGTATACTCCCGGTCGGCTCAATTTGAGTTAATGAATGTACTCGTTGTTGTTCATTGTAAATAACCACAAAAACATCAAATAGTCACATAATCACATAATGGTCCAAGATAACATAAAATCACCAAGTGATCTTAGCAACGTTCTGAAGAATAACACGATAAGAACACTTATGTATAGAAAGTACCATCAGCGTATCCACCATGTTCTTATCGCATCATACTCCTCCCGTTACCTTAATCACTCTAGAATTTATGCCACCATACTTAACAAGGCTTACTATGATTCTCATGCGTCGAATCTCATAATTAAGTGTGCACCCATAATTACTCGTTTCGTCGCATGGTCCACATAGCTCCTCTTGTTAAGCGAGGGTAAACAAATAATAAGGTCGAACTATCATTTAAATCAAATAAACATCGTCACAACATAACATCTGTCAAATCGAATCGTGTTTCATACTAGCGATGATAGCACTACTTGTTTTGCATACAACAAATTTAGTAGTAGGTATTTTATTCTAGTACAAATGTTTATACATATTTCGTACTAACCAATCAGGTAGAATGCAACATATACAAATCATACATTGTCATCATAATGTAAGCATATCGAGAAAATATTTTCAAATCATGCGCTAGGTATGCTAAGTTAACACACTAAGCAAATTGTATTTGAAAATTAGTGTACTAAGTACGTTAAGTCAACATACAAAGCAAATTTTATTTATAATCATGTACTATGCATATTAGATAAATAAATCATGTATGTAATGCCATGATCAAAATAGTATTAACTTGTTCATAGTATTTGTAGTAATCATGTTGCCAAGTTCGTATGAATGCACTAGAGTGCAATCACGGTATGCTAATTTACAAGATTTAGTTCCTAAAGAACAAAATCCTCAAAGTCAGCATGTAGTTGTAATCACACATGGGGTAACCACATTAGAGTTTGCAATTGGAAAATGAATAACAAGGATAAAGAGAAACTTCTTGAAATTTACATTGTCATTACAAACATAGTTGAAATATGTACATTGTTTTCGAAAATAAACAAAAAAATATAGAGGTTCAAAGGATCATAAGTGCTTGATCATTAGCTTGAGCCTCATTGATGTTGAACACTCGTCCATTAACATTGCCAAGCTTGGGGCAATTTCGCTTGAAATGATTTAAATCACCACAATTGAAACATGCTCTAGGACGAGTCTGAGTAGGGGCTGCTCGGTTCTGGATACGACAGGTCACAGCTAGATGTCAAAATAGACCACAGAATGTACACTAGCGACAAGGAGAATTTGTTGCGTGATGATAGTTGCAATGATTGCACCGAGGTTGCTTTCCACGATAAAATCCCTTAAAGGGTATTGAGTTCAATGGAACAGGTGCAGGAATTGCAAAATTCTTTGAAGCCTTGCGCTTCTTAGAATTCTTAGAAGATTCAGTCTTTGTTCTTTTCGAATTTCCATTAGTAGTTTCCATGTTTTGTTTCTTGTTTCCTTTTCGAAATAGTTTACCTTTTCTAACCTGGGAGTCAGTTAAAATAGCGGCTAATTCCTTAGCCTCCGTAAGCGTTGCCGGTTGGCTGCCAGTGACAATGTCTTGGACAAGATCAGGTAGGCTATCAATGTATTTCTCAATGGCCCGATCCAGAGGTGTGACCATAGTGGGGCAAAGTAGGCTTAACTGTTCAAATCGGTCAGTGTAGGCACGGTTTTCCCCACTATCTTGTTTTAGATGATAAAATTCGTTTTCAAGTGCCCTTATTTCACTTCGTGGGCAGAATTCTTTTTTCATAAGATCTTTAAATTCTTCCCACGTCAGTTCTATTGCTACATCGGCACCTTGGTCTCTCATAATATCGTTCCACCAAGTGAGTGCTCTCCTTCGAAACACACTCGAGGCGAAATCCACCTTGCGTTCATTGGGACACTGAACATGACGAAATGTGCTTTCTATACTCTCAAACCATTGTAGGAGCGCAGTTGCGCCTTCAGACCCAGAAAATTTCGATGGCTTAGCTGAATTGAACGTTTTGAAGTCACACTGAGTATTGTTATTATTGTTATTGTTATTTGCCTGGTTTATCTGAGTAATGAGGTTCGGAATCACAACAGCCATCTGCTGAACGATTGTGGCTGCGAGAGCAGCATTCTCAGTTTAATCGCGTCTAGGAGGCATCTTGAAACTATAACTATAGTGAAAATCAAACGAGTTAGATTTACCAAATTGTTATGAGTTAGTAATATCATTGTATTGTGAAAACCTTTGATCTAGTAAAATCTCGTTCATAGGTCTCGTTCTTGTACTTAAAATATATAGTGTTGTGGATCTTGTTTCGAGATAAGTGTTGTTTGAAAAATAAACTTTTGTAATATTTTTGGATGAGGGAATACAAACCAAGTTAATGATTTGTGTTATAAATTCCTTTACTGTTTAAAAATTTATTGCTTTTAAGATAAAATTTTTTAAATTTAATTTTTAAAATAAAGAAACTTTGTGTCTGAAATTTTGAAAATTCTCATCCAAATGGCAAAAATTTGAAATTTTAAAAGACAAAGGTCGTGTTTCGAAAAATGAAAATAGGATCTCATAGTGTCGTGAAAAGAAATGAAATTCATTTCAATCGTCTCGAATCAAACATATCACCGAAGGTAATATGATGAAATAGTATTGTGAAAGGAAAGTTGCTTCGATTGTCGTGAATAGCAAACATATTACCAAGGGTAATATGAATGAGTACTGTTACAAAGGTCATTTAGAAATCGTTTGGCAAAGTCAAGATGGATAGGGTTTTATAATGTTTCATGAAGACATGCTTTAGCCTATAAGTGGACACTCACCCTAAGAGTTCCCAGGTAAGAGTGACTGGTCCGAATATGCGGATTTGTATGAACACTCTAGCCTTAGACAGAAAACTCGGGGTACAGGCATCCACCCTTCCAGATTGCATGTGTTCACATTATTAAACCCAAGATTTAGATGAAAAACGTTTGAGGAAAATATTTAAGAAATCTTTTGATACAAATCGTTTGAGATAAAACATGTTGTGAAATATTTTGATGAAAACATTTGAGAAAACCTTTTGAGAAATATTTCAATGAAAATGTTTTGAGAAAACATTTTGAGGAACACCTCAAGGCATTAAGCCTAAGGTTTAGGATAAATCATCTAGGGCTAGATGATTTGTAAACCATAGAGTAGTTATGGCACGAATAAGGATGAGGATTTAGGAAGGAGTTCCTAAGTCACTCATGTTTGGGTCCTAGGACGGTTATAGACTAGGTTTAAGACATGCTAATTACCTAATTCCCTATAACCAGTGCTCTGATACCAATCTGTAACACCCCAATCGCATAATACAACAACACGCGACGGAAATATCGGGGAGTCACGTTACATATGGCTCACAACTACTGGTACTAAATTGTTTCAATAACATTAACATCGTTTTACAGCAAAGAATACATGTAATTGTCTTTTGATTAAAGAAGTCTAAGGTCCAGATGCAGTCCTATGCGCTGCATGCTTGACCAGTCAAAAGTCCTGAAGCATATGTGAAAATAAAGTCAGCATAAAAATGCCGGCGAATACATAGGTTTTGATAGCCAAATAAATGACAAAAGTTTGATATTACAATACTTTGACAACTACAAGAGTTATCGATGGAAAATGAATCTTGAAGCCAAAGAATGGCAAAAGTTTAGTATTTCAATACGAAATCTTGAATTGTAAAAATCGTGGCAAAAGGTATCGTATATGGCAATATGATTATTACTAAGTAATTTTTATGCCATTTGAAATTGTATATCGTAACCTCGTTGAAATCATTGTAAAACTCGTTAAGGTATTATTAGAAAACCAATCAAGGATTAATAATAACAGTTTTCAAATTAATCAAAACTTGTGTTAGTATTATATAAATCAAGTCAATGATTTATAATAATACATTAAACATCCTTCAAATAATCTAACATATAAAGATATGAGAGATTCTTCAAGGATTTGGATAATCGAATATTGGATCAATTGTACACAAAATCCTAAAGTGATTCGGATAACGCTACAAGAGTAATAAAATAAGAACACTTATATATTGGAAGTACCTGCGACGTATCCACCATGTTCTTATTCTATTATACTTGTTTCGTTATCTAAATCACAACTATCACATAAACACATAAATTGTCATCTGTCAATCAACTTGTAAATACGCATTAAAGCACACAATTAATCCAATCAAGGACTCTAATATTTGTACTTTAAACATCCTACAAGAATCAACCTATGAAAATAGATAGATGCTATAAGGATTTGGTTTCCGTTACATTGTCTGCTCACATTTGCATTAAAGCACACAATGAATCCAATCAAGGATTCCAATATTAGTACTTTAAACATCCTACAAGAATCAATCTATGAAGATAGATAGATGCTATAAGGATTTTGGGTTTTGTTACATTGAATCATTGAATCAAAATAATTCTAAATCCTAATGGTGATTCGGGATAACGCCACGAAGGGTAATACAATAAGCACACTTATATATAGGAAGTACCAGCGGCATATCTACCATATGCTTATTGTATTATCTAGTTTCGTTATCTAAATCACCAACAATCTACACATAAACCAACCATCGTCTGTAAAGTACTTCTTAAAAAATCTCACTATGAAGATAGGAAGATCTAAGACTGTACTTCAAATATCCTACAAGAATATAACTATGAAGATAGATAGTTCTCTTGAGGAATTGGATACACATTGTATTTGCATAATCGGAATAATACACATAAAAGCACTTAGTAAACACATATATGCCATACATTTGGAAAACAAATCAGTTGCACATATGAATCACCCCAAAACATTTGAAAATGGTAAAAGAGGGGAACCATGTACTCACCTAGGATTGCGTATAGTTCTTGTTCAAAAGATATAATAAAGCTCAAAGGATCAAAAGTTCAAGTGTCGAAGTGGTTCCTAGTGTAACGGATACTATGTTAGTGTATCGGGACACGAATCGAAGAAACGGATAGAATGAGGTATTGTAAACCAAATGAGTGTTGGAACTCATATAATATGGTTTAACAAAGCCTACATTCTAAAACGAGACGTAACCTAAGTGCTTACGACCCGTTATGACCCATTAAGGTAGCTTACGCTACTTTAACGCGTCATTCGCGCAAAAGCGCGTTCGGACCGCCTAACTAGTCTTATGACAAGTATTATATGCCTTAACATATCTAATTATGTTATATAATCAGTTTAGATGTCAAAATATTGGTTACATATGCTTAAAATGAAATTATGCGCATAAAGGGCGTTTTGGTCATTTTCCTAAGGCATATAAACTACTTATCATACAACTAACTAAATGATGTGACCATAAGGTATAACCTCGGAAGGTTATTCCCTATACAACTATGGTCACAAAATATGTTTAGTCGGATCCTAACGATCGACCAAGCGGGTCGGGTTCGAAAGTCTAAGCGGTTGTTTAGATCGCTTATCTTACGACCCTATATAAGCACTAAACTAAGAGTGACGAGGTAAACATGTTTAACTAAGTTAGAAAACAAGTTTAATATCAAAACAAAGTGTTTTGATTCCCAAAAATAGCTTCGTTGCAAAATACGCATAAACAAGTATTTTGACCGAAACTATGACCCGTCACTACGTCTAATCAACGTGGTAATCAGTAGGTATAGTCACAAGGGACTATAACTATCGTGATTACACTCACGTTGCAAAGTTCAAACAAACTTTGTGTTGACCAAAGACTGGTCAAGTAGAAAGTAAAACACTGTTTGACTTTCATGCTTGAAATGTATAAAAAGCATTAAAGAAGCTTACAAAAGGTCCAAGCTAGGAAGATTTGATCAAGAACAACTCAGGTATGAAGCCTTCATAAGTGAGAGCTTCAACTTAGAGCTAAATTTGAATCAAATGTGTGAGGATGCAAATAAATCAAGTGGGTTTACATAGAATTTCCAAAACCATTAGGATCGTTTCTTGGGTTTTGAGCTTTGATCTGGACCGTACAAGTAAGGGAAACTGATTTGGGATACTAGGGGTGTCCAAAACCAGCATATGGTATTGAGAAAGTTACATAAAAACCAATAAAAAACAACCCAGTTGCTGAAAACATGATTCTGCCCAGAACCATCTGTCGCGTGGCGCAACAGAGACGGCCCTAAGCCGTCGCGTGGCGTGACAGCAGTTTGATAGGTTGTCATTTTTGGTCCCTGCAAGTGTAAAACTTTATTTCTGACGCGTTTAAGCCCCGTTAACCCCATTTCAAGGCTCGATAATGAAGTTAAAGTATAGGGAACTTAAAATATGCTTAAAAATATGTCAAATGTCGGTTCATTTGGTCGTACGGTCACGTTATTCGGTTAATTACGACGAAACACGAATGAACGCGAAAAACAATCCAAATTACACGACGAATGGATTTTTAGCATTCCATACACTAAAATAAAATATTTTAATGATTACAAAAAAACTTTTTGATGTCCGGATATGTTCAGAACGTGCGATATGCGCGAAAATGCAAACTTATGCACTTTTTGACGCTTTTAGTCCCTGTTTGATCAAAAAGTTTATTTTCGCATACTGAACCCCTCAAAGCCTATTTCTAAGCTATTTAAAGGATATTTTGTCACACCCCGACCACATAAAACAACAAAACGTGGCGGAAATGTCTGGGAGTGTTGTAATAGAATCATTGTTTCATAACACATGGAAATTGAAATGTTGTTTTATTGGTTTAAAAGTAACAATGTCTTAACAATCAAAGAAGATATAACAGAGTTAACTAGTCTTGCATCTTTTAATGTCACTAAGGCCTCGTCCAATCCTATGTGAGCATGCATCAATATCATCATCAAATATCATCAATTATTGTACCTGAAACACATGTGAAAATACATCA
Organism: Helianthus annuus; assembly: GCF_002127325.2. Classification (NCBI taxonomy): domain Eukaryota; kingdom Viridiplantae; phylum Streptophyta; class Magnoliopsida; order Asterales; family Asteraceae; genus Helianthus; species Helianthus annuus. The sequence continues at coordinate 95,531,711 of NC_035448.2, read as the reverse complement.
GCATAAAAATGCCGGCGAGTACATAGGTTTTGTGAAAATAGGATTCACGACTTAGATTTAAGAAAATGTTTAATGAAAACTTGTCATGAAACCAGTTTGAGCGTTTGCTTTTATAAAACGTTTGAAAAGCGATAATAAGGTAGATGATATGTAAAAGAGTAATGTAAGGTTAAATGAATAACCAAGTAAAAATGAGTTTGTATAAAACAAACTGTTTTGTAAAACAATGTCTTAAAAAAATGTCTAAACTGAAATGATTTAAACAACGCGGCGATATGTAATATCATACAAACACTTATATATAGGAAGTACCAGCGGCGTATCCACCATGCTTGTATCATATTACACACGCCTCGTTACTTAAATCACTTTAAACAAACCACCAAAGTATAAAGTTCATGTTTAAACCAACCATCAAATGCTCTTGTATAAACCATTGTCAATGTTTAAAAGTCCAAAATGTAGTCATGTAGTATGTATGTTGTAAACAAAAGTTATGTATGGTAAGTAAAAATGAGACTACTTAAACCATAAGTAAAAATGAACCAAAACAAAGTATTTTGAGTAAATCAAAAAGTTATGTTTTGCAAAGTAAAAACATGTTTTAATGATACAAACATTTATGTGGTGAGTTAACGCATACATCCAAGCCTTGAGACAGCAGGATAACCTTAGAGTAAAGGTTATCAAAGTAAAATGTTTTCGGATTCGGTCATTCCATCCATCCAAACAAACCTAGGATTTTAGGAACGGGATTTGTCAAGTCCTATGGTACCACTACCTACTACCGAGCGGCATGATCGGTGTTAATGAATGTAATAAAGAACCGTTTAAACAAACCAAATGTTATACCAAATGTAAACAAGTTATGTGAAAACAATGTACTAAGTATGCTAAGTAACATACAAAGCAGAAAAGTTATGTAAATCAATGTGCTAGCATGTTAAATGAACATACATAGCAAAAGAAATGAAATGTAAAACAATGTGCTTAGCATGTCAAGTAAACATACATAGCAAAACATAATGAAATCATGTACTAATAGTGTACTAATGAACATAGCAAGTATATGGTATGAAAACATGAAAAGCACGAAAGTAACAAGTAGGCACATGTGTTTCACCCCAAAATGTTTGGAAAACAGTAAAAGAGGGGACTATATACTCACCTGAGGGTGCTTAGAAGTCTTGAACAACAACCAAGCAAAGCTAGAGGGATCACGGAAATCAAACGGCACCCTATATAGATAACTACATAAATAACCGGACCTAAATTGGGGGATTGGATAGTATGAGGTTTCGTAAACCAAATGAGTATTGGAACTCATATGATATGGTTAAACAAAGCCCACATACTAAAATGAAACCTAACCTAAGTGCTTACGACCCATTACGACCCGTTTAGGTAGCTTATGCTACTTTAACGCGTCGTTTGCGTAAAACGCGTTCGGAATGCCTAACTAGTCCTATGACAAGCAAGATATGCCTTAACATGTTTAATATTGTTGCCAAAACAGTTTATATGTCAAAAGTTATGTTACATAGGCTTAAAATGAATTTTAATGCAAAAAGGGCATTTTGGTAATTTACCTAAGGCATAAGAACTACTTATCATACAACTACTTAAACGACGTGACCATAAGATATAACCTCGGAAGGTTATTCCCTATACAACTATGGTCACCTAAAGTGTTTGGTCGGATCCTAAAGATCGACCAAATGGGTCGGCTTCGTAAGCATAAGCGATTGATTAGATCGCTTACCTTTACGACCCTAAACAAGCACAAATCTAAAAGCGACGAGCTAAACATGCTAGAACATGTTTAGTAATGTTAGAAAACAGGTTTGGTATTAAAACAAATGGTTTTAGTACCCTAGAGTAGTTTGGTTACAAAATACGCGAGAAAACGCATTTTGGCCGAAACTACGACTCGTCACTGAGCCTAGATAACGTGGTAATCAGTAGGTATAGTTACTAGGGACTATAACCATCGTGATTACGCTCACGTTATGAAGTTCAAACGAACTTCGCATTGACCATAAACTGGTCAATGCAGAAAGTCAAACAAAGTTTGACTTTCGGACTCGAAAAGCAATAAAAGAACGAAGGAACACTTACAAAGGGTCCCCGCAAGATTGAACTTCCGAGTATTCTCAGGTATGAAGTGTTAAAGCACCCTAACTTAGAGAACAAACTCAGAATTCAAGTGGGTTTTGCAATGGAGATGGGTGGGTATTTATAGGAAACATGGAACCGTTAAGATCGTTTCTTGTTCCCCAAGCGTTTAATCTGAGCCGTATAACACATACCCACTGAATTACAAACCCATGGGAGCCCCTAGGATTGATAAAAACCATTTGCAAGTGGTTTTGAAGTGCTAAACAGCTGCAAACAGCTGTTTGCAACATTTTTGCATATCTGGGGAGGCCATGCGGCCCGCATCAGGATCCACATAAACTCAGGCGGGCCGCCTGAGGTTGTCTGATCAGCATAACTTTTCAAAAATGACAGTTTTAGCCCCTGCATGCTTTTAAGTCCATTTTCGACATGTTTAAGGCCCGTTAACCTCATTTCAAGCCTCTAAAATGAAGTTAAAATATAGGGAACTCAAAACATGCTCAAAAATATCTCGGATGTCGGTTCGTTTGGTCGTACAATCGCGATGTTCGCTTAATTACGACGGAATGCGCATAAGCGCGAAAAACGATCCAAATTGCGCGACGAATGGATTTTTCTCATGCCAAATATTAAAACATAATATTTTAATGCTTACATAAATTTTTGGATGTCCGGATGTATTCAGAGCGTAAGTTATGCGCGAAAGTGCAAACTTATGCACTTTTTGACGCTTTTAGTCCCTGAATGAGCATAAAGTTTATTTTAGCACACCGAACCCCTCAAAGCCTATTTCTAAGCTATGTAAAGGATATTTAGGGTATGTTTAACTTATGATCATGTTCCGGAATGTTCGTTACAGTTCAGATTGGCATACTTTCGCAGTTTGTCATATTTAGTCCCTGTAAGCGAATAAACTTGATTTCGGCATACCAAACCTTCCAAAACTTATTTCTAAGTTATGTAAAGGTTATTTTAGGTATGTTAAGCCTATGTCACTATTCCGGAGTGTTTGTTGCATTAAACTGGTTATATTTACGCATCAGTGCGCGTATAACCCTCTAGAAAGCGATCTAAAGCCCGAAATTGAACAAGAGTTGATATGTGCAAATGATACACATGTTTATACAAATCCCAAGTATGAAATACAATATTTCATTGGTTTGATATTTGTTTGATGGCTGAAGTGACACAGGTGTCACATATTTAGGGTACGTTTAACTTATGATCAAGTTCCGGAATGTTCGTTGCTATATGAATCAGTAGACTTTTGCAGTTTGACGCAAATAGCCCCTGTGATTAAATAAACTTGTTTTTGACACACCAAAGCCTTCAAAACTTATTTCTAAGTTATATAAAAGTTATTTATGGTATGTTAAGCCTATGTCACTGTTCCGGAGAGTTTGTCGCATTAAATTGGTTACGTTTACGTACCAGATTGCTTTTAACTTTCTAGAAAGCGATTTAAGGCTTGAAATTGAACTTAAAATCAAAACGTGAAATTGTCAAACATAAAAAGCAAACATGGAGACCAAAAACACATTGTTTCTTGATAAAGGATATTGTCCTACATCTTGCGGTGTTTACGGAGCACAAGTGTCACAGCGTCAAACTGTGAAAAGTCAGTCGATTCTCGTATTTCTTAATACGGAACATGTACGCACATCCAAAAGTTTTTGTAGTCATTAAAATATTGTATTTTGGTGATGGGAATGCAAAAATAACATTTGTTTTGTATTTTGGATCGTTTTCACGTTCGTTAAAGCGTTCGTCGTAACTAAGCGAAAAACGTAACCGTACAACCGAACGAACCGACATTCACGACACTTCCCAACATATTTCAAGTCCCCTGTGCTTTAACATCCTTGTAAATCCTTAAAATTGGGTTAACGGAGGTTAAATGCATCGAAAACAAGTTTAAACACATGTAGGGACTGAAACTGCCAATTTTTGAAGTCTGCTTGTTTTTCTCTAGCGGGGCGCGACAGACTTGCCCTCCTGGGTCGCGGGGAGTGAGAGACACTGCTGGACAGAATGTTCTTGCCAGCTTCCAAGCTGGTTGCAACTTGTTTTCTTTGATGGTTTTGATTATTGTGGGCAATCTTGTGTGATCTCCAAGCCTTAATTACTGTCCACACACTTGGAATGATCTTGTAAGTTCTTGGTGATCACACAAACACATGTCAAGATCCAACAAGTTCAAGAATACTATAAATACCCACCTCCATTTCTTCATTCATTGCTCATTCTTCATTCTTCTCATCTTATTGCTCTAAGTTGGAGTGCTACCATCTTTGGATGCTTCCCATCTGAGTATTCTTTCATCCTAGAACACAAGTAAGTGTTCTTCCTAGTCTTATTTATTTATTTTAGCTATTTTAAGCTAAAAGTCAAACAGTTTGACTTATTGTGTGACTTTCAGTTTTGACCATGAATTGGTTATGTCAAAGTTCAATTGAACTTTGCAACGTGATCGTAATCACGATGGTTATAGTCCCTTGTGATTATACCTACTGACGAGTCAAAACGGGTCAAAAGCAATTAGGACTCATTCCAAATCAGAATGTAAACTTTGTTAAACCATTTCACATGAGTTCCAACACTCATTTGGTTTACAAGACCAAATTCTATCAGATTCCCCTGAATATGTACCGTTACTTTAACATAGTTATCCGATACTAGGTGCCACTTGATTCCTTGATCTCTTGAGCTTTGTTTACACTTTCATACAAGACTATTACCCAATCCTGTCACACCCCAAATTTTCCACGTGTCACCGGTGGGCCCGGTGGGGAGTATCGTGACGTCATTGATATCATCATAGTCAAACAACACAACATATAAAATGCACAGCAGAAGCAAAAGATATAGATTTATTTCAACTGAACAAAAATGTAATGTTTAAGTATTACAACACAGTTGAAACAGATCCACAGGCGGATCAAATAAAAAGGAAAACTGTTCAACAGACTTTGACATCTAAAGCTTGCGAGACTTGAGTAATGATGCCTGGAGTAGCCAGCCTATTTCGTCTAGCACCTGCACTTAGCCTTTTTGGAAAATACGTCAGTTTGCACTGGTAAATACAACTTAACTGACTCATTTTGAAAAGAGTTTGAAAATTGATTTAAATGCACTTCGGCAAAAATATTTTATAACTTGGGACAATTATTCAAAACAATCTTGTATACAGTTTTACTCATTTATCGTCAATTAGGGCCGGTTTGTAGGGCCGGACTTAAGTCAACTGACACGCCACAGGTATAATGCCCACAAGGTCGATTCCTTATAGTGGGATACCAGTTTTTACATAATGCAGCTGTCAGGTGTACGCCTACACCCCGTGCTTAGGTCGTGGCCATTTCATGAATGATGCCAAGGATATCCGGGACATGGTCATTTAACCCCCAAGGGCCATACACCAAATAATACATATCAAACAGGTTATGTAAATACATCAATCACAATACGATTTAAATGACTACATACACCCGACCAAGCGGTACTTTTATAGTACCGTATCCCAAGCCCGTATAGGGAAAATAAGTTAAGAGTATTTACCTGAGCTGAATAAAAATTCAATCCCAGCCGTATATCAAATCAGAAAGTACAGATAGCTTTTACTGGGCTCCTAATCTGGAACGAAGGTTTTTAATAACCTATTAGAATCCTAACGGGTCTTTAATTTAGCCTAAGCTTTAGACCGGTTAGTTTTCAAAGGAAGGCACGGTTCAAACGCATGATAAAGCGAAGACCGGCTTAGAATGTGGTTTTGACCCAACAAGCTTGTATACTTGTTTAATATGGGTAACTTAAACACATTCTGAATTTTGAGATAAAAAAACGATATGGTTTGACCCACTTCGGCTAATATATGTAAACTAGTTACATAGACCGATCCGAACGTGAAATATACGTAACGGGTAACCATAAGAGTCATGAACATGTTCCATAAGTTAATATGCCTTTGATATGTTGTGATATCAGTAGGATACCTTCCATTATGCCCAAAACGAGTTTAAAACCAATTTATGCCCCGTAGGGGTATTTTGGTCATTTTAAAGGTTATAAAAGAGGTTAAATAGTAATCTGAGTTTCAGGTCTGATTATATCAGTAAAAATACTTAATTTACTAAGTTACATCAGTAGGGTATAACCTATACGTGAAATTTATCATTTCTAACCATACTATGCTCCGAAGGGGCATTTTGGTAATTTCACTTAGGCTTAAAAGGTCAAAACTAGAATTCTGAGTTCAAGACTTTTGCTTACTACTAAATCATGAAAATTTACTTAAAACATCAGTAGGTATCAAGTCTTATAGATTTAAAATGGTTTCAATATATACTATGCGTTAAAAACGCTTAAATAGGTGATTTTGAGCTATTTCCGGGTTCTAAAAGGGAAGCTGATATTTTTATTATTTTAGAAGGCTCAAAATACTTTATTTATCATATTAGATTCGTATAAAAAGGTTTGGGGTCAAAAGGTTTTGTAAAACTCATTTTCTAGCCTAAAATGGCAAAACCGGCAATTACCGAATCAAGCTTAGAACTCTAGGTTACGATCAGCCTAAAAATAAATAAAAATCTTCAAAAATCCCAAAATATTATATTACGTCAGTGGGTAATAAGTTTGGTATCAACAATTGGGTTTAGATAGGCTATATGCTAATCGTACGGTTTATTTACCGAAAAGCTTCTTAATTACGCTAATAGGCATATCTCCTAATCTAGACCTCAAACTGATGTGAAACTTTATGGACATGCTTATAGATCAGTAATAAAGGTTTTAGTCCTTTTACATCATCAAAAATCTTGTTTTAACATTAAAGGGCATTATGGTCACATTTAGGCATTATGGAAACATGCGATGGTCTTTAATTCTAAAGAACCAAGTAGTATAACTTTGGGAGGTTATACTATCATATAACATGGTTACAAAGGACCCTAAGGCATAAATAAACTCAAGCTAATTCGGGTCAGAACTGAAAGTCAAAGCAAAGGTCAAACTTTGCGACTTTCAGTCGCGAACCGAGCCTATACTTAGAATTGTCGGGTTGAACATGCTTAGACATGTTCAACTAATATTTACCAAGTTTTAAAGTGGCAAAACTGATTTTATAACTTCTTCATTATTAATTATTAATTTTATTTAAAACAAACCCGTTTGACTTTAATTTGACCCGACAATTAAACTAAGTAAACGTGGTAATTAGGAGATGCCTTTAGAGGGTTTAACACCTACCTAATTACGATCACGTAGCCACGTTCAACGCGAAAAATGGCTCAACCGATTAAAAGTCAAAGTGTTTATCGATAACGCTTGACTTTTCGGTTTAAACGCTAAAGAAAACTAAGCATGAAAGGAATCACTTACATAAGCCCAAAGGACTTGAAGATCACTCAAAAGGAGGTTCCCTTGATCAGGCTCCTCAGATTTGAGTGTTAGAGAGCAAAATTGGAAGGAAATGAGCAATGAGAACAATGATCAAGGGGGGTATTTATAGGTTTTTGAGAGCCGTTAGGATCGTTCATCGATAATCGTGCTTCAATCTCAGCCCTACACTTCATACCCATAGTTTACAAAACAATGGGCAGCCCCTAGATTCAAGGATTGAGACACAAGAGCAAAACCAAGGCTGGTTTTCAAAATCTGGTTGCTGGCACCTCTATACGGACCGTAAGGCCTTGCATACGGTCTGTAAGGGCCTTGTCTGCACATGGGAACTTTCAATAAATGACAGTTTTGGCCCCTGCACTCCCAATTGTCATTTCCGACACATTTGAGGCCCGTTAAACCATTTTTAAGGCTCTACAATGATGCCTAAGCATAGGGAACATGAAACATGCTCAAAAATATGCCGGGTGTCGGTTCGTTTGGTCGTACGGTCCCGTTGTTCGGCTAATTACGACGAAACACGGACGGACGCTAAAAACGATCCAAATTACGCGACGAATGGAATTTTATCAAGCCAAACACTAAAATAAAATATTTTAGTGCTTACATAAATTTTTGGGTGTCCGGGGATATACAGAATGCAAGATATGCGTGAAAATGCAAACTTGTGCACTTTTTGACACTTTTAGTCCCTGCATCGCCTAAAAGTTTATTTTTGCGCACCAAACACCTCTAAGCCTATATCTAAGCTATATTAAGGTTAATTAGAGTATACTAAACTCATGGTCATATTCCGGAAGGTCCGATACCTTACGAATTGACATACTTTTGCGGTTTGACGCTTTTAACCCCTCGCATATGAATATTGTCATAACTTTCTCATACTTTATCGAAACCTTGTGAAATTTTTATCACACATTCTTGTGAGTATAATTAACCATTACAAAGCTTTGGGTCTTCTAAAAGATTACTCAGAGGTATACTTTAAACATGTTGACACATTTAGCCCCTGTAGTTTGTAATTCCTCACTTTCTTTCACAATTGGCTTCGTATGATCCATGATTTATTCGTTTAAGGGTATAAACATCATGTAGGGTTATTGAAAGATATATTTATCCGATGTTGACATCTTGAACCCTTACGTTCACATACTTTCCTTGTTTGTCAACTTTAGTCCTTCATACGTAATCTTGCACATGTTCAAAGCTTATGACACGTGTCAATACATTATTGGACATGAATTTTCGAGGTGTTACATCCTCACCCCCTTAAAAGAAATCTCGACCTCGAGATTTACTGAAACAAATGAGGGTACTTTTCTTTCATTGTGGACTCTACCTCCCACGTATACTCGGGTCCTCTGTGGGCATCCCATTTAACCTTTACAATAGGCACATGCTTTCTCTGAAGCTTCTTAACCTGTCGATCCTCAATCGACAAAGGTTTCTCCACAAATTTCAAGCTCTCATCTATATGCACATCTGTATGCGGTATGACTAGTGACTCATCAGCTAGACATTTCTTCAGATTGCAGATGTGGAAGACATTATGAATGCCACTAAGCTTTTCAGGTAAGTTTAACTTATAAGCCACTGATCCAACACATTCGATGATCTCGAATGGTCCTATATATCTTGGGCTTAACTTACCTTTCTTGCCAAATCGCATTACCCCTTTCCAAGGTGATACTTTACGCAAAACCTTATCACCAACCTCGAACTTGAGGGGTTTTCGCCTTTCATCAGCATAGCTCTTCTGCCTATCTCTGGCAGCTTTTAGGCGATCACGAATCTGGACAATCTTTTCCGTCGTTTCCAGGACTATATCTGGTCCTGATAATTGAGCTTCTCCTACTTCTGCCCAACAAATAGGCGTTCTGCACTTCCTACCATACAATGCCTCAAAAGGCGCAGCCTTAATGCTGGTATGGTAGCTATTATTGTAGGAGAACTCGATCAAAGGCAGGTGCCTATCCCAGCTACCCCCTAAATCGATCACACATGCACACAGCATGTCTTCCAATGTTTGAATGGTACGCTCACTCTGCCCATCCGTCTGAGGATGGTAAGCCGTACTGAAATTTAAACGCGTGCCCAAAGACTGCTGGAAACTTTTCCAAAAATGAGATGTGTATCTGGTATCTCTGTCCGAGATAATAGCCACTGGTACTCCATGCAGAGATACAATCTTATCAACATACAATTGGGCTAACATGTCAGAACTGAAAGTTTCCTTAATGGGTAGGAAATGTGCTGACTTAGTCAGTCTATCTACTATCACCCAAATAGTATCATTTCCTTTCTTAGTCTTTGGCAATTTGGTGATGAAATCCATCGTCACCATTTCCAATTTCCAAGTGGGAATTTCAGGCTGTTGTAGCAATCCTGACGGTTTCTGATGCTCAGCTTTAACTTGAGCAAACGTCAAGCATTTAGCTACATAAGTGGCTATAGACTTCTTCAAGCCTATCCACCAATAATTTGCCTTTAAATCCTGGTACATCTTATCAGCTCCAGGATGAACGGAATATTTGGAACTGTGGGCTTCCTGGAGGATAACATCCCGAAGTCCTCCATAAATTGGAACCCATATTCGTCCATTCAACCTTAGGATTCCGTCCTTGCCGTAGGATAACAGCTCCTCAGTTACTCCTAGCTTCTCATCAGGATAGTTAGCTTCCAGCACTGCTTCCTTCTGTGCTGCTAACAATCTTTCATTCAAATTATTCTTTATCTCAATGCTCTTGGCATTGATTCTTATAGGCCTTATCCTTTCCTTTCGACTTAAGGCATCAACAACCACATTTGCCTTGCCTGGATGGTATCTTATTTCACAATCATAGTCATTTAAAGTTTCCATCCAACGTCGCTGTCTCATATTTAAGTCCTTCTGATTAAACAAATGTTGAAGGCTCTTGTGATCTGAGTAGATTACACACTTCGTTCCATACAGGTAATGCCTCCAAAGCTTTAGTGCAAATACAACGGCACCCAGCTCCAAGTCATGGGTGGTGTAATTCCTTTCGTGCACCTTTAACTGACGTGAAGCATAGGCAATGACCTTGCCTTTCTGCATAAGCACACACCCCATCCCGGTGTGTGATGCATCACAATATACTACAAACTCATCAATTCCATCAGGCAACGTCAGAACAGGAGCGTTGCTCAACTTTTGCTTCAATATATCGAAGGATTCTTGCTGCTTAGGCCCCCAATTGAACTTACTATTCTTGCGAGTCAGCGAAGTCAGGGGTGCTGCAATTCTTGAGAAGTTCTCGATAAATCGTCTGTAGTACCCAGCAAATCCTAAGAAACGGCGGATCTCCGTGGGCGTCTTTGGCTCTTGCCAGTTCATGACAGCTTCAACTTTAGCGGGATCTACTTGGATACCACGCTCACTCACAACATGTCCAAGAAATTGGACTTCACGAAGCCAAAATTCACACTTTGAGAACTTGGCATAAAGTTTCTCCTGCTGAAGTAGCTTCAGAATGCAACGGAGGTGCTTCTCATGGTCAGCTTGACTCTTTGAGTAAATGAGAATGTCATCGATGAAGACAATGACAAATTTATCCAAGTAAGGCTTGCAGACGCGATTCATGAGATCCATGAATGTGGCAGGTGCATTAGTGAGCCCAAAAGGCATCACTAAGAACTCATAATGACCGTAGCGAGTCCTAAACGCAGTCTTGTGTACGTCTTCATCTTTAACTTTCAGTTGATGGTAGCCTGACCTCAAATCAATCTTGGAGAAGTAGCTTGCCCCTTGAAGCTGATCGAATAGATCATCGATCCTGGGCAAAGGGTACCTATTCTTGATAGTTACCTTATTAAGCTCACGGTAATCAATGCGTAGACGCATTGATCCATCCTTCTTCTTGACGAATAAAATTGGCGCTCCCCATGGAGACGAACTAGGTCTTATAAAACCCTTGGCTAGAAAATCATCTAGCTGCGTCCTCAATTCCTTCATCTCTGTTGGTGCCAACCTATAAGGTGCTCTCGCAACAGGCGCTGCTCTGGGGATGATATCAATTCTGAATTCCACTTGCCTATCCGGTGGCAAGCCAGGTAGTTCCTCAGGGAAAACTTCAGGGTATTCAGAAATGACTGGAATATCTCCAATCTTGGGCTTTTGCTCGTCGACCGTTACTTGTGCCATATAAATGACACAACCCTTCTTCATGCACCTAGATGCCTTGAGCATAGACACTTGCTCAGGCAATCCGTGTTGGGTATCTCCTCGAATGGTAAGTGACTCACCAGACGGAGTCTTAATCACTACTTGCTTCTTGTTGCAGATGATCTGGGCTTGGTTATGCGATAACCAATCCATGCCCAATACTATATCAAATCCGGCTAACTTCAAAGGAAGCAAGGACAAAGGAAAAGAGTGGTTCCTAATGGATATAAAACATCCATCTAAAATGGTTGAGGAGGTTTCTAAGGTACCATCAGCTAATTCCACCTCATATTTCACACTTAAGGTTTTAACAGGTAAATTCAGCAATTTACAGAACTTATCATTTACGAATGACTTATCAGCTCCTGAATCAAACAGTACTCTAGCATACACATCATTTATGAGGAAAGTACCTGTGATCACGTTGTCGTCCTGAATTGCCTCATGTACGTTCATTTGGAAGACCCTAGCATTGGTCTTCTTGGCTTCTTCAGGCTTCTTGGCGTATTTAGGGCAGTTAGTCTTAATGTGCCCTTTCTCGTTACAGCCGTAGTAGGTAGCATCTTTGATCCTTTTGCAATCAATAGTCTTATGCTCCTTAGACTTGCATAACCCACATGCAGGTGATCCTGATTGAGACTTAGTCTCAAGCCTGCATTTTCCAAAGTGGCGTTTTTGGCAAGTTGAGCACTTTGGCTTTTCCTCTGCTCGCTGAATACCTTTTCCAGACTCAAACTTCTTGGACTCAGTGTTTCCCTTGTGCTTCTTCTCCGACCCTCGTGAGCTATCCTCCTCACGCTTCCTCTTGCTCTCTTCAGAGTTCTTGAGCGATCTTAACCTGACCGCATCCAAGGTGAGGGATAGAGATAGATCAGCAACTGATCTAAAAGTAGTAGGTCTCGAAGCCTTAACACTGGCTTTGATTTCTGGGGCTAGACCCCCAATGAAGCGAGCAATCCTCTTGGGCTCTGGTGTCACCAGGTAAGGAACCAATCTAGACATGGTATTGAAACTGGTGAGGTAAGCTTGACAATCTAAATTCTGCATCACCAAAGATAAGAAATTCGATTCAATCCTTTCCACCTCATGCTATGGACAATAGTTCTCCTTAATGAGAACAACAAACTGCTCCCATGACATATTATAGAGTGGGATCTTCCCAGCAGCTTGAATGAGAGACTTCCACCATGCCAGTGCCTCTCCCTTGAACGATTGGGATACATACTTCACTATATCCCTTTCAGCACAACTGCTGATATCAACAATAGTCTCCATTTCATCTAACCAAGTCATACAATCAATTGCTCCTTTCTCCCCAGTGAAATCCCGGGGTTTGCAGGAAACAAAGTACTTATAAGTACAAGACTTGGTACGTGGCTCATCATCGAACACTATTCTCTTGGACGGAACACTATGTTGGTTTGAGGAATGTTCGACATCCTATTTCTTAGGTCCATCCTTCTTCGAGGGTGGCTTGCTATGAGCTTCTGAATGAGTCTTAGGAACAGACTTAGAGTGAGGTACCGAAGAGGTTCTACTATACGTCTCACTAACCTCCTTGAATTGCTCCTTTACAGCTTTAGATACAGCTGTATCAATCAGTGTACGGAGCTCTCCTTTGGTTATATTAACCCTATCATTATCGTGGCTTTCCACAGAATGACTGTTCACTTCTTCCGACCTTGCCATGTAGCTTTAATTGCTACATAAAATCAAATGAGGACGAGGTTTATACGGAAGCTTATACAGTTCTATCGTTTTAAACGATTTGTTAACCATGGTTTTTAATATGCATTTTAGTTAATTTTACAGGATAACCCTAAATTATATATAATAGCACAAAAGGCCTAGTCACATAGACAGATTTAATTATTAAACTAGGATTTTATAGAATCGAGGTATTAAGGTTTGAATCAAAGTTCATTACCTTTTCTTGACAGGGAGTTACAGGCTACCACTGTCTTTAGTCCCAGAGGACGTTAATTATAGCCCGAGGGCACTTCATCCTTAAGGGATGATCATATCAATAAGGGAATTTAGAATAACCCATTTTAATAATGACTTATGTGATTTTATCGAATCACACTTCGTCAAGCATATTAACATGCTTTCAGATGTTAACAAGGTTTGAATCTTTTTGAATAGGTTGTACCATCTTGGCCATGTCTGCAATGACATTTAGGCTAGGTTTTACCTTTAAGATTCTTTTTAATATTAAACGCAGAGCAATCCTAATTTGAGATGTTAACAAGGATCTGAATCTAATTGAGGAACTACCATCTTGGCCCTGTCTTAGAACGACACTTGAGCTAGGTCTTGTCCTTTTTAGATTTTGCCATTTTATCACAATGGTAGATCTTTATAAAGAGGAATTATATTATTATAGAAATGGTTGCCCTAAACGGGACTTCTATCAAAATGACTTGCCCATGCAAGGGCTAATCAGAAAATAACAAAGGAGACAAAAATATAACGAATTAGGATTAGTCCTATGTTCTTGTCTAGACTCGAGAATGTGCAATTGTGTAACTGAGATTAAACACAGAAGGCTAGTGTTTAATTCACTCAGTGTTGGCTCTGATACCAACCTGTCACACCCCAAATTTTCCACGTGTCACCGGTGGGCCCGGTGGGGAGTATCGTGACGACATTGATATCATCATAGTCAAACAACACAACATATAAAATGCACAGCGGAAGCAAAAGATATAGATTTATTTCAACTGAACAAAAATGTAATGTTTAAGTATTACAACACAGTTGAAACAGATCCACGGGCGGATCAAACAAAAAGGAAAACTGTTCAACAGACTTTGACATCTAAAGCTTGCGAGACTTGAGTAATGATGCCTGGAGTAGCCAGCCTATTTCGTCTAGCACCTGCACTTAGCCTTGTTGGAAAATACGTCAGTTTGCACTGGTAAATACAACTTAACTGACTCATTTTGAAAAGAGTTTGAAAATTGATTTAAATGCACTTCGGCAAAAATATTTTATAACTTGGGACAATTATTCAAAACAATCTTGTATACAGTTTTACTCATTTGTCGTCCATTAGGGCCGGTTTGTAGGGCCGTGTCACACCCCCAAAATCCACCTGCGGAGTACTACCGCTTGGGAGCGTGACATGACCAGGATCAAGCCACCAATTATATCAAACATAGCATTTAATAATAACCATAGACATAATTGATGTTCAAAACTAAACATTGTATATGTAGCGGAAGCATTTAAGTAAAACCCAATCATAAGTGTTAACGTATGAAATATCATAAGTGTTTAGTAAGCATTCATAAATCCTTGTCCACAACGACCCGCTCCTCCTTGTGCAAGCTCCATAAAGTACCTAAGGTCCTGCAAGGCATACAGCAAATAATCAACAACTAGTTGAGCGAGTTCACAGAAAGTAAGTTCGTAATAGTAATGCGTATAATCAACCGGTGGGGGCTTCCCATACAAGTATATTCTATCGGTGAGGGATTCTCACATTTATCCTTATTAATGGGGGTTTCCCATTATTGTACTTACTAGACTAGTGCAACCATGTCTTCTTCTTAAACCGAGAACAGGAATACGTACTGGGTCACGTAGGCTTTACATGACGTGCCCTTCCCCGAGGACAGTGGTACGCGTGGGGGCTACGTAGGCTTTACGCAGCGTGTCCTTCCGACCCGGAAGACAGTAGTTGGTATTGGGTTACGTAGGCTTCACGTAACGTGTCCTCCCGACCCGGGAGACAAATGGTAATTACTGGGTTACGTAGGCTTTACGTAACGTGTCCTGACTATCCTGAGGACGATGGTCTATAGTCTAGTGATTGCGTAAGTACGAGTAACTCTTTCAATATCAACATATCCAACCCAATTCCCAACCCGGGAATCCCATGCCTTGGCTGTGTGAACTCACCTTGGTTTGCTCGGCAGATACACAAAGAGTACAGGTAGCAAGTAAATGGTCAACCACGTCCTATCACGGTTTTTGTACGAGTCAGGTTTTGACTTAAGTAATACACATTGGTTTCACATAGGTTAACATAGTACAAGCATGTGAATATCATGGTAAACACATAACAGTCAACAATGTGCGAATAACAACAAGCCCAACATATTGTGCGATCCATTGTAACCCGGCCCAAACAGATAAGCAGTCCAAAAACATAACAGTCATTAGTCCAATTATTCGGCCCAATTGATTGGGCCCGTGACAGTGTAGGCCCAAAACAGTGTACGTGCATAACTGGTCTCGAGTCGCAACCGGCGATCTCGAGTCGCAACCGGCGTTCTCGAGTCGCAACAGGGGGTTACGAGTCGCAACAGCTGGTTACGAGTCGCAACAGCTGGTTACGAGTCGCAACAGGTGGTCTCGGCTCGTCATGGTCCGGTTACGAGTCGCAACGGGACTCGCAACCATGGTTTCGGCTTGTGCTGTTGTGGTCTCGAGTCGAGATCGTGAGGTCTCGACTCGCAATCTGTGTCGCAACCAAGAGTGTAACTGGTTTCCATAATTCATGCAACAATTATTCCGTGATTCTTGCAAACATCCTTGGCAGTTTCGGAAATCAGATCAAATCAGTTTCATTCCAAAATCAAACACATTCATACACGTTCATAGCATCATCATCAAGAATGCAGAATTCGCAATTAATCAAGCATCAAATCGGATCATGTGATTTACAAAATCATAAACTACCATGCAACCTAATCAAACCGATTCTTATTATAGCCGATTACATTGCATCTATTCGGATTTATATTAACACACACCCGGTTCATGTAAACGTGTGGCCGATTAGCAAACATCTTTACCGACAATCCCAACCAACAACATATAACCAATTAGTAAGAACATAACCAATCATGCTAATCACGAACCCTAGATCAAACATGCAAGGCTATATAATACGCATGTCAAAACATCATTAAACAATAATCATCATACTAGCGTAATCAACATACTAACCGGTTACAAGAATATTATCATCAACAACTATCCGAATGGTCATGAATCAAAACATACTAACCGAATTAGAGAGGGGAGAGGGTGATCCGAGTTGTGGATGTTCCTGCCGTCGGGTTTCAACTCAAGCCGATAGAGAGAGACGAGAGGGAAGTAGGGTTGTGTGTGTTTGTGTTTTTGTAAAAAGTGGAGAATGGTTACACATCCCCTAATGTTAACCGGTTAAGGAGTGATGGGCCGAACCCATCACTTGGGTTGCCATCTAACCGGACTCCAAGTACTACGGCCCTATTACTTGTGCGGTCAAGAGGTGATGTGCGATCCGGGTCACGTTGTGCGGTTCGGTTCGTAAACACATAGTCATTCATATAATCACAAGCACGTGTTAACATAACATTCACATAACATTCACATATTGTACACATACGTTACATCAAAGTACAAAGGTCGGTTTGGAAATACGAGTTGTCACATTATCCCCAACTAATTTGAAATTTCGTCCCGAAATTTGGTATGCACTCAATGAGGGAGCTAGGTAAGTCGTAACGTTCACTGATTTTCCTGGGGTGTCACATCCTCCCCCCGTTGATCTGGAATTTCGTCCCGAAATTCCGAAGTAGTAGCTTCAGCCTCAGTAGTGGTTGCATTAGTTCCGAATAACTGGGGGTACTTTTCTGTCATCCTGTCTTCGCGTTCCCAGGTGTACTCTGGGCCACGTTTGGAGTTCCAACGTACTCGAACAAGAGGGATTCTCTTGTGTTTGAGGACCTTCACATCCCGGTCCGTGATTTCTACTGGTTCCTCGACGAACTGCAACCGCTCGTCGATAGTGAGTTCCTTAAAAGGAATGATGAGGGTTTCATCTGATAGGCACTTCTTTAGGTTCGACACATGAAAGACATTGTGAACTGCCCCGAGTTCAGCTGGTAGGTTCAACTTGTAGGCTACTTTGCCGATTTTCTCAATGATCTCGAATGGTCCGACATATCGCGGATTTAGTTTGCCCCGTTTGCCAAAACGAACCACACCCTTCCAGGGTGAGACTTTCAATAAAACCCGGTCCCCGACCTGAAATTCTAAAGGTTTTCTACGCTTGTCCGCGTAGGCTTTCTGACGGTCGCGTGCTGCCGCCATGCGTTGTCGTATCTGTGCAATCTTTTCTGTGGCGTCCACTACAATCTCTGGACCCGTGATCTGACTATCCCCCACCTCTGCCCAACAGAGAAGTGACCGGCATTTACGCCCGTACAATGCCTCGAATGGAGCGGCTTGTATGCTGGTGTGATAACTATTATTATACGAGAACTCCACCAAAGGGAGGTGTTTTTCCCAGCCGTTGCCGAAGTCTATAACGCATGCCCTAAGCATGTCTTCAAGTGTTTGAATCGTCCGCTCAGACTGCCCATCCGTCTGAGGGTGATATGCTGTGCTCATGTCTAATCGTGAGCCGAAAGATTTATGCATCGCTTGCCATAGCTCTGACGTGAATCGTGCATCCCGATCCGAAATGATGGAAGTGGGCACCCCGTGCCTCGAAACAACTTCTTTAAGATAGATGTCTGCGAGAGTGGAGAACTTATCCGTTTCCTTTATAGCCAGGAAGTGTGCAGACCTTGTGAGTCGATCCACGATCACCCATATGGTATCATTCCCACGCTGGGATCTAGGTAGGCCTGTAACAAAATCCATGGAAATTTCTTCCCACTTCCATTGAGGTATCTTAGGCTGCTGAAGTAGACCAGCTGGTTTCTGATATTCGACCTTGACTCTCGCACAGGTCAAGCATTTGCCAACATAAGTGGCAATGTGGGCTTTCATGCTAGGCCACCAATATGTAGTGCTAATATCGCGGTACATTTTGTCCGACCCTGGATGTACCGAGTAGCGAGACTTGTGAGCTTCATCCATTACAAGTTCGCGTAGACCGCCATAAAGTGGGACCCAAATACGCCCCGTTACATAGTAGGCGCCATCTGCCTTCTGTTCTAACCGCTGTCGTGAGCCACGTAAGGCTTCAGCCTTGACGTTTTTGGGCTTCAATGCTTCTATCTGAGCATTTCGTATCTGTGTAGGAAGGCTAGACTGAATCGTAAGCTGTAGCGCTCGCACGCACCGTGGTAGAGTGTCTTTCCGACTGAGGGCGTCAGCCACAACGTTGGCCTTGCCTGGATGGTACTTGATAGCGCATTCGTAATCGTTCAGTAGCTCAACCCATCGTCGTTGACGCATGTTCAAATCCTTCTGCTTAAGAATATGCTCGAGACTCCTGTGATCGGTGTTAATCGTGCACCTGGTACCGTACAGGTAGTGTCGCCATATCTTAAGTGCGAAAACAACAGCTCCCAGCTCTAAGTCGTGCGTCGTGTAGTTCCGTTCATGAACCTTGAGTTGGCGTGAAGCGTAAGCAATAACCTTATCCCGTTGCATCAATACACATCCAAGACCCTGGATGGATGCATCACAGTATACTACGAAGTCATCTGTGCCCTCTGGCAATGAAAGAATAGGTGCGCTGCAAAGTCTATCCTTTAGGTACTGAAAAGCAGTCTCCTGGGGCTCTCCCCAGCGATAGGTAATACCCTTTTGTGTCAGTAACGTAAGCGGCTGAGCAATCTTTGAAAAGTCTTTGATGAACCGCCGATAATAACCTGCCAAACCCAAGAATTGGCGTATTTCTGTCGGTGTACGCGGTGCAGGCCAGTTTCTGATCGAATCTACCTTGGATGGATCGACATGGATCCCATCCCTGTTCACCACATGGCCTAAGAAGTGGACTTCACGAAGCCAGAAGTCGCATTTAGAAAGCTTGGCGTACAGCTGTTCCTTCCGAAGGAGTTCCAATATCAGGCGAAGATGCTGCTCGTGTTCCTCCTGACTCTTGGAGTAGATCAGAATGTCGTCGATGAATACTATGACGAATTTGTCGAGATAGGGTTTGCACACCCTGTTCATAAGGTCCATAAATATAGCAGGCGCGTTCGTTAACCCAAACGGCATGACAAGAAACTCGTAGTGGTCGTAACGAGTTCTGAATGCGGTTTTGGAGACGTCCTCCTCCCGGACTCTCAGCTGATGATAACCAGACCTCAAGTCTATCTTCGAATAGTAACACGACCCCTGTAACTGGTCGAATAAGTCGTCTATGCGTGGGAGAGGATAACGGTTCTTCACCGTCACCTTGTTCAGTTCCCTGTAGTCTATGCACATCCTGAACGTACCGTCTTTCTTTTTCACGAAAAGTACTGGAGCTCCCCATGGCGAAGTGCTTGGACGAATAAAGCCCTTCTCCAAGAGCTCTTGCAGCTGTTTTGACAGTTCTTCCAATTCTGATGGGGCTAGACGGTATGGTGCGCGAGCTATGGGTGCTGCTCCAGGAGCGAGCTCGATCTGAAATTCGACCTGACGATGAGGCGGTAATCCAGGTAAGTCTTCAGGAAACACCTGAGGGTAGTCGCGTACAACTGGAATATCCTCCAGTTTCTTTTCCTTTGCTGCTGCGTCTGAAACAAGAGCCAGAATGGCTGTGTGACCCTTTCGTAAGCATTTCTGAGCCTTCAAGAAAGAGATGATGCCAACCACTGCACCACTCTTGTCGCCTTGAACTTCGAGAGGTTCCTGACCCGAACGAGGAATACGAATTATCTTCTCGCTGCATAAGATTTCTGCCTGGTGTTGGGATAACCAATCCATCCCAATCACGACGTCGAAGCTACCCAATACTATGGGAATGAGGTCGATAGAGAAAGCTTGGCCAGCTAGGATAAGATTACAACCCTGAACTACATGCGTGGCTTCTAGACTTTTACCGTTAGCTAACTCTACTACGTGTTTGGTGGGTAAAAGTGTTGGTGCACGTTTTAGCTGTTGACACATTTTCACAGACATATAGCTTGTATCCGCACCCGAATCAAACAAAACAGTAACGTAAATATTGTCGAGGAGAAACTTACCCATAACTACGTTGGGATCGTTCATTGCGTCGCCTCGACCTAGCACAAAAGCGCGTCCCCTAGCCTCGTTGCCATTATTGTTGTTGTTCCCACCGTTGTTGTTCCCGTTGCCCTGGTTATTGTTGTTGCGATTCTGGTTCAACTGAGGGTAGTCGCGTTTGAAATGACCTTCAGCCCCGCACTGGAAACATCCCCGGTTTCCACGCTGTGGCTGCTGTTGCTGCTGTGGGTTCTGTGGAGCTGGTTGTTGCGGTTGCTGGTTCTGGTTTGCAGGACGTGGGCTCCTACAGTCTTTGGCCTCGTGTCCCATCTTGAGACACCTTTGGCAACGACCCTTGCTGCATGGGCCGCTATGGTGCCTGTTGCAATTGTGACACTTGGGGTGAAAACCCTGATATCTTCCCCGTCTATGACCACCAGAGGATTGCTGACTGGGACTCTGGTAGTGGTCAGTCTTCTGTTGCTGAGCTTGAGACTGAACGGATGCTGAACCTTTACTAGAATCTCCATCCCACTTTCTCTTGCTGTCGCTAGTAGTAGCAGGAGTAGCTGAAGGAGTGACTGTAGCAGTAGCGTTGACACGCTTAGGCAGTTTATTCTGATCCACTGCCTGGTCGGTGATGCGATGAGCGAGGCGCTGAATTTCCTGGATGTTGTCAAGATTAGCCGAGGTAACATGGCTCTGGATTTCTGGTGCCAACCCCTTGAGATACATCTCGATGCGCTTGTATGGAGGGTCCACCATGGTTGGGCACAGTACGGCCAGCTCATTCGACCGTTTAGTATACGCTTCGATCTCTGATCCAACCATTTTCAAATTATACAGCTCGTCTTCCAACTTGTGAATATCTTCACGAGTACAATATTCCCTCTTGATAAGTTCCTTAAAATCGTTCCAGGGTGTGGCGTTAGCAGCTGCCAACCCTAAGATCTGAACTTGGGCGTAACACCAAGTTAATGTTATCCCTTCCAAGGTGCCAGTTGCATACTTGACCTTGCGAGCCTCAGGGCACTCGCACATTTCGAATACTGACTCTAGCTTTTCGAACCAGTGGAGGAGTCCCACTGCCCCCTCTGTGCCGCTGAAGGTACTTGGACGACAGTCCATGAAGTTTTTAAAAGTGCAGACAGGTTGCTGCGCGTGTTGACCTATTGTGTACGAATAGGACGAGATTAAATACGAGAGTTAATGCAGGATCTAAGGATCCTAGTATGAATCTATACTGCAGGGTATACTACCTGCTTGAGCAGCTGCAAGTGCCGCAGCAACTTGAGCTTGAACGAGAGCCTCTAGCTGGGCTTGAGTCATGTTGATTCGTCCATACATGATCTTCATAGTAAAAGTAACGTAAGTGAGAGTGGTTCGCGAGTAGGGCGATGACAGAAAAGCGTAAGCACGTAGGGATTCTCATGCTATAGTATCGTGTGTATCTAATCGTAATGCGAGCAAAGTTCTAAGCAGTTCTAGCAAACAGGCAATAAACATAAACCTTATTACCTAGGATGTCGAGTCTTGCACGTGGAGCGAAGCGTCGTTGTGGATCGTTGAGAGCACTGTACTGGTTATAGTCCGGTTTTAATAAAAACGTTTTCCCATATTAAAACCAAGTTCTCTATAACCAATGGCTCTGATACCAATCTGTCACACCCCCAAAATCCACCTGCGGAGTACTACCGCTTGGGAGCGTGACATGACCAGGATCAAGCCACCAATTATATCAAACATAGCATTTAATAATAACCATAGACATAATTGATGTTCAAAACTAAACATTGTATATGTAGCGGAAGCATTTAAGTAAAACCCAATCATAAGTGTTAACGTATGAATATCATAAGTGTTTAGTAAGCATTCATAAATCCTTGTCCACAACGACCCGCTCCTCCTTGTGCAAGCTCCATAAAGTACCTAAGGTCCTGCAAGGCATACAGCAAATAATCAACAACTAGTTGAGCGAGTTCACAGAAAGTAAGTTCGTAATAGTAATGCGTATAATCAACCGGTGGGGGCTTCCCATACAAGTATATTCTATCGGTGAGGGATTCTCACATTTATCCTTATTAATGGGGGTTTCCCATTATTGTACTTACTAGACTAGTGCAACCATGTGTTCTTCTTAAACCGAGAACAGGAATACGTACTGGGTCACGTAGGCTTTACATGACGTGCCCTTCCCCGAGGACAGTGGTACGCGTGGGGGCTACGTAGGCTTTACGCAGCGTGTCCTTCCGACCCGGAAGACAGTAGTTGGTATTGGGTTACGTAGGCTTTACGTAACGTGTCCTCCCGACCCGGGAGACAAATGGTAATTACTGGGTTACGTAGGCTTTACGTAACGTGTCCTGACTATCCTGAGGACGATGGTCTATAGTCTAGTGATTGCGTAAGTACGAGTAACTCTTTCAATATCAACATATCCAACCCAATTCCCAACCCGGGAATCCCATGCCTTGGCTGTGTGAACTCACCTTGGTTTGCTCGGCAGATACACAAAGAGTACAGGTAGCAAGTAAATGGTCAACCACGTCCTATCACGGTTTTTGTACGAGTCAGGTTTTGACTTAAGTAATACACATTGGTTTCACATAGGTTAACATAGTACGAGCATGTGAATATCATGGTAAACACATAACAGTCAACAATGTGCGAATAACAACAAGCCCAACATATTGTGCGATCCATTGTAACCCGGCCCAAACAGATAAGCAGTCCAAAAAGATAACAGTCATTAGTCCAATTATTCGGCCCAATTGATTGGGCCCGTGACAGTGTAGGCCCAAAACAGTGTACGTGCATAACTGGTCTCGATTCGCAACCGGCGATCTCGAGTCGCAACCGGCGTTCTCGAGTCGCAACAGGGGGTTACGAGTCGCAACAGCTGGTTACGAGTCGCAACAGCTGGTTACGAGTCGCAACAGGTGGTCTCGGCTCGTCATGGTCCGGTTACGAGTCGCAACGGGACTCGCAACCATGGTTTCGGCTTGTGCTGTTGTGGTCTCGAGTCGAGATCGTGAGGTCTCGACTCGCAATCTGTGTCGCAACCAAGAGTGTAACTAGTTTCCATAATTCATGCAACAATTATTCCGTGATTCTAGCAAACATCCTTGGCAGTTTCGGAAATCAGATCAAATCAGTTTCATTCCAAAATCAAACACATTCATACACGTTCATAGCATCATCATCAAGAATGCAGAATTCGCAATTAATCAAGCATCAAATCGGATCATGTGATTTACAAAATCATAAACTACCATGCAACCTAATCAAACCGATTCTTATTATAGCCGATTACATTGCATCTATTCGGATTTATATTAACACACACCCGGTTCATGTAAACGTGTGGCCGATTAGCAAACATCTTTACCGACAATCCCAACTAACAACATATAACCAATTAGTAAGAACATAACCAATCCTGCTAATCACGAACCCTAGATCAAACATGCAAGGCTATATAATACGCATGTCAAAACATCATTAAACAATAATCATCATACTAGCATAATCAACATACTAACCGGTTACAAGAATATTATCATCAACAACTATCCGAATGGTCATGAATCAAAACATACTAACCGAATTAGAGAGGGGAGAGGGTGATCCGAGTTGTGGATGTTCCTGCCGTCGGGTTTCAACTCAAGCCGAGAGAGAGAGACGAGAGGGAAGTAGGGTTGTGTGTGTTTGTGTTTTTGTAAAAAGTGGAGAATGGTTACACATCCCCTAATGTTAACCGGTTAAGGAGTGATGGGCCGAACCCATCACTTGGGTTGCCATCTAACCGGACTCCAAGTACTACGGCCCTATTACTTGTGCGGTCAAGAGGTGATGTGCGATCCGGGTCACGTTGTGCGGTTCGGTTCGTAAACACATAGTCATTCATATAATCACAAGCACGTGTTAACATAACATTCACATAACATTCACATATTGTACACATACGTTACATCAAAGTACAAAGGTCGGTTTGGAAATACGAGTTGTCACAGGCCGGACTTAAGTTAACTGACACGCCACAGGTATAATGCTCACAAGATCGATTCCTTATAGTGGGATACCAGTTTTTACATAATGCAGCTGTCAGGTGTACGCCTACACCCCGTGCTAGGTCGTGGCCATTTCATGAATGATGCCAAGGATATCCGGGACATGGTCATTTAACCCCCAAGGGCCATACACCAAATAATACATATCAAACAGGTTATGTAAATACATCAATCACAATACGATTTAAATGACTACATACACCCGACCAAGCGGTACTTTTATAGTACCGTATCCCAAGCCCGTATAGGGAAAATAAGTTAAGAGTATTTACCTGAGCTGAATATAAATTCAATCCCAGCCGTATATCAAATCAGAAAGTACAGATAGCTTTTACTAGGCTCCTAATCTGGAACGAAGGTTTTTAATAACCTATTAGAATCCTAACGGGTCTTTAATTTAGCCTAAGCTTTAGACCGGTTAGTTTTCAAAGGAAGGCACGGTTCAAACGCATGATAAAGCGAAGACTGGCTTAGAATGTGGTTTTGACCCAACAAGCTTGTATACTTGTTTAATATGGGTAACTTAAACACATTCTGAATTTTGAGATAAAAAAACGATATGGTTTGACCCACTTCGGCTAATATATGTAAAGTAGTTACATAGATCGATCCGAACGCGAAATATGCGTAACGGGTAACCATAAGAGTCATGAACATGTTCCATAAGTTAATATGCCTTTGATATGTTGTGATATCAGTAGGATACCTTCCATTATGCCCAAAACGAGTTTAAAACCAATTTATGCCCCGTAGGGGTATTTTGGTCATTTTAAAGGTTATAAAAGAGGTTAAATAGTAATCTGAGTTTCGGGTCTGATTATATCAGTAAAAATACTTAATTTACTAAGTTACATCAGTAGGGTATAACCTATACGTGAAATTTATCATTTCTAACCATACTATGCTCCGAAGGGGCATTTTGGTAATTTCACTTAGGCTTAAAAGGTCAAAACTAGAATTCTGAGTTCAAGACTTTTGCTTACTACTAAAGTATGAAAATTTACTTAAAACATCAGTAGGTATCAAGTCTTATAGATTTAAAATGGTTTCAATATATACTATGCGTTAAAAACGCTTAAATAGGTGATTTTGAGCTATTTCCGGGTTCAAAAAGGGAAGCTGATATTTTTATTATTCTAGAAGGCTCAAAATACTTTATTTATCATATTAGATTCGTATAAAAAGGTTTGGGGTCAAAAGGTTTTGTAAAACTCATTTTCTAGCCTAAAAGGGCAAAACCGGCAATTACCGAATCATGCTTAGAACTCTAGGTTACGATCAGCCTAAACATAAATAAAAATCTTCAAAAATCCCAAAATATTATATTACGTCAGTGGGTAATAAGTTTGGTATCAACAATTGGGTTTAGATAGGCTATATGCTAATCGTACGGTTTATTTACCGAAAAGCTTCTTAATTACGCTAATGAGCATATCTCCTAATCTAGACCTCAAACTGATGTGAAACTTTATGGACATGCTTATAGGTCAGTAATAAAGGTTTTATTCCTTTCACATCTTCAAAAATCTTGTTTTAACATTAAAGGGCATTATGGTCACATTTAGGCATTATGGAAACATGCGATGGTCTTTAATTCTAAAGAACCAAGTAGTATAACTTTGGGAGGTTATACTATCATATAACATGGTCACAAAGGACCCTAAGGCATAAATAAACTCAAGCTAATTCGGGTCAGAACTGAAAGTCAAAGCAAAGGTCAAACTTTGCGACTTTCTGTCGCGAACCGAGCCTATACTTAGAATTGTCGGGTTGAACATGCTTAGACATGTTCAACTAATATTTACCAAGTTTTAAAGTGGCAAAACTGATTTTATAACTTCTTCATTATTAATTATTAATTTTATTTAAAAGAAACCCGTTTGACTTTAATTTGACCCGACAATTAAACTAAGTAAACGTGGTAATTAGGAGATGCCTTTAGAGGGTTTACGACCTACCTAATTACGATCACG
Source organism: Helianthus annuus (assembly GCF_002127325.2). Classification (NCBI taxonomy): domain Eukaryota; kingdom Viridiplantae; phylum Streptophyta; class Magnoliopsida; order Asterales; family Asteraceae; genus Helianthus; species Helianthus annuus. Next base: position 95,505,084 of record NC_035448.2, on the reverse strand, counting down.
TAGCCACGTTCAACGCGAACAATGGCTCAACCGATTAAAAGTCAAAGTGTTTATCGATAACGCTTGACTTTTCGATTTAAACGCTAAACAAAACTAAGCATGAAAGGAATCACTTACATAAGCCCAAAGGACTTGAAGATCACTCAAAAGGAGGTTCTCTTGATCAGGCTCCTCAGATTTGAGTGTTAGAGAACAAAATTGGAAGGAAATGAGCAATGAGAACAATGATCAAGGGGGGTATTTATAGGTTTTTGAGAGCCGTTAGGATCGTTCATCGATAATCGTGCTTCAATCTCAGCCCTACACTTCATACCCATAGTTTACAAAACAATAGGCAGCCCCTAGATTCAAGGATTGAGAGACAAGAGCAAAACCAAGGCTGGTTTTCAAAATTTGGTTGCTGGCACCTCTATACGGACCGTGAGGCCTTGCATACGGTCCGTAAGGGCCTTGTCTGCACATGGGAACTTTCAATAAATGACAGTTTTGGCCCCTGCACTCCCAATTGTCATTTCCGACACATTTGAGGCCCGTTAAACCATTTTTAAGGCTCTACAATGATTCCTAAGCATAGGGAACATGAAACATGCTCAAAAATATGCCGGGTGTCGGTTCGTTTGGTCGTACGGTCCCGTTGTTCGGCTAATTACGACGAAACACGGACGGACGCTAAAAACGATCCAAAATTACGCGACGAATGGAATTTTATCAAGCCAAACACTAAAATAAAATATTTTAGTGCTTACATAAATTTTTGGGTGTCCGGGGATATACAGAATGCAAAATATGCGTGAAAATGCAAACTTGTGCACTTTTTGACACTTTTAGTCCCTGCATGGCCTAAAAGTTTATTTTTGCGCACCAAACACCTCTAAGCCTATATCTAAGCTATATTAAGGTTAATTAGAGTATACTAAACTCATGGTCATATTCCGGAAGGTCCGATACCTTACGAATTGACATACTTTTGCTGTTTGATGCTTTTAACCCCTCGCATACGAATATTGTCATAACTTTCTCATACTTTATCGAAACCTTGTGAAATTTTTATCACACATTCTTGTGAGTATAATTAACCATTACAAAGCTTTGGGTCTGCTAAAAGATCACTCAGAGGTATACTTTAAACATGTTGACACATTTAGCCCCTGTAGTTTGTAATTCCTCACTTTCTTTCACAATTGGCTTCGTATGATCCATGATTTATTCGTTTAAGGGTATAAACATCATGTAGGGTTATTGAAAGATATATTTATCCGATGTTGACATCTTGAACCCTTACGTTCACATACTTTCCTTGTTTGTCAAGTTTAGTCCTTCATACGTAATCTTGCACATGTTCAAAGCTTATGACACGTGTCAATACATTATTGGACATGAATTTTCGTGGTGTTACAAATCCCAAGTGAGTATATAGACCCCTCTTTTTACGCTTTCTAAATGTTTTGAGGTAACTATGTGAGTACATAGCTCCCCTTTTACTTTTGCAAATATTTTGGGGTGAAACATATGTGCTTTTGTTACTTTCATGTTTTCATGACATATACATGCTATGTTCATCTAGTACACATATAGTACAAGATTTCAATTGCATTTTGCTTTGTATGTTGACTTAGCATGCCTAGCATAATGATTTCAATTGCCTTTTTGTTTCGTATGTTAACTTAGCATGCCTAGCACATTGATTTCAAGGATCCTTTTTGCTTCATATGTTGACTTAGCATATCTAGCACCTTGATTTCATGAACACTTTATTTCGTATGTTGACTTAGCATAATTAGTACATGGTTATCAAACATTTTTACATCATGCTTACATTGTTCATGACATATTGGTGCGTTAAACTCGACAATGATACATTCATTAATATTATCCTGCCGACCGGTAGTATGTTATGGTTTACCATAGGTTTGACAACCCCATTCCCGCTTCCTAGTTTTGTTTGGAAGTATCCATTTGGGAATAACATAACCCGATGAACATTTGATAGACCTTTATAAAGGTCTATCCGACAGTCGACAAGGCTTGAATGTATTCATCAACAATCCTAATATATGTTTTACAATAAAAGCAATGATTTATAGGACATAACTTTTGAATTGAGCAAAACCTTTGTTTATTCAAAGACATTGTTTTATACAAGACATTTTGACTATACAAGACATTATTACATGTGGTTTAAGTAAAGATTTTTTTTACTTACCATACATGACATTGGTTATTACTTGGCATTTGTTATACGAGACATTGTTTATACATTACACTTGGTTTACACAAAGACATTTGGTTGGTTTATACAAAGATATTTGGTTTATACATGACATTTGGTTTACGCAAAGACATTTGGTTTATACATGACACTTGGTTGACACAAAGACATTGGTTTCTACATGACATTTGGTTTATACAAAAGACATGACACATTTTATACAAACACATTTTATACAAAGATATGATTTTATAAAAGAAAACATTTCGACTATGATTCATGGCTACTTTTCGAGGAAGTTAAACATTTCTTTAACAAATCAAAGCCATGAATCTTCATCACAAAACCTATGTTACTCACAAGCATTTTTATAGTGACGTACCTATTTTCACATATGTTTCAGATGCTTATGTTCAACTTTGAGCATGCTTCACGTAGGGCAGACTTGGGCCTTAGTGACTTTAAAACTTGCAAGACAATTGTTGTGTATTAGTTGTAATCTTCCAAGACAATGTAAACTATTAAATCAATAAAACAAAACTTTATGAGCCATGTGTTATGAAACAATTTATAACATGACTCCCCAATGTTTCCGCCGCGTGTTGTAGCATATTACGCGATTGGAGTGTTACAATGTGTCTCATAAACTGATATGATCCTCTGACGCAAACTCAATAAAAATATGTATGTAAATATTTTGTTGTTGCATTTCATTACAGATAAAATCTCAAAAAGATTTTAGGTGTGTTTTAGCATAATTTGTAAAATCCAAAAAGATTTTGTTTCATTTTATGTTTTGACAATCGATGTTGGAAAGCTGGATTTCAAAATCTGAAGATGTTGAACATGTCTTGAAATAACAAGTTCATTAATTTGAAACTTGAATTTGAAAGTGAAAATTTAAAATTGTTTTGAAATCATCAACCAAGGTCATCAATTTGGACTTGGGAGATAATTAGATAACCAAGGTCATTAAGTTGAACTTGATTATCTGTGAGGGTTACTGAATTTGATCATGCTTAAATGTCAAATATGATAATAGACTTCAGAGAAGACCAGATCCGCAGCAAATCTTCAAGTTCTTCAAGCTTAGTTCTTCATAAGTTCACCATCAACAACATTAAGAACACTCTCGATTTCGTCATGTCTCATAGATTTCGAGTGTTCTTTGTTTAGATCGATTCGAAACTCTGTCCGATTTTCATTTGTTATATAATAAAACGACGTTTATTTACGTTTTTGTGCACGATTACGATTTGATTTAATGGATTCCGCACGTTAAATTGAATCCACCGCAGAGCTAGAGATCGTTTACGATCCAATCCTGAACTCACAAGTGCTATCAGATCTTATCAAGAGACTACGGATAAGATATTCCAAATCCGAGACCGTATCAAGGTGGGCAAATTTTTCGAGGTCGGAGACAAGGGCTTGTTAAAAGTCTCGCCATGGAAGGGCGTAGCAAGATTCAAGAAGCACAGAAAACTTAACCCGAGGTACATTGGATCGTTCAAAATTCTGGCAAAGGTTGGTACTGCAGTATACAAGTTGAAATTTCCGGAAGAACTCAGTAGTGTGCACGACACATTTCATGTGTTGAATCTTAAAAAGCATTTATCAGATGAAACAATTATCATTCCAGCAGACGAGGTCTTCATCCACGACAAGCACCATTTCATTAGAGAACCTGTTGAGGTTAAGGACTGGAAGGTCCAACAGTTAAGGAGAAGTCGTATCAAATTAGTCAAAGTTCGTTGGAACTCAGTGCAAACCCTAGTTTACATTGCAACGCGAAGATCAAATGAGAACGAAATACCCCTATCTATTCGAGAAGACTCATCCATAGGATAACTCAACTTGAATTTCAGGACAAAATTCTTCTTTATAGGGGGTATGTAACAAATGACAAAATATCAGGTAATTCCGTAGAACTAAATCACCGTTTAACTATATAATTACATGCATTAGACTTAATTATATTATGATTGAGTCTCACAAGTCTAGCGATACCCAGGAAATACAACACATTGCATATCACATGATCGTATTTGGCGCGTCGCGATGTGATAAAACTATTACATAGACCATTGGTAGATTATCCGGTCTATTCATGTCTGGAGAGTTCTGATAATTCCTGAAACGACAAATATAGTGTGATAACCCTCACAATTACAGGTACTGTACAATTAATTAAATTTACTTATGTGCTTAATGACTGTGCTTGATTTCAACTGATAATTTAAACTGCTCTATGATTTTTGTATCATACATACATATGCATCATATTTCATACTGTCACTCCATTTATTACACACAAACATTAGTGACATACTTGATGCACAAAGCACAGTTAGCACACTGAACGGATAATTCAGAACATGCTGACAATGCCAGCAATAGACAGATAGTGTTTTGAGGCCCAGTATAAGCCAGGGATAAGGTACTACACTAGTATGGAGTGTAGGGAAGTGAGGACCGTAAAACTGCGTCACTAGGTGATAGTTATAGTGCGGGGAAGTGCCTAAAACACACTTTAAGTGCAGAATTTTGTGTTTAATTTTAAAATTCAGCATTGTAACATACTAGTAAAGTGCAAAAATATGGCAGAATGGACATGTATACTTTCCTAAGTGCCGGGGATTAATTGTGATACAAAAATATATATAAAAGACACTTTAAGGAATAATTAAACACTTTAATGGAACAGTATCTAACTGGATAACCGGACATTACCCGGAACATTACCCGGAACACCAAATTTTTGCCAAACACATTTTTTTCATTATTTCTTGGCTTGTCATGATCCCCGAACACACTAACACCCACTAAATATCAAATAAATATCATATGTAAAGTGCATGCTTGAAATCTAACTAGTCTTTACCATCTAGTTGGAAAAACTTGCAGCCAACCCCCCACCCCCTAACCGATTCGGTCACAAGGACCATCCCCACCTTACCTAGATCTTGTGCAAGATTATATTTCCTTATTTTATTAGATAGTTTACTTGTGAGGATGACCAAATTATGTGAAAGTATCTTATAAAAGCATGGCCTAAGATTACTATCTTACCTCTCATAATTCACACCACATTTTCACACCCACCCCCTCCCTCTCGGCTCACTTCCACCGCCCCCATCACCACCACTTCACAACCATTTTCATCCATTGTCAAGTCCCATTCAAGCTTGTAAGGTGATTCAAGGAGCTTGAACTTGTGGAACTTCAAAGGAGCCTTGTTCTTGCTTCTTCATCATCATTTCTCATCATCTTCTTCACAAGATTCTTCCCTAGCCTTGTGCTAGTAGTAAGTCTTTGCTACACCTTGTTTCATCTTGTTTCTATGATCAAAAGTTGTAGTATGATGTTTATGTTTAAATCACTAAAGAAACAAGAACAAGAATAATGAACATGAAGCTTTACATATAGAAGTTACATGAAGATGAAATGTGACTAGTAGGATGTTGTTATGAGTATGTTGTTAATTTTATGATGATGCTTGGTTGTGTGATGTTAATCACCATATGATCTTGTTAAATAATGTATTAGGAACATGATTTAACAAGAATAGAAAGTGGTTATGAGATACATAAAATAACCACCTTCTAGTTTGATCATGAACTTGAATAAAAATGATTTTCTTTAAATATAAGTGAACAAGTTGATGGATGATCATGTTGATCCAAGTTTTACAAAAGATTTTTGTAAACAAACCAAATTCAAGAAACGATCTCTAAAGATTATGATTTTTACATACACTTACATATTTTTGGAAGTGAAATAAGTGTGGAAATCTTTTTTTTACAAGAAGAGTTCAAGAGTTTATTTTTGTAAAAATTGTTTACAAGTTGTAAATGCTGAATTATTTTAAAAGAATGATTTTTAAAGAAATAAATACGCTTTGGATGGTAACTAAGTCCAATAAAAGCATTACCAAGTTACTACGCGTTTTCGAAATATATCAAGTTCATGATTAGTGCGTAATCCATATATTTTTGCTCTTGGTAATGTAAAAATTGATTGTTGATGATTGTTGGTTGATTTTGAAAAGAAAAAGATATGCTAGTAAGCATGGACACCTCCATTTTTAGGGAAACTCTGGCGAAATTTTTAAAAATTCCAAGACTTAGAAAATATTTTTCCAAACAAATGTTACAAGTATATTTTATAACTTGTGTCTTGAATATAAACTCCGCCATGATTTTTGTAACGAAACACAAGTATCGGATGTTGATTTTCTTAAATAAAAATGGATAAATATAAATTTTGAATATATATTTTCATACTAAAACGCTTGTGTGATTATTTCGTTCTTTTGTGAACTAGTTATATTATTTAGGGCAAAATAATGTAACTTAGCAAAATGCCACCACGTTTTATAATTCCGGAAATACTTTTAAGAATATATTTTGGGTAAATATTATTTGGACACAAAGAATGAAAATATATTATTTTTGGGAAAAATATAAATATTTTGGGAATACATTATCCTCAACAAACATGTTAAATATATTATTCTAAGTGGAGTTTAAAAATATATTATTTCCGGAACCACCAAAATACATGTATAAATACCCCCATCCTTGGGAAGGAAATACACATATAAATTACTTGCGAAGTATGAACACGAAGTAGTTGCCTAACTATTATTACAAAACCCTAAAAATAAAACTTAAGTTAAAATAATTATTATTATTTTAACAAGAATTTATAACTTGGAACAATAACAAAGTAACGTAACTCAAATCCAATCCGAAACACAAAAGCAAGGCACGGCCCGTTCGTCTAATAGACGTTAGTACACTGTAGGGAGTCGTATTTGCTGACGAGACCGGAGATTTGAGTACGATTTCAGGAGACGCACTACTGTGAGTTCATGTCTCCCTTTTCTCTTAACTGTTTTCAGTTTTATACTTCGGGGGTGGAATACATGTTACAATTACTACAGACAATTTTTATACATCGTATGGTTAGCTTCTAGTGATCATTAATTTTTATACTTGACAATTTAAGCAATTATTATCAAGTAACAATTACATAAGTGATCATTAATTTATCCGTAAGTGTAACTAGTGCCTGCTTAGCTTCTAATCAACAACTAGGCATTGTCTGGTAAACTAACAAGCGTAGTTGACATCCTAATACTATGAAAATCTCCTAAGCATCCTAATTATCAATAACAACCTAAATATCTGTCACAAGATTCACCACATGTTGAAATCGTTTAAACAATTCAAAACTACACCAAGACCCCCCTCCCCCCACATGCCCCCATGTTGTGAGATCTTGGAAGTTTAGAAATCAAGGTGGTGCATGGAGTTGTTTATGAGAAAATGGTATTGATGATTATAAGTAAGACCAACCTCAAAGCTTATCTACATAACATTTCTCTCTGAATCTCAGCCACTCTCTCTTTACTCTCTCTCTCTCTCTCTCTCTTCATTTTCTAACCTCAAATAAGAAAATCAAGAGTACTAATATGCAAAGCAAGAATATCTAGGGTGGTATCAAGTCTTGGTGATCATCTAGGAGCTTTTATATAAGACTTGGAGCTTCTACTTTCTTTTCCTTTCATCCTAAGACCTTCCTTAGCCTTTGTGCTAGTCGTGAGTATTCAAAACCTTCCATCTTTTTTCTTTTTATATGTAGATCTTAGAGGTACAAAATGATCATCAAGAAAACCATGTTAAAATATATGAAAACCCTAAAGGAAACAACATAATCTAGATAATATAAATATTCTTGTTGTTGATCTTAGGTTCATGGAAAATATAACATATAAACTAGCAAGATGTTGTTAGAAAGTAGATTTAACAAGATGTGTACTGATATGCGCAAAATGCAACATATAAATTATATAAAATAAGGTATAAAATCAACCCTTTTATGTACTAATGTTGGAAAAAGTACACTTCTTTTTATACTTTTTATTTTCAGGATTAAAAGAGCTTAAATGTACAAAAGGAATAAATTAACAGCAAAAACCAACATAAATACAAAAGAAGAGAAGTTGACACATCATACCGACCCTCCAAGATTCACCCCAAGACCAAAAATAACAAATCGGAAAACAAGCACGCGGCTGTGCCACCAAGGCATGGGCCCGTGGCCCACTCCAGAGTCCATGAAGAAAAGACAAACAGAAGCAGACAAAAGACACGGGTCCGTGTCCTATGGACACAGGTCATGGTCAACTCCAAGATATGCAAAATATCCTATAGTACAACAAGTAAAAGACCACGGGCCGTGCCTCTGACAACATGGCCCGTGTGTTCATAGAACTGACACATCTCATTAAATGAAGACAGAGAAGAAGAAGACATGGGGTCGTGCCCATCGGGTACAGGGCTGTGTGAGATACATGTTTCCAGCTATAAATATGGGTGTTTTTTTTCATTTGCAATCCATCCCTTGGCAAACCACTTCTCTCACACCTGCCACCACTCCACGACCATAATACCACCATCATCCACCACATTACTCCATCATCCACCACATGTTTTGCTAATCTCTTACATCACTAGGTGAAGACAAATCTTTTATGTATTACTTTTGATTTTCAAGCTCTGGTTAACTTTTAATTGGGTATGTATTATTTCCTTTAATAACTAGTTTTATATATTAAAAGTGAACTTTATTCTATCATTTCTTCATGTTTTGTTGATCCACTCATTCGTGTCATTACGGTCTATATAAAGCATGTTAACTGCCTGGAAGGGGGTTAGAAGGGTGGTTTGGGTAAAGTTCTTGCCTCGTTCAGTGTATAGATCATGCGAGGACTTGGTTAGAGCTTATTAGGAATTCTCTTGAGGCAGATAACATCAAACCGGGGAAGTAAGAACGACTTGAATCTGTTATAAATAAACTACTATTAAAACTTTAAACCGGCCTTGCGGAACTGTATCCCTACTGACTCAGACCAATATGACCGAGGGTAGCGTTGCCTCCAAAAGAGGGACATGCCACATTTTGCATTACTAACTTACTTAATTATCTTCCAATATTCCGGCCTTGCGGGACTGTATCCCTGCTGACTCAGACCAATATGGTTGAGGATAGCGTTGCCTCCAAAAGAGAGGCATGCCACTATAACTAAGATAATCTCTTAAAAAAACCAAAGTACGAAAATCATTAAAGGATACGTAAAAGAGGAGTCGGTACCACCATCTTTATAGAAAAGAAGTGGGAGAGTTTAGTTGGGACACGAAAATAAGGTCGAAATTTGCAGGATGTGTGAAAACACCGTCCACCTAAATGTATTCCCCGCATCTTCCCTTCAACCTTAAACAAATTGAGATATTATATATTTCAATTGATGGGTGAGCGGGGTAGACACGAAAAGAAGGTCGAAATTTTAAAATTCAGCATTGTAACATACTAGTAAAGTGCAAAAATATGGCAGAATGGACCTGTATACTTTCCTAAGTGCCGGGGATTAATTGTGATACAAAAATATATATAAAAGACACTTTAAGGAATAATTAAACACTTTAACAGAACAGTATCTAACTAGATAACCGGACATTACCCGAAACACCAAATTTTTGCCAAACACATTGTTTCATTATTTCTTGGCATGTCATGATCCCCGAACACCCTAACACCCACTAAATATCAAATAAATATCATATGTAAAGTGCATGCTTGAAATCTAACTAGTCTTTACCATCTAGTTGGAAAAACTTGCAACCAACCCCCCCCCCCTAACCGATTCGGTCACAAGGACCATCCCCACCATACCTAGATCTTGTACAAGATTATATTTCCTTATTTTATTAGATAGTTTACTTGTGAGGATGACCAAATTATGTGAAAGTATCTTATAAAAGCATGGCCTAAGATTACTATCTTACCTCTCATAATTCACACCACATTTTCACACCCCACCCCCTCCCTCTCGGTTCACTTCCACCGCCCCCATCACCACCACTTCACAACCATTTTCATCCATTGTCAAGTCCCATTCAAGCTTGTAAGGTGATTCAAGGAGCTTGAACTTGTGGAACTTCAAAGGAGCCTTGTTCTTGCTTCTTCATCTTCATTTCTCATCATCTTCTTCAATAGATTCTTCCCTAGCCTTGTGCTAGTAGTAAGTCTTTGCTACACCTTGTTTCATCTTGTTTCTATGATCAAAAGTTGTAGTATGATGTTTATGTTTAAATCACTAAAGAAACAAGAACAAGAATAATGAACATGAAGCTTTACATATAAAAGTTACATGAAGATGAAATGTGACTAGTAGGATGTTGTTATGAGTATGTTGTTAATTTTATGATGATGCTTGGTTGTGTGATGTTAATCACCATATGATCTTGTTAAATAATGTATTAGGAACATGATTTAACAAGAATAGAAAGTGGTTATGAGATACATAAAATAACCACCTTCTAGTTTGATCATGAACTTGAATAAAAATGATTTTCTTAAAATATAAGTGAACAAGTTGATGGATGATCATGTTGATCCAAGTTTTACAAAAGATTTTTGTAAACAAACCAAGTTCAAGAAACGATCTCTAAAGATTATGATTTTTACATACACTTACATATTTTTGGAAGTGAAATAAGTGTGGAAATCTTTTATTTAGAAGAAGAGTTCAAGAGTTTATTTTTGAAAAAATTGTTTACAAGTTGTAAACGCTGAATTATTTTAAAAGAATGATTTTTAAAGAAATAAATACGCTTTGGAAGGTAACTAAGTCCAATAAAAGCATTACCAAGTTACTACGCGTTTTCGAAATATATCAAGTTCATGATTAGTGCGTAATCCATATATTTTTGCTCTTGGTAATGTAAAATTTGATTTTTGATGATTGTTGGTTGATTTTGAAAAGAAAAAGATATGCTAGTAAGCATGGACACCTCTGTTTTTAGGGGAAACTCTGGCGAAATTTTCTAAAAATTCCAAGACTTAGAAAATATTTTTCCAAACAAATATTACAAGTATATTTTATAACTTGTGTCTTGAATGTAAACTCCGCCATGATTTTTGTAATGAAATACAAGTATCGGAGGTTGATTTTCTTAAATAAAAAATGGATAAATATAAATTTTGAATATATATTTTCATACTGAAACGCTTGTGTGATTATTTCGTTATTTTGTGAACTAGTTATATTATTCAGGGCAAAATAATGTAACTTAGCAAGGGACATGAGTGATAGATCTATTTGGGTGTAGCGAGCCCACACCCATGAGGCCGGGGCGGCCCATAGAGGTGACTGTGTCTTACAGCCGAAGCCCGGTAACAAATTTGCTAGGTTTGAGTCTTCCTGCACCTTTTCACACATACCAGTGGCTTTGCAACCCATTGGTGATCTCTTTTTCCTTATTGCTACATACCAGGGACTTTTATTCATACTCTCTGAAGGTTTATACATACTCACTTTTACATGAACTCGCTCAACTTTTGTTGATTTTTCAAACTACATGTATTTCAGGGAATTGAACGGATCTGGCAGGTGATGCACGTTAAGTTGCGTATTAAATAAAAGATGTCATCCAAGGGCGTTGGGTTTGGGAGGTGTAACCCTTGCCTGGACGGGTCACATGTCTCCAAACCCCGTTTTGTTTAAGGTCTTTTGTTGAGTCCGTTGTGAACTCATTTTTAAGCAAATCATGGATGTAACTTAATTTGGGTAGTTGTTTCAAGACAATTATGTTATGATTTTATAAACCTAATGAATGGATGAACATCTTGTGTTTTATTTTCATATAGCATTGTTATGATTGATGCTATGGTATTAAGAAGTCACACCAATTAAACCCACGCTTCCGCAAAAGCCAGGGTGTGACAGCTTCGTATCAGAGCCTCGATCATAGCAAACTAGGATTCCTTCTCGAGTCTAGACTATGATCACTAGGGCTCTCACGAAAATGTTTTCAAACATTTTTACATTTGCATACACTAAAAGTCCAAATCCGGGGCATAAACATTTTACAAACAAAAGGCACAATTACACATTTCAAGTTTATATTTCAGTCTTAGAGACTGAGGGAGTTCAGCCTTAGAGGCTGGGGAGGTTCAGTCTTAGAGACTGAGGGGTTTAATCTTAGAGATTGGGGATGTTTAGTCTTAGAGACTGGGAGGTTTGGTCTTAGAGACCAGGGAGTTAGTCTTAGAGACCAGGGGATTAGTCTTAGAGACTGGGAGTTGGTCTTAGAGACCAGGGAGTTAGTCTAAGAGGCTAGGGAGTTCAGTTTGAGAAACTGGGAGGGATAGTCTGGGGAAGACTAGGATGATTACTTTCTTGCACTATTGTGACTTACATGTTTATTTGATTTCATGTTGATATATGTGCACATGTGTGGTTGTGTTACAGACACCATGCCATCATCTTCAGATACTGGAGTATCAGACACGTTGGATCCTATAGCGATTGTGTCGGACAATGAGATTCTGTCGGAGAGTGAGGTATATACGTCAGATACCACGAGCACGGATGATGACGACTTCCAGCCGTTTGCCTTGCCAGACGATGCGCTTTTAGCTGATGGCCCTGTCGATGGGGACCTACCTCTTATTCAGGTCCCTGCTCCTCTACCACTTGCCGTAGTTCCTCTCGAGGATCTGCCACATGACGAGTTCGCTGATGATGACATCGATTTGTTCATTGAGGGTCCTCCGCAGGGTAACCAGGATGGTGTGGCCCTCATGGATGATGATGTCCCTCCTGCTGATGTTCCCATTAACGACCAGGTTTTTCCCCTGGTTGAGATTCCTGCTGATGTGCCCATTGCTGATCCTGTTGTTCCTGTCGAGGCTCCCATGGAGGAGGCTCCTTTTGATCCGTTTGGTCCTTACTCTTTCGAGTCTGTAGCGTCCGCTTCGCTGCACGCCCAGGGCGTACAGCACTATTCCTCTGACTCCGACTCAGACATAGCGATGTCTGTTGCGCCCCTTGTTCCCCACGACGTTGACCCAGATCCTGAGGTCGAGTTTTTGCCTGATGAGCCTGCTCTAGTTGGTCCAAAGCCGTCGTTGCTCATGACCCCATTTATGCTCCAGCTGATGCCCTTTTGCCAGATCCTTTACCTGAGCCTGATCACATCAATATACCAGATGTGGCACCACCTGCCATTGAGGCACCCGTCGTTGTACCACCAGTTCCTGATGTTCCTGTTATTGATGCACCCATTGTTGCACCGATAGTACCTGTTTCGGCCCCTGTGCATGCTGACCATGCACCGTTTGCCACTCACATAGATCATCGTTATGCTGACACCCGTAACGGGTGGATCGAGGATGATGATGACTACCCACCGTTTGTGCTACCAGTCACTCCTCCTGTAGCACCTGTTTCCGCACCTATTGATGTTCCATTTTACCGCCCACACACCTCTGACGTCCATCGCACTGATCTTCCTATCACATTCCTCCAGGATATTCCTCCACCTCGTCCTGGGGAGGGTTCATTGAGGCAGCCGCCTGCTTTGGTTCCACCTGTATCGTCATCTGTTCCGTTCATGTCCCAGTTCCCTCACACTACACCATCTTTTGCACCTTCGGGTGAGCCGTTTCTGTGGTCTTCGCCCAATGGTATGCCGTTATCAGACCCGTACCACCCTTTTCATGTGGGGTACACGACGAACGATATACTCATCTCCCTACAGCTACAGCAGGACGCACTAAGTCGTCGCATTTAGGAGTTAGAGAGGGCTCCATGTCCTCCCCCGTGCCACTGTCAGACTCCTTTTGCCGCACCGCACACTACCCTTCCGCTACCTCCTTATTCAGATGTTTGTTTCCTTACATCTGAGCAGCAGATTGCCTATTTGTTGCGCGTTATTCATGCCCTTGAGGAGGATTGGGTGCACATGCGTCGGTTGCTTTTCTCTTATCATCCTCCTCCTCCGCCATCAATATAGCTACATTTTTGGTTTGGTGTAGGTAGATTGTTTTGGTGAGAAAGTCGCAATTGGGCCAGCATACGAAGACTTTTGGAAGACCACACTTTTATATATGATTAGTGTAGACTGATTTGTATTTTGGGGGTGATGTTACCCTATGATCATACTTTGATGTATGATGTACTGTAAAACTATATTGTGGTCACGATTAATGAAAGCCCAATGGCAACGTTCTCACTACATGCTTTGTTGAACTATTTGTGTTATATTATAACATGGGATGTTATGTATTATGAGGTTGATGGATGTTATTATATATGCATATCTACTATATTTACTATGACCTGACCAATATGATCATCTTTTAGAAGATGCCTCCACGACACAACACCCACCTGCCTACTTCCGAGGAGGAACTCCAGGGGATAATTGCCGTAGCTATAGCACAGTATGCGGCCTCCGAAGCAGAAACAAGCAGGAATACTTCAAAAAACAACAACAACAACAATAACAATCCACCCAATGGTAATGTTAAGTCGCTTGAGACACATTACGTTACATATGGATACTTCTTACACATCCACTAATGCTGACAGTTAACAATATTGCCTGTACAGGCCACCTACAAACAGTTTCTTGACTGTGAGCCCATAAATTTCGATGGCACTGGAGGTGCTGTTGCATTCGTCAGATGGGCAGAAAAGACAGGTTCTATTCTAAGGATGAGCAAGTGTACTCCCGAGCAACAAGTTACATACATCTCAGGGCTTTTTCTGAATGGTGCCCTATCATGGTGGAATTTGCAAGTGCAAACATTGGGAAAGGCGGCGGCATATGCATTAACATGGAATGAGCTGAAGGAGCTCATGAGGAAGAAGTACTGTTCACGAGCTGAGATACAAAAGCTAGAAACGGAATTCTAGAACCTAAAGATGGAAGGCCCAAAAATCGTCGAATATGTTCAGAGGTTCCATGATCTGTCCCATGTGGTGCCGTGTATGGTCACTCTCGAATTCAAACGCGTGGAGCGTTTCATCTGGGGATTAGCACCCCTGATTATGAGCATGGTAACCACTTCAAAGCCTGCAACAATCACCGAAGCCATTGATCTTAGTGTGGCACTTACCGAGGAAGCTAATCAATTGAACAAGTTCTCAACTTCCGATCAGAAGAAGAAAGAGACCCAAGTGGAATCTTCGGGGGAGAACAAACGGAAGTTCTCCAACTTCAAACAAGGCACCAGTAGTTCAAACAAAAAGGGTGAGACAAGCGCACCGGCCAGGGCTAAAACCGGTGCTGAGAACAAAGGAAAGGGGTACATGGGCACTCTGTCCAAGTGTGAGGTATGCCAGCGCCATCATTCCGGCCAGTGCAGATTAAGGAGATGTGAGTCATGTGGGAAGAACGGCCACTCGAAGGATACATGTTGGCCGGAACTGGTGCCGGGCGTGGTGGTAATTGAGGCTCTGGGAATGGTAATGGAAACCGCCAACAGGGAGGAAATGGCGGGAATGGAAACCGTGGAAATTCTGGGAATCAAGCAGGAAATGGTAACCGCAATCAAAACAACGCTCAAGGTGGAAATGGAAATGGTAATGGTCGAGGACCGGGATGTTTTAACTGTGGAGACATCGGGCACTTCAAGTGTGAGTGCCCAAAACTCAATCAAGCTCGTGGAAGGGTATTCAACATTGGAGCAAGGGAAGCACGCCAGGACCCGAATGTTGTCACTGGTACGTTCCCTATAAATCAACGCTTTGCATCTGTATTATTTGACACTGGAGCCGACTATAGCTTTGTATCATTAGAATTTAAGAATATGCTTGGGTTAACTGCTAGTAAGTTAGATATTCCATACTCAATTGAACTGGCTAATGGAAAGCTAGTCAAAACAAGTGAAGTTGTCAGAGGTTGCGTAATCGAGCTGGGAGAACACGAGTTTACACTGGATCTACTGCCAGTCGAGTTGGGAAGCTTCGACGTGGTAGTAGGGATGGATTGGTTGTCCAGCAACAGAGCCGAGATTGTTTGTCACGAGAAGACCATTCGCATCCCACTGGTGGATGGAGAAATGATTGTAGTACACGGAGAGAAGCGTGATACACCTTTGAGGATCCCTAAAAGCTCGAAAGTGTTTGAAGAAGGGATGCGTTGCTTTCCTGGCACACATCGTGGATAAAGACGCCGCTGAGCCAAAGTTAGAAGATATACCAATTGTGAAGGAATATCCTGAAGTCTTTCCAGAAGACTTGCCAGGATTGTCGCCTCAAAGACAAGTCGAGTTCCATATTGACTTGATTCCAGGCACTGCGCCTGTGGCTAAGGCACCCTATCGACTTGCGCCTTCGGAGATGCAAGAATTGTCAACGCAACTTCAGGAGTTGTTAGACAAGGGATTTATCAGACCAAGCTTCTCGCCTTGGGGAGCTCCCGTTTTGTTTGTCAAGAAGAAAGATGGTAGTTTTCGCATGTGTATCGACTACCGGGAGCTGAACAAGTTGACCATCAAGAATAGATATCCTTTGCCGAGAATTGATGACTTATTTGATCAATTGCAAGGTTCAAGCTTTTACTCAAAGATCGATCTGTGATCTGGTTACCACCAGTTGAGAATACAAGAGGAAAGTATTCCCAAGACTGCTTTTAGGACTCGTTATGGACATTACGAGTTCCTGGTTATGTCGTTTGGTCTGACAAACGCGCCAGCTGTATTCATGGAGTTGATGAACAGAGTCTGCAAGCCGTACCTCGATAAGTCCATAATTGTATTCGTTGATGACATTTTGATCTACTCGAAGACGAAAGACGAGCATGAACAACATTTAAGAGCTATACTAAGCTGCTTAAAAAGGAGAAGTTATACGCAAAATTCTCGAAGTGCGAGTTCTGGTTGCGCGAAGTCCAGTTTCTTGGACATGTGGTAAATGGAAATGGAATTTATGTGGATCCCACAAAGATCGAGGTGATCAAGAATTGGGAAACTCCTAAGATGCCAACCAAGATTCGACAGTTTCTAGGTTTGGCTGGGTATTATTGAAGGTTCATTGAAGATTTCTCGAAAATCGCTCAACCCTTGACCGCCCTAACGCAGAAAGACAAGAAGTTTAATTGGGGAGACAAACAGGAAGAAGCATTTGAGCTGCTGAAAAACAAGCTTTGCGATGCACTGATCTTATCACTACCCGAAGGCACAGACGACTTCGTGGTATATTGCGACGCCTCGCGTCAGGGTTTAGGTTGCGTGCTGATGCAGCAACATAAGGTTATAGCATATGCTTCTCGCCAGCTGAAAGTCCATGAGAAAAATTATACCACGCATGATTTGGAATTAGGCGCTGTGGTATTTGCTTTGAAAATCTGGCGACACTATCTATATGGCACGCGGTGCACAACTTTCACTGATCACAAGAGCCTGCAACATATCTTCAATCAAAAGGAGCTTAACAAGAGGCAAAGATGCTGGGTTGAATTGTTGAATGACTACAATTGCGAAATCAAGTATCATCCAGGGAAGGCGAATGTGGTCGCCGATGCCCTAAGTCGGAAGGAAAGGATTAAGCCCATAAGGGTTAGGGCTTTGGAAATGATTGTTCAAATGGACCTCTCTTTGCGCATTCGTGTCGCGCAGAGAGAATCCCTTAAAGAAAGGAATATCGAGGATGAATATCTCTGTGGGATGGAGAAGCAGTTGGTACCAAATGGGGAAGGAACTTTGTGCTTTATGAAACGAATTTGGGTTCCTTTGTTTGGTGGTTTGAGAAAGGTTATTTTCGATGAGGCTCACAAGTCACGGTACTCGATTCATCCAGGAGCGGATAAGATGTACCAAGATCTTAAGGATTTCTAGTGGTGGCCAAGAATGAAAGGCGATGTTGCGATATACGTTGGGAAATGTTTAACTTGCGCCAAAGTGAAAGCCGAGTACCAGAAGCCTTCAGGTCATCTGCAACAACCTGAAATACCCAAATGGAAATGGGAACAAATTTCCATGGACTTCATAACCAAATTGCCAAGGACGCCTAAGGTCCACGATACGATTTGGGTGATAGTAGACCGTTTAACGAAATCTGCACACTTTTTGCCAATCAGGGAGAAAGACAACACGAGCAAACTTGCTGAGATATACCTGAGAGAGATTGTTGCACGTCATGGAGTACCTCACTCAATCATCTCTGATAGAGATGGAGGATTCGTGTCAAGGATTTGGCAATCCTTTCAAGAAGCTTTCGGTTCTCAGTTGAATCTGAGTACTGTTTATCACCCGCAAACAGATGGGCAGAGCGTACGAACGATTCAAACATTAGAAGACATGTTGCGAGCTTGCGTAATGGATTTAGGTGGGAGTTGGGACACTCACCTACCGTTGGTTGAATTTTCATACAATAACAGTTATCATGCTAGCATTCAAGCCGCACCGTTCGAAGCTCTCTACGGGCGTAAGTGTCAATCACCGGTTTGTTGGGCCGACGCGGGAGATAAACAGTTAGTTGGTCCGGATGTAGTTCAAGAAACAACGGACAAGATTTTCCAGATCCGAGAATGCATCAAAGTGGCTCGTGATCGTCAGAAGTGTTATGCGAACCGAAGAAGGAAACCTCTGGAATTTGAGGTGGGAGACATGGTTTTGTTGAAGGCTTCACCCTGGAAGGGTGTGGCACGCTTTGGGAAGCGTGGGAAGTTGAACCCCAGATACATTGGTCCATTCAGAATTCTGGAACGAAATGGTTTGGTAGCATACAAGTTGGACCTACATGCTGAACTTAATGGTGTTCATGATACATTCCATGTATCAAACTTGAAAAAGAGTCCAACTCAAGAAACAGTAAGCATTCCTGCTGACGAAGTTCATATCGACGACACGCTCCACTTCATCGAAGAACCAGTTGAGGTTACAGATTGGAAGGTTAATAAAACACGCAGAAGTACTGTCAAACTCGTCAAGGTTCGATGGAATGCACGACACGGTCCAGAATTCACATGGGAACGTGAGGATCGAATGAAAGAGAAATACCCACATTTGTTCCCCAAGACCCCTGCAACTAGAAACAGAACCTAAAATTTTGGGATGAAATTTTCTTAACGGGGGGAGAATGTGACAACCCTCACAATTACAGGTACTGTACAATTAATTAAATTTAATTATGTGCTTAGTGATTGTGCTTGATTTCAACTGACAATTTAAACTGCTCTATGATTTTTGTATCATACATACATATGCATCATATTTCATACTGTCACTCCATTTATTACACACAAACATTAGTGACATACTTCATGCACAAAGCACAGTTAGCACACTGAACGGATAATTCAAAAACATGCTGACAATACCAGCAACAGACAGACAGTGTTTTGAGGCCCATTATGAGCCAGGGATAAGGTACTACACTAGTATGGAGTGTAGGGAAGTGAGGACCGTAAAACTGCGTCACTAGGTGATAGTTATAGTGCCGGGAAGTGCCTAAAACACACTTTAGTGCAGAATTCTGCGTTTAATTTAAAATTCAGCATTGTAACATACTAGTAAAGTGCAAAAATATGGCAGAATGGACCTGTATACTTTCCTAAGTGCCGGGGATTAATTGTGATACAAAAATATATATAAAAGACACTTTAAGGAATAATTAAACACTTACTGTTAGAGTATCTAATTGGATAACCGGACATTACCCGGAACACCAAATTTTTGGCAAACACATTGTTTCATTATTTCTTGGCTTGTCATGATCCCCGAACACCCTAACACCCACTAAATATCAAATAAATATCATATGTAAAGTGCATGCTTGAAATCTAACTAGTCTTTACCATCTAGTTGGAAAAACTTGCAGCCAACCCCCCCCCACCCCCCTAACCGATTCGGTCACAAGGACCATCCCCACCATACCTAGATCTTGTGCAAGATTATATTTCCTTATTTATTAGATAGTTTACTTGTGAGGATGACCAAATTATGTGAAAGTATCTTATAAAAGCATGGCCTAAGATTACTATCTTACCTCCCATAATTCACACCACATTTTCACACCCCACCCCCTCCCTCTCGGCTCACTTCCACTGCCCCCATCACCACCACTTCACAACCATTTTCATCCATTGTCAAGTCCCATTCAAGCTTGTAAGGTGATTCAAGGAGCTTGAACTTGTGGAACTTCAAAATAGCCTTGTTCTTGCTTCTTCATCATCATTTCTCATCATCTTCTTCACTAGATTCTTCCCTAGCCTTGTGCAAGTAGTAAGTCTTTGCTACACCTTGTTTCATGTTGTTTCTATGATCAAAAGTTGTAGTATGATGTTTATGTTTAAATCACTAAAGAAACAAGAACAAGAATAATGAACATGAAGCTTTACATATAGAAGTTACATGAAGATGAAATGTGACTAGTAGGATGTTGTTATGAGTATGTTGTTAATTTTATGATGATGCTTGGTTGTGTGATGTTAATCACCATATGATCTTGTTAAATAATGTATTAGGAACATGATTTAACAAGAATAGAAAGTGGTTATGAGATACATAAGATAACCACCTTCTAGTTTGATCATGAACTTGAATAAAAATGATTTTCTTAAAATATAAGTGAACAAGTTGATGGATGATCATGTTGATCCATGTTTTACAAAAGATTTTTGTAAACAAACCAAGTTCAAGAAACGATCTCTAAAGATTATGATTTTTACATACACTTACATTTTTTGGAAGTGAAATAAGTGTGGAAATCTTTTATTTACAAGAAGAGTTCAAGAGTTTATTTTTGTAAAAATTGTTTACAAGTTGTAAACGCTGAATTATTTTAAAAGAATGATTTTTAAAGAAATAAATACACTTTGTGTCACACCCTGCTAGTAGCGGAAGCGTATTGTGTGTGACGTAAGAAAGGTAATCATTGCATCCAAATGTATTAACAACATGAACCAGCAACGATGCCATAGATATATAGTTTTCAACAAAAGATTACAAGTTTTCAACAACGTTTGACATAAAACATAGTGAGGTTTTGTCCCCTATATACCCATACGAAGTTGGGATATAAAAGACAAACCCTCCAAAAGTGGCCATCGTTGTCATTTGTTTTCCCGAATCCCATAGTGAATCACCGGCTCAAGACCTGTTTCCTGAAATACATGTAGTTTTAAAAAGTCAACAAAAAGTTGAGCGAGTTCATGCAGTATTTGTTATCATATGAAAACTCCTAAATGTTATCTTGTAATCATGGTATGTTCTGATTCATTCATGGAGTCTGTTAAGGATCTATCAGTGGGTAGCGAGCCCCCTGACATAATGCACCATAAGCAAATAACCAAACCGAGAACACTTTGTCATCATTGGGATCACAAAAGCACTCCAGGGTATACCAACCAGGAGTGGGGCGTGCCTCAAGCCCAATAGATCTACACCTTTTGCACCTTGGTCACTAAGTGATTAATGGTTACTAATGTAGTTTCCCTACTTATGCACATTGATCATGTCATCTACTCCGTAACTAACATACCAATAGTTTTAGCATGTATTTCCCCTCGATGTTTTTGAAAACAAAACATTGAAAACAGTGAAAGGAGGGGCATGAACTCACAAATTTGTGTTCCGTGTAATATGATATCGAAGTGAGCGTCCGTACGTGTCAGTAACCTACATGTGTACTAATCTCGTTAGACACTAGGTCTTTCGGACCTCGTACAAGTTGTTCATCTTGAATTCTTTATTATGTTCTCGTTTGTCATCTTTGGAACAACTTTGTATTTTAGAGCGTTGATAGTTTACTCGCTCGATTGTTATGTGTATTCATGTATTCTATACGTATTGAATTATATGCGAACGGCTTCGAACCTATGTCATTGGGCTTATCCCACGTTTCATTGTTATTGGGCCAAGCCCTAGTTTTCTTGTTACTGGGCCTAGCCCTAGTTTTTAATGTCATTAGGCCTAGCCCTAGTTTTCTTGTTATTGGGCCTAGCCCTAGTTTTTAATGTCATTGGGCCTAGCCCTAGTTTTCTTGTTATTGGGCCTAGCCCTAGTTTTTAATGTCATTGGGCCTAGCCCTAGTTTTTAATGTCATTGGGCCTAGCCCTAGTTTTAGTAATTTGGGTCTAGCCCAAATCTAATCCTAGTGAGTCCATTATAAATAATCTTGCATTTTACTCAAAAATTTACCAAGTATGTAAACTTTTTAAAATGTTCATTTTTCATATGAAAATACTTGGTAATTTTTATAGTTTTGACTTTCCGGATTCTTGTTATCGGCCTCATAGATTTGTGTTCGTTAAGTGTCTAAAAATGTGTTATTTTTAGACTCGACATCGCAGTAATTTTCCTTGCGATGTTGATACGCCCAATTGTCATCGTCGAGTATTATGTATTACTGTGTCGCCCATTTCGTTTATTCGTCCGTTTAATAGCATTTCGTTGGAACATGTAGGAAACATGTATATGTATTTTTTTTGTGTCTTTTTATACTTGTCACATACAAGTATTTCTTGTAATTATGAGTGTATTATTTTGATCACCCTAAAGGTATCTAAGTACATACACATAGCACAAAATACATATACTTGATGAGTTTCCAAAATATATAAATTTTGTCAAAAGTTTCCATAAATATATTTTTAACAACTTGGTTAAAAATAATGAAATGATCTTGACCCATATGTAAGTGATCTTTAAAAATATAATAAAAAGGGGGCCTTTAAAGAACTCCTCTAATGATGCTCCATGCTTGACCCATATGTAAGTGATCTTGTAAGGACTAGAAGATGTGTAATTTAGGGTGTTTTAGTGAAAATTTATGGTGGAATTGTTGGGGGTGTTATGGCTGCCGAAATGAAGGTGAGAATGGAGGACTTTTTGTGTTTTGCAATTGTGATAAATTGGAAGGAATATGGTATGGTTTCAATTACAATAAGTATGGTGTATATGAACCTCTTTTCAACAACTAAATCAATCAAAGGCCATTCTCTAAATCCTCAAAATTTCAAACTTGAATCTTGTAGATGGGACCCCTTAGATTTCGGCCATACATGGGGAGAATGGTTGAAATTTTTTTTTTTTTTTTTTTTTGAGCTTTACATAATTAATATATATTTTAAGTATAGATATTTAGGGTGTTACGTCAACAAGGTAATTGAGGATGTAATCTATGGTTTAGGGTGTTAATGATCTTAACTAGTTGATAAGACTAGTTGGTATTAGTTTTGGATGGTAAAAATACTACTAGTTTGCTCGTCGGTTCGATATGGGTGATATACGAAAGGTGAAATATAGTACCAGGAGCGATGGTTTTAGTTTACCATTGTTGCTATGGCATTTATGTAAGGTGTTAACGACGCCAAAATATAGTTAACTAGTTCGCTAGAATAGTGTAAGTTGTATTTTGATACCTAAAATGCTTTCCGTTTAGGCGTCGGCTAGTTAACGACCCTTTTATTTCGCACCGACCAAGGTTTGCCGCAAGTTGTTATTCCGCCACCAAGCGATGCACGATGTGATTTCGAGTCCCAAAATAAGCTTAACTAGTTCGCCATGTCTTCCGTTTAGTTGTTTTGGCGCCATAAATATTATTTATTAGCTTGTCGGTTCAGAACGGACAAGTTGTGGGGGTGGCGACGCAACGCCAAAAGCTTATGTTTCGGACACCCCATTATTATTCTCATATTGTTTTCATATGGTTGTTATCATTTGTCATAATTCCGGTGTTCCAGAAATGCTTAAGTATTAATACGGACGAGTTAAAAATGTCATATTTTAAGCTAAACGGACGTTTTAGTATTTAGGGCGTTGTACCGGAAAGTCCTAGATTTTTGCAAGATATGTTTTCTCATTAGTGTTTTCTTATGTAAATGGACCCAGTCATGTTGTTCGTGTGTCGTTTTTAATAGTTTCGATCTGTTTTCACAGTGTTGCTGGCATAAATAGTGTAACCGTGAATAGTGCGCGCAACACTTTCTACCAACACTTTTAGGACATTGTTTGATTGGTTTCGCAATACGTCGAAAACCAACATATGTTTTAGCATTTTTTTTCTTGTCCTAACACTGTTATCTGATTTACGACACAGTTACGTAATTAAATTACGCTAAATGCATGAGATTATGAAATAAAAATAGTGATTAGTTTGTACGGAATTACCAGTTATTTGCCAGTTGTTACACTTTGGAAGGTAACTAAGTCCAATAAAAGCATTACCAAGTTACTACGCGTTTTCGAAATATATCAAGTTCATGATTAGTGCGTAATCCATATATTTTTGCTCTTGGTAATGTAAAAATTGATTGTTGATGATTGTTGGTTGATTTTGAAAAGAAAAAGATATGCTAGTAAGCATGGACACCTCCGTTTTTAGGGGAAACTCTGGCGAAATTTTCTAAAAATTCCAAGACTTAGAAAATATTTTTCCAAACAAATGTTACAAGTATATTTTATAACTTGTGTCTTGAATATAAACTCCGCCATGATTTTTGTAACGAAATACAAGTATCGGAGGTTGATTTTCTTAAATAAAAATGGATAAATATAAATTTTGAATATATATTTTCATACTAAAACGCTTGTGTGATTAGTTCGTTATTTTGTGAACTAGTTATATTATTTAGGGCAAAATAATGTAACTTAGCAAAATGCCATCACGTTTTATAATTCCGGAAATACTTTTACGAATATATTTTGGGTAAATATTATTTGGACACAAAGAATGAAAATATATTATTTTTGGGAAAAATATATATATTTTGGGAATACATTATCCTCAACAAACATGTTAAATATATTATTCTAAGTGGAGTTTAAAAATATATTATTTCCGGAACCATCAAAATACATGTATAAATACCCCCATCCTTGGGAAGGAAATACACATATAAATTACTTGCGAAGTATGAACACGAAGTAGTTGCCTAACTATTATTCCAAAACCCTAAAAATAAAACTTAAGTTAAAATAATTATTATTATTTTAACAAGAATTTATAACTTGGAACAATAACAAAGTAACGTAACTCAAGTCAAATCCGAAACACAAAAGCAAGGCACGGCCCGTTCGTCTAATAGACGTTAGTACATTGTAGGGAGTCGTATTTGCTGACGAGACCGGAGATTTGAGTACGATTTCAGGAGACGCACTACTGTGAGTTCAGGTCCCCCTTTTCTCTTAACTGTTTTCAGTTTTATACTTCGGGGGTGGAATACATGTTACAATTACTACAGACAATTTTTATACATCGTATGGTTAGCTTCTAGTGATCATTAATTTTTATACTTGACAATTTAAGCAAGTATTATCAAGTAACAATTACATAAGTGATCATTAATTTATCCGTAAGTGTAACTAGTGCCTATTTAGCTTCTAATCAACAACTAGGCATTGTCTGGTAAACTAACAAGCGTAGTTGACATCCTAATACAATGAAAATCTCCAAATCATCCTAATTATCAATAACAACCTAAATGTCTGTCACAAGATTCACCACATGTTGAAATCGTTTAAACAATTCAAAACTACACCAAGACCCCCCTCCCCCCACATGCCCCCATGTTGTGAGATCTTGGAAGTTTAGAAATCAAGGTGCATGGAGTTGTTTATGAGAAAATGGTATTGATGATTATAAGTAAGACCAACCTCAAAGCCTATCTACAAAACATTTCTCTCTGAATCTCAGCCACTCTCTCTTTACTCTCTCTCTCTCTCTCTCTCTCTCTCTCTGTGTGTCTCTCTCTCTCTCTCTCTCTCTTCATTTTCTAACCTCAAATAAGAAAATCAAGAGTACTAAGATGCAAAGCAAGAATATCTAGGGTGGTATCAAGTCTTGATGATCATCTAGGAGCTTTTATACAAGACTTTGAGCTTCTACTTTCTTTTCATTTCATCCTAAGACCTTCCCTAGCCTTTGTGCTAGTCGTAAGTATTCAAAACCTTCCATCTTTTTTCTTTTTATATGTAGATCTAAGAGGTACAAGTTGATCATCAAGAAAACCATGTTAAAATATATGAAAACCCTAAAGGAAACAACATAATCTAGATAATATAAATGTTCTTGTTGTTGATCTTAGGTTCATGGAAAATATAACATATAAACTAGCAAGATGTTGTTAAAAAGTAGATTTAACAAGATGTGTACTGATATGCGCAAAATGCAACATATAAATTATATCAAATAAGGTATAAAATCAACCCTTTTATGTACTAATGTTGGAAAAAGTACACTTCTTTTTATACTTTTTATTTTCAGGATTAAAAGAGCTTAAATGTACAAAAGGAATAAATTAACAGCAAAAACCAACATAAATACAGAAGAAGAGAAGTTGACACATCATACCGACCCACCAAGCTTCACCCCAAGACCAAAAATAACAAATCGGAAAACAAGCACGCGGTTGTGCACCAAGGCATGGGCCCGTGGCCCACTCCAGAGTCCATGAAGAAAAGACAAACAGAAACAGACAAAAGACACGGGGCCGTGTCCTATGGACACAGGTCATGGTCAACTCCAAGATATGCAATCCTTCGAGGCATAGGTCGAGACAAATTCGGACACAAGTCAGCCAACTCATACGACCACTTCACATATGCTTCAATCTCGGATCCCACCATTTTCAGATCGTAATACTCGTTCTCTAATTTCTGTATTTCATCACGAGGACAATATTCCTCCCTCATCAATTCTTTAAAGTCGTCCCACGTAGTGGCGTTCGCCGCCTCGATGCCTAACAGCTGAACCTGGGCATTCCACCAGGTCAGGGCACCATCTTCGAGCGTGCCCGCAACAAATTTCACTCTGTCCCCAACCGGACAGTTACACATCGCGAATACGGACTCTGCCTTTTCGAACCAGCGCAAGAGTCCTACAGCCCCTTCAGTCCCACTGAAGGTCTGCGGCTTACAATCCATGAAGGTTTTAAACGTGCAAACAGGCGGATGGTGCGGATTCTGTTGCACCTGTTGACCTATTAACGAAAGGACATAAAACAAACGGGTAAGACTCAAGCATGCGACTCAAGGATAAAGAATGTTTGGTACACATCCTACCAGCCTGATAAGCTGCTAAGGCTTCAGCCACGCGAGTGTTAATGAGATCGGTTAACTCAGCCTGAGTCATAGCAATATGGCCACGTCCACCACCGCGGCCTCCACCACGTCCACCATTACGTCCGCCACGTCCGTTCATGATTCTATATATAAGAAAAGGAAAGATTCAACATGCAAGTTCAAGTAGGAGGCAAGCATTACTATGGTCTCCACAGATTTCTACGTTCTAGCATAACATCAACTAACATAGTGGAATCCTTTTTCACACTTATTAAGTTTCACTGGTACTCACATGCACCCCACATTATTATTATGTGTGCACCCACAATAATAATCCAATTTGCATGTTCATTTCAGCTCCACTCAATTCGTGTTAGAAAGGTTCCCCGAATTCAAGCAATACAGTAGGTGACACCACAACACAGATTATGAAAGTTCAAGGAAAAGTTGTACTCTGAAAACACGTAATGTGGGTTATTATCATATAAGTTCATACTGTTGTGCCAAGTGTACATTCACATGTAATGTTATCTAATAGCAAATACTAGAAATAATGTGCAGTAGTAAACAAGAGACGAACCTTGCAGTCTGGAGCTGAGTGTCATGGTCGATTTCGGATCAGTTCGGTTATAGTCCGGTTTTATAAAAACGTTTTAAAACCAAGTTCACTATAACCAGTGGCTCTGATACCAAACTGTCACACCCTCAAATTACCACTTAGGGAGTATCCCTGTTAGGCGTGTGACCACCAGTAATGAGCCACCAATTACATTGAATCCATAAGTTTAAAATAAAGTTTCATCATTTAATAGTAATAAAATCCAAACATACGTAATTCAAAAACCATCAAGTTCAGCGGAAGCGGTAATGTATCATAATGTAAATACTTTCCAAATAACCATAGTAAATAAATGTTTGATAAATAAATCCATCAATGCAACCATGACCACCCACGCCCTCCAGCCAGCAAGTTCCTGTTCCCAAGTACCTAACGACCTGCGAGCATGTAACAAGTGTATCAGACAAAGCTGGCGAGTTCACAGTTTTAGAAAACGTTGGATACCAGTTGTATATAAAACAGTTCCATAACCAATGCAAGTAATATTGTTAATATCTCAATTCCGAACAAGACGACTCCTGAAATACATGACTGCCCTTCCCACGTACTCCTATCTAGTACTGGGCCACGACTGGATCATTAGTTCACATCCGTCCTATCTAGGAGCGGTGTGAGGGTGCCAAACCTAAGTAGCGCTACCAACTAATACCCGTTACCCTCCAGGTAACATAATAAGGGACTTACAAAAATGATAGGTGAGAATATTAACCAATATACCCGTTTTTACCCAAACCACTGACTGTCCCCAACCACTGGGACGCATGCTCGAATGTAGTGAACTCACCTTGGTGTGCTCGGCAGAGTGTTTCACTTGTTTTAGTTGTTAAAGTGACCACGCCCTATTATTATTCCATTTAACATTAGGCTCATATTCAAGTATGATTACATACACACATATATAACACGTAGCACCTAGTAATCATGTTGTAACTTTTTCATATTTACATATTGCTTATCCAACACACGAACCATTATGCATACATAATATAGCACATTCCACAAGTAGCACCGAAATAATAATAACATGCAAGTTAGCGAATCATGCAACTACACAATTTGCAACAAACACCATGTTTTCAAATACCAAGTGTTCTGAACCCCCCACCATGTTGATGATTCACCCGATTCCACTTCAAACATCAATTTACAACACTAAACATTTATTATGTAACCCGAGTGCACAATCTGTAATGCGAAGCCCATCATGCACTCATATCAGTTGGTGGCCCAATAATTAGTATTTCACCCATCGAGCCCAAGCCCTCTTCGATGTGTGTGGCCCCATGACTAATCGAGACCCAATATGGCACATAACCTTTATTCTTTTTTTTTTTTTTGAAATACCACAAACAACATCATCAGTAAACCTAACATCCAATTTAGTTTAATCAATACCCCGTTCATAACCCACAGTCGTAGTTCACCGAAGTGTCACATTGTATCGATAATAACAATAATAATTTTCCAGCCCGATTACCCTTTTGTATAACCCAATCATTAATCTCGATAGTTTCACTTTAAAAACAGTCCACACCTTCTCTACTTGCAACAAATATGATTATGATTATATGCACATTACTGATTTAATGTCATAATGCTTTCTACAATTATCACATGGCCACTCAGTTCTAATCTATTTGATTGGACCAAAAGTTAGTGGGTGGTTTCTTAAATCTTGATATTAGAATCAGTTTATGCTAGACTCATTGGCCGACAAAACTGTTACCATATTTCCTGTGATTGGACCGAATGGAATACAAGGACTTACACAATTATCAAATAGCAACTATTATATCATGCCATAACAATCTTATCCACAATAGTTTCAATCATAATACACACATAACATACAAAAGTCATACTAACCGGAGTAGAGGGTGCACAAAAATCTGAGACTTCGATGAAAGGGGATATCTACTGCCGTTCGTATTCTTGAGATGAGGGTAGGGTTTGCATATTGATTTTGTGGTTTCACGTAGTAATATAACACCAACCCTCAAAAGTGGGCCGGTGATTAAAATGACAAAGTGGGCCGAGATCAATTTGAATGTGTAGGGTGTTGGACCGAAATCAATTTAAATGCTCGATGACCCTTATTGTGAGTTGCTACACTGTTGGGCGTTAAAGTGTGGAGATGCGGCCCAGTTGATATGCTGCCCAATTGTCGAAACATTACATGATAAGTTATTGTATCATTCAGCTTAATAAGGTTATACGAATAGAACGTACTAGCATAATTGGAAAAGAAAGAAAATAGCGAGAAGTAATTGTCAAAAGATGGAACGCTACCGACCTTGAAAGTTCGGGTTGTCACATCATCCCCAACTTGAAAGAAATTTCGTCCCGAAATTTGACAAGTATGCACGGAGGAGTGAAGTGATAAATCACAGTCGTTGCGGATTTTGCCCGGGTGCCACATCATTCCCAACTTGAAGGGGAATTTCGTCCCGAATTCACTTGTTTCACCCGGTTTAGACTTGTCGTTAGGAAAAAGATGAGGATACTTAAGCTTCATTTGATCCTCCCGCTCCCACGTGAACTCCGGTCCACGTCTTGAGTTCCAACGAACTCTAACAATTGGAATACGACTATGTTTACGTACCTTGTCGTCGATCCTCAATTCTTGCATCGGCACAACCAGTGTCTCATCAGCTAGACACTTCTTCAATTGCGAAACGTGAAAGACATCGTGCACATTACCCAACTCAGCAGGTAACTCAAGCTTGTAGGCGACTTTACCGATACGCTCCAAAATCTTAAACGGCCCAACGTAACGCGGATTAAGCTTACCACGCTTCCCGATGCGTACAACGCCCTTCCACGGTGAAACTTTCAACATAACCCGATCACCTACTGCAAACTCTAACGGTTTGCTACGCTTGTCGGCGTAGCTCTTCTGGCGGTCACGCGCTGCTGCCATGCGGTTCCTGATCTGAACAATCTTCTCCGAAGTTTCCAGTACAAGCTCAGGACCCGTAATCTGGCTGTCTCCCACTTCGGTCCAACAGAGAGGAGAACGGCATTTCCGCCCGTACAATGCTTCGAACGGAGCTGCCTTGATACTAGTATGGTAGCTGTTGTTGTAGGAGAACTCTATCAACGGCAAATGTTTCTCCCATCCTTTCCCAAAATCAATCACACATGCCCGCAACATGTCTTCAAGCGTCTGAATGGTGCGCTCACTCTGACCATCCGTCTGTGGGTGATAAGCAGTACTCATGTCGAGGCGTGAACCGAACGATTTGTGCATAGCCTGCCATAACTCAGAAGTAAAACGCGGATCTCGATCTGAAATGATAGAAGTTGGTACCCCGTGCCTAGATACAACCTCCTTAAGATAGACTGCTGCAAGCTGGGAATACTTATCTGTTCCCTTGATTGCCAGGAAGTGTGCTGACTTCGTGAGACGGTCGACAATCACCCAAATAGTATCGTTCCCAGCCTGCGTTCTCGGTAATCCCGTAACAAAATCCATGGCGATTTGTTCCCATTTCCACATGGGTATCTCTGGCTGCTGGAGTAGACCCGAAGGTTTCTGGTACTCTGCTTTGACTCTAGCACAGGTCAAGCACTTACCCACGTATGTTGCGATGATAGCTTTCATATTCGGCCACCAATACAAGACTTTGAGATCCTGATACATCTTATCAGATCCCGGGTGAACAGAGTATCGAGACTTATGTGCTTCATCCATCACAAGTTCGCGGAGATCGCCCAACAGAGGAACCCATAATCTCCCCATAAAATAGTAAATGCCATCAGACTTTTGCTCGAACTTCTTGTTCATACCACGCAAACCCTTTGCTTCAATGTTTCCAACCTTTAAGGCCTCGACCTGAGCTAAATGAATCCGTGTGGGTAGATCAGAGTGAATAGTAAGCTGTAGAGCACGAACACGCTTCGGCTTCGTTTCCTTGCGGCTAAGAGCATCTGCTACAACGTTAGCTTTACCTGGGTGATACTTGATGGCACACTCGTAATCATTGAACAACTCTACCCAACGACGCTGACGCATATTCAATTCTTTCTGGTCGAAGATATGCTGAAGGCTCTTGTGATCAGTATAGATGGTGCATTTTGTACCGTACAGATAATGCCTCCAAATCTTCAGTGCAAAGACCACTGCTCCTAACTCCAAGTCGTGTGTCGTGTAGTTCTTCTCGTGTACTTTCAACTGTCGAGAAGCGTAAGCTATCACCTTCTCGCGTTGCATCAACACGCAACCGAGACCCTGAATCGAAGCATCACAATAAACCACAAAATCCTCGATACCATCTGGTAGAGATAGAATTGGCGCGCTGCATAATTTTTGTTTCAAAAGCTGGAAAGCATCCTCCTGTTTCGTTCCCCAAGAGTAAACTACCTTCTCCTGTGTTAATGAGGTGAGTGGCTGAGCAATCTTCGAGAAGTTCTGAATAAAACGACGATAATACCCTGCTAGACCGAGAAATTGCCGCACCTCCGAAGGATTCCTTGGTGCCGCCCAATTTCTAATGGCGTCGATCTTGGCAGGATCCACATGTATGCCCATCTCATTAACTATATGCCCCAGAAAATGTACCTCCCGTATCCAAAAATCACACTTAGAAAATTTCGCGTACAACTGCTCCCTCCTCAGGAGTTCTAGGATAAGGCGTAGATGCCGCTCATGATCCTCCTTGTTCTTGGAATAAATTAGAATGTCGTCGATAAAAACGATAACGAAGTCGTCAAGGTATGGCTTGCACACGCGGTTCATGAGATCCATGAAGACCGCTGGTGCATTGGTCAACCCGAATGGCATAACCAAGAACTCATAGTGACCGTATCACGTCCGAAACGCTGTTTTGGGAACGTCTTCCTCTCTGACTCGCACCTGATGATATCCCGACCTTAAGTCGATTTTTGAATAAAAACTTGACCCTTGCAGCTGGTCAAACAGGTCGTCGATACGAGGCAAAGGATAACGGTTTTTAACCGTCACCTTGTTGAGCTCGCGATAATCTATACACATCCGAAAAGACCCATCCTTCTTCTTCACAAATAGAACTGGGGCTCCCCAAGGGGAAGAGCTAGGTCGGATGAAACCCCTAGCCAACAGCTCTTGGAGTTGGTTTGACAATTCCTGCAACTCCCCTGGCGCAAGACGGTATGGCGCACGAGCAACCGGGGCTGCCGCTGGGGCGAGGTCGATCTGGAATTCCACCTGATGATGTGGAGGTAAACCAGGGAGTTCCTCAGGAAATACGTCAGGATATTCACGAACAACTGGAAGATCCTCAATCTTCCTTTCATAAGACTGTGAATCAGTGACAAGGGCTAAAATAGCAGGATACCCCTTACGCAGATACTTCTGAGCCTTCATTGCTGAAACAATACTAACTGGGGTCCCACTGCGATGACCCTGAACCGATAAAGATTCTCCACCAGGAAGGGGGACACGTACGATCTTCTCCTTACAGAGAATCTCCGCCTGATACTTGGACAACCAGTCCATACCGATAATCACGTTGAAGCTTCCAAGAGTAATGGGAAGTAGGTCAATGTCGAATACTTGACCCAGAAGATCGAGTTTACACCCAACTAGGACATGCGAAGCTTCGATTGTTTTACCATTTGCTATCTCTACAATGTGTTTCATTACGAGAGGTGTAGGACTTAACCCTAACTGAGAACTGAACCCCAAAGACACGTAACTCCAATCGGCACCAGAGTCAAAAAAAATAGAAGCAAATACACCGTTTACTAAAAACGTACCAGTAACCACGTTGCCGTCGTTCCGCGCTTCCCCAGCTCCTAACACAAACCCGCTCCCACGCGCAACATTATCCCCATTGTTTCCAGCATTGTTATTCCCGTTGTTACCCCCTGTGTTCTGCTTCAGCTGAGGGCAGTCCCGCTTGAAGTGCCCCTCGGCCCCACACTAATAACACCCTTTTTGAGTACCCTGATTCTGCTGAGTCTGTTGTCTACCCGACTGCTGTGATGGCTGCTGCTGAGCTGGAAGTGTGGCCCTACAATCCCTAGCCACGTGCCCTGATCGGTTACACCGATGACAAACCCGAGCACACTGTCCCTTGTGATGATAGTTACACTTGTTGCACAAAGGTAACTTCCCCGCATAAGATCCCTGCCCTGACTTGTTACTCTGGTTTTGATTCACTGATGATGACTGGCTAAAACTGCGGTTGCTGCCAGTATCTGTCTTCTTCTGAGGCTGTGCAGAGTTGGACCCCTTGTCCATATTGTTCCACTTACGCTTGCTATCAGCAGCAGGTGCGGTGGAAGTAGTAGCGGCTGTAGTAGTACTAGAAATACGTGGTGGTAGTGATTCGCTCTCCACCTCTTGATCAACGATCTTCTGAGCCAAACGGACAATCTGAGTTAAGTTATTAAGGTTTGCCGCAGTAACCAAACCCTTCACCCGTGGAGGTAATCCCTTGATAAACAACTCAATCCTTCGAGGCATAGGTCAAGACAAATTCGGACACAAGTCAGCCAACTCATACGACCGCTTCACATATGCTTCAATCTCGGATCCCGCCATTTTCAGATCGTAATACTCGTTCTCTAATTTCTGTATTTCATCACGAGGACAATATTCCTCCCTCATCAATTCTTTAAAGTCGTCCCATGTAGTGGCGTTCGCCGCCTCGATGCCTAACAGCTGAACCTGGGCATTCCACTAGGTCAGGGCACCATCTTCGAGCGTGCCCGCAGCAAATTTCACTCTGTCCCCAACCGGACAGTTACACATCGCGAATACGGACTCTGCCTTTTCGAACCAGCGCAAGAGTCCTACAGCCCCTTCAGTCCCACTGAAGGTCTGCGGCTTACAATCCATGAAGGTTTTAAACGTGCAAACAGGCGGATGGTGGGGATTCTGTTGCACCTGTTGACCTATTAACGAAAGGACATAAAACAAACGGGTAAGACTCAAGCATGCGACTCAAGGATAAAGAATGTTTGGTACACATCGTACCAGCCTGATAAGCCGCTAAGGCTTCAGCCACGCGAGTGTTAATGAGATCGGTTAACTCAGCCTGAGTCATAGCAATATGGCCACGTCCACCACCGCGGCCTCCACCACGTCCACCATTACGTCCGCCACGTCCGTTCATGATTCTATATATAAGAAAAGGAAAGATTCAACATGCAAGTTCAAGTAGGAGGCAAGCATTACTATGGTCTCCACAGATTTCTACGTTCTAGCATAACATCAACTAACATAGTGGAATCCTTTTTCACACTTATTAAGTTTCACTGGTACTCACATGCACCCCACATTATTATTATGTGTGCACCCACAATAATAATCCAATTTGCATGTTCATTTCAGCTCCACTCAATTCGTGTTAGAAAGGTTCCCCGAATTCAAGCAATACAGTAGGTGACACCACAACACAGATTATGAAAGTTCAAGGAAAAGTTGTACTCTGAAAACACGTATTGTGGGTTATTATCATATAAGTTCATACTGTTGTGCCAAGTGTGCATTCACATGTAATGTTATCTAATAGCAAATACTAGAAATAATGTGCAGTAGTAAACAAGAGACGAACCTTGCAGTCTGGAGCTGAGTGTCATGGTCGATTTCGGATCAGTTCGGTTATAGTCCGGTTTTGTAAAAACGTTTTAAAACCAAGTTCACTATAACCAGTGGCTCTGATACCAAACTGTCACACCCTCAAATTACCACTTAGGGAGTATCCCTGTTAGGCGTGTGACCACCAGTAATGAGCCACCAATTACATTGAATCCATAAGTTTAAAATAAAGTTTCATCATTTAATAGTAATAAAATCCAAACATACGTAATTCAAAAACCATCAAGTTCAGCGGAAGCGTTAATGTATCATAATGTAAATACTTTCCAAACAACCATAGTAAATAAATGTTTGATAAATAAATCCATCAATGCAACCATGACCACCCACGCCCTCCAGCCAGCAAGTTCCTGTTCCCAAGTACCTAACGACCTACGAGCATGTAACAAGTGTATCAGACAAAGCTGGCGAGTTCACAGTTTTAGAAAACGTTGGATACCAGTTGTATATAAAACAGTTCCATAACCAATGCAAGTAATATTGTTAATATCTCAATTCCGAACAAGACGGCTCCTGAAATCCATGACTGCCCTTCCCACGTACTCCTATCTAGTACTGGGCCACGACTGGGTCATTAGTTCACATTCGTCCTATCTAGGAGCGGTGTGAGGGTGCCAAACCTAAGTAGCGCTACCAACTAATACCCGTTACCCTCCAGGTAACATAATAAGGGACTTACAAAAATGATAGGTAAGAATATTAACCAATATACCCGTTTTTACCCAAACCACTGACTGTCCCCAACCACTGGGACGCATGCTCGAATGTAGTGAACTCACCTCGGTGTGCTCGGCAGAGTGTTTCACTTGTTTTAGTTGTTAAAGTGACCACGCCCTATTATTATTCCATTTAACATTAGGCTCATATTCAAGTATGATTACATACACATATATAACACGTAGCACCTAGTAATCATGTTGTAACTTTTTCATATTTACATATTGCTTATCCAACACACGAACCATTATGCATACATAATATACCACATTCCACAAGTAGCACCAAAATAATAATAACATGCAAGTTAGCGAATCATGCAACTACACAATTTGCAACAAACACCATGTTTTCAAATACCAAGTGTTTTGAACCCCCCACCATGTTGATGATTCACCCGATTCCACTTCAAACATCAATTTACAACACTAAACATTTATTATGTAACCCGAGTGCACAATCTGTAATGCGAAGCCCATCATGCACTCATATCAGTTGGTGGCCCAATAATTAGTATTTCACCCATCGAGCCCAAGCCCTCTTCGATGTGTGTGGCCCCATGACTAATCGAGACCCAATATGGCACATAACCTTTATTCTTTTTTTTTTTTTTGAAATACCACAAACAACATCATCAGTAAACCTAACATCCAATTTAGTTTAATCAATACCCCGTTCATAACCCACAGTCGTAGTTCACCGAAGTGTCACATTGTATCGATAATAACAATAATAATTTTACAGCCCGATTACCCTTTTGTATAACCCAATCATTAATCTCGATAGTTTCACTTTAAAAACAGTCCACACCTTCTCTACTTGCAACAAATATGATTATGATTATATGCACATTACTGATTTAATGTCATAATGCTTTCTACAATTATCACATGGCCACTCAGTTCTAATCTATTTGATTGGACCAAAAGTTAGTGGGTGGTTTCTTAAAACTTGATATTAGAATCAGTTTATGCTAGACTCATTGGCCGACAAAACTGTTACCATATTTCCTGTGATTGGACCGAATGGAATACAAGGACTTACACAATTATCAAATAGCAACTATTATATCATGCCATAACAATCTTATCCACAACAGTTTCAATCATAATACACACATAACATACAAAAGTCATACTAACCGGAGTAGAGGGTGCACAAAAATCTGAGACTTCGATGAAAGGGGATATCTACTGCCGTTCGTATTCTTGAGAGGAGGGTAGGGTTTGCATATTGATTTTGTGGTTTCACGTAGTAATATAACACCAACCCTCAAAAGTGGGCCGGTGATTAAAATGACAAAGTGGGCCGAGATCAATTTGAATGTGTAGGGTGTTGGACCGAAATCAATTTAAATGCTCGATGACCCTTATTGTGAGTTGCTACACTGTTGGGCGTTAAAGTGTGGAGATGCGGCCCAGTTGATATGCTGCCCAATTGTCGAAACATTACATGATAAGTTATTGTATCATTCAGCGTAATAAGGTTATACGAATAGAACGTACTAGCATAATTGGAAAAGAAAGAAAATAGCGAGAAGTAATTGTCAAAAGATGGAACGCTACCGACCTTGAAAGTTCGGGTTGTCACAGTGCCCTTCGGGTACAGGGCTGTGTGAGACACATGTTTCCAGCTATAAATATGGGTGTTTTTTTCATTTGCAATCCATCCCTTGGCAAACCACTTCTCTCACACCTGCCACCATTCCACGACCACAATACCACCATCATCCACCACATTACTCCATCATCCACCACATGTTTTGCTAATCTCTTACATCACTTGGTGAAGACAAATCTTTTATGTATTACTTTTGATTTTCAAGCTTTGGTTAACTTTTTAATTGGGTATGTATTATTGCCTTTAATAACTAGTTTTATATATTGAAAGTGAACTTTATTCTATCATTTCTTCATGTTTTTTTTATCCACTCATTCGTGTCATTACGGTCTATATAAAGCATGTTAACTGCCTGGAAGGAGGTTAGAAGGGAGGTTTTGGGTAAAGTTCTTGCCTCGTTCAGTGTATAGATCATGCGAGGACTTGGTTCAAGCTTATTAGGACTTCTCTTGAGGCAGATAACATCAAACTAGGGGATGTAACAACGGCTTGAATCCGTTATAAATAAATTACTATTAAAACTTTAAACCGGCCTTGCGGAACTGTACCCCTACTGACTCAGACCAATATGACCGAGGGTAGCGTTGCCTCCAAAGGAGGGACATGCCACATTTTGCATTACTAACTTACTTAATTATCTTCCAATATTCCGGCCTTGCGGGACTGTATCCCTGTGACAACCCTCACCAAATCAGGTTTCCGTACGAATTAATTAATATTTAATTAATGCTTAATTACTGTGCTTGCTTACAATTATGGTTAAACTGCTACGTGATTTCTGATACATACATTTACAGGCATCCTACTTTATTTCCTGTCACTCCATTATTTACACAGAACTATAATGACAAACTTGACACACAAAAGCACAGTAGCACAATGAACGGATAACCCAGTAAACGTGCTGGCATAGTCAGCACCAGACAGACACTGTCTCTAAGGCCAGTATGAGCCGAGAATAGTTTACTACACTAGTAGAAAGTGTAGGGAGATGAGGATTGTAGAACTGCGTCTCTAGGTGGTAATTATAGTGATCGGATGTGCCTAAAACGTACTTTATGTACAAAATTCAGCACTTTAAATAAAAATTCAGCATTTATCTAAACTAGTAAAGTGCAAAAAGTTGGAAAAATATTACTACACACTTTCCAAAGTGTCGGGAATAAATCGTGTCACTAAAAATAATAATAACGACACTCTAAAGCTTTGTTAAGCACTTTAACGGATCACTATCCAACCGAACAACCGGACTTTATCCGGAACATAAAAATATTGTCATTAACATTGTTTTTCCTTTTCTGAGCCAGTTAGGGTCCCTGAATACCCGAATACCCCCCCCCCCCTCCAACGAAATCGTCCCCAAGGGGACACCCCTGGTCCTTTGTTGATTATTTTAATCCTACTTTGCCTAATATCTAGTTAACACAAAATCTATTGGACAATGATGCAAGAATTGTCTATAAGTAACAACATTAACCCACCATAACCTTCACCACACTTAGAAGAATTCACACTCCTCTCTCCCTCCTCTCTTACCTTCGGCCGACCACACAAGCACCAACACCGCCACTTTTCGATCTTGATCAAGCTATTCCAAGTATATACAAGGGTTAAGGATTGCGTATAAGGAAGCTCGGTGCACTCGAATTGTCAAGGACCTCGCTACATTGCTTTTATCCACTCGATTTCCGACTAGTTTCTTCCCTAGCCTCGAGCTACTAGTAAGTGACTCTAAACGCCTTCTTGATCTATTCTAAAGTGGTTAATATGAACTTTGTCGGTTGAAAATCATGAACATACTAAATCACATACTAAAAGTTTACAAGAATGATAAACATGTTGGATAAAAGCTATGAAATTGTGTAAAATTTGTGAGACTTGTTTTATTGTGATTATTTAGTGTTGTTGTATGCTAGTAGTAGCCCGGATCGTCATCTAACCCGGCTAAGTCTTGTTCGTATAACATGACCTAGAATATGTTAAAGTATGAAAGAGGTTAGATGATGAACACTACTACATAACAAACATGAACTTGTGTAAAGATAATATTTCTTATGAAATAGAGTTGTAAACTAGTAGATCTGCATCTACAAGTGGTATTTTCGAAGAACCAAGTGTCACGTGAAATCATATTTTTCTAAACCGGATCTTTACTAAATAAAGGTGATTTTGTAAACACACGAGTGTGTAGACACTTGTGAAACAAGAAGTCTTGACAAAGAACTATTTTTGTGATTTTTGACAAGAAGTTGTGGAAATGTATTTTCTTTAAAAACGAGATTCGCAAGAAACCGAGTTCATTTATAGAAAGGTCTACTAAAAATATGGGGAAATTACTACATATTTTAGATAAACCACAAGTTCATGTATTTATGCGATTTATATCTATTTTGACTGGTTTAATGTTGAAATATTGTTTGTTAATGTTGGGAACATTGTTGATGTGAATTTTAAAAGAAAATGATACGCTTGAAAGCGTGGCCACCTCCAGTTAAAGGGGAAACTCTGGCGAAATTTTTCCAAAAACCTAACACTTAGAAATATTTTCATCACAAGTGTTATAAATATATTTCTAACTTGTTTTCAAAAATGTAAATTTCACCATGATTTTATTTACAACATTTCTAAGTGTCGGAGATGGGATTTTCACAAAATAAAACTTGATAAATATATATTTGATATATATATTTTTCATAACAACACTTGTGAGATTTTTATGATTATTTTGTGAACTATACAAATATTATTTTTAGGGTAAAAATAATACTACCAGATATTAACGATTCCAAAATAATACGAATGTCTTAAGTTACAACGGTATTATTAATACCACCCGATCTTTTACCATAACTTACGCATTTTCGGAAAAATACTAGTGAATGTGTATTTTGACAAGGATATTATTTTGGAAAATTATATGGAATAAAATATAATATTTTTGGGAAAAATATTTATATTTTGGAAGTAGAATATTTTAGACAAACGAAATAAAATATATTGTATTAAGTGAGACTTAAAAATATATTTCGAAGTTATACGAACGCACATGTATTAAAGCCCCCATCCTTGGGAAGGAATATAATAAATGCTTAAATACGAAGTACAAACACGAAATAGTTGTCTAACTATTTCCCAAAAAACTTAAACCTTAAGCTAAGGCACGGCCGTCCGTCTAATAGAAGTTAGTACGTGTAGGTCGTCGCACAGCAGGTTGA
Organism: Helianthus annuus; assembly: GCF_002127325.2. Classification (NCBI taxonomy): domain Eukaryota; kingdom Viridiplantae; phylum Streptophyta; class Magnoliopsida; order Asterales; family Asteraceae; genus Helianthus; species Helianthus annuus. The sequence goes on along the minus strand of NC_035448.2, from coordinate 95,464,255 downwards.
CAGGGAGATACTTTTTAGAGACGCACTTCGGTGAGTTCATGTCCCCCTTTTCTCTTAACTGTTTTCAGTTTTCTAAACTGCGGGGGTGAAATACATGTTACTATTTTACGAGTACTTTATACATGGTATGGTTAGCGTAAGGAGGGTTACTACTTAGATCATGTGAGTGGGTAGGCGCAACTTGAGGCCATTAATCCTCATTGTAGGACCGAGGGACAGTAGCGGTAGATCTATCTGGGTGTAGCGAGCCCAACCCCTGAGCCCGCTTAATGGACCAGGTGGTGACTTTGTACCCATCGCCAAATCTGCTAGGTTTGAGTCTTCCTACTGCACTTCAAACATATCATTGGCTTTGCAACCCAATGGTGATCTCTTTTTCCTTATTTGCTACATACCAGGAATTTTTATACAGACATTTTTACAACGGGTTATACATACTCACTTACACATGAACTCGCTCAACTTTATGTTGACTTTTCAAACTACATGTATTTCAGGAAACTAACGGATCTGGCACGGTATGCAGGTATTTTCGAGCTGCGTTTGAATAAAGAAGTCATCCAGGGTTTAGAAGGTGTAACCTCTTCCTGGACGGGTTACATATCCCTAAACCTAGTGTTGTTTTAAAATCTTTTGATAAGTTTTTATGAACTCATTTAAATCAAGTCAATGTTTGTAACTTATTTTGTGATTGTTGAAAATGGAATTTTCTGAACTTTATTATTGGATGAATATCACATGTTTTTATCATATAGCATTGTTATGATTGTTGCTATGGTATTAAGAAGTCACACCAATTAACCCACGCTTCGGTAAAGCCAGGGTGTGACAATCCCTGCTGACTCAGACCAATATGGTTGAGGTAACGTTGCCTCCAAAAGAGAGGCATGCCACTATAACTAAGATAATCTCTTAAAAAAAAAACAAAGTACGAAAATCATTAAAGGATACGAAAAAGAGGAGTCGGTACCACCATGTTTATAGAAAAGAAGTGGGAGAGTTTAGTTGGGACACGAAAATAAGGTCGAAATTTGCAGGACGTGTGAAAACACCGTCCACCTAAATGTATTCCCCGCATCTTCCCTTCAACCTTAAACAAATTGAGATATTATATATTTCAATTGATGGGTGAGCGGGGTAGACACGAAAAGAAGGTCGAAATTTACAGGACGTGTGGGAACACCACCCGCCTAAATGTATTCCCCGCATATTCCCTTCAATCTATACATCTAAATATTATATATTTCAGCTGAGGCGATCAATATTCTAATATATTTTATTCAATATATTTATCAAATAATCGTGTAATTAGTTTTTTTAGACGAAATATAAAGTATTGTTTATGTTTTCTAAAAACTCCAATATAAAGTTTTTAACAAAAATAACGTTATGTTTTTTATTTTTTTCTCGATAGCGGTTTTGACATCTGATAGGATCAACATACAATAAAAATGTAATACTGTTAAACAGAGTTATAGTTTTTATATACTTTTTTTAATTTATCTTAATTACTTTTTTAGGTTTAAAAATTATAGTAATGAACTTTTATGTTATTATTTCTACTTACATGATGTCTATATTAATTATATTACTTAAAAAAGGTTTAAAAGGAAGTTTAAGGAGAGGACAAACTCCACCTTGTCTCCTTACACTAAGGAAGAAATTGTGGAATTGTAATGTGGTATGTTGGCGGTTTGCCCAAAAAAGGAGAGAGATAAAGAAAGATGAACTTCGTCCACCCTTAAAGAGATCTATGTGGCCCTTTGTAGTGCGGCGTGGTACACATGAAAAACGCCAATTCACGCCGATCTGAATCTCCCATCCATGAGTTTTCCGAGCTTGGTGTTTTGTACTCAATGCCTCAATCCACACTCAATCCCATAAACTAACCATTACTAGTAGAGATGAGCTCCGTATTGATACCGAAAGTACTGGTACTGAAAATAGAAGTACTGAATATTGTCAAATATGGTTACGGGGACGGTACCGGTATTTGTGTGTATAATCTGGTAAAATACTGGTACCATACCGAACCGGTACCGAACCAAAAATACCGTTACCGAAAAATTTCGGTACGAGAAATAGATACTGATACAGATTCAATACCCGTACCAAATTCCAAATGCTCATCATTAATTAATAGTTATTGGCGTTTGCTGGAATCTTGGTGGAAATGGAAATTAAACATATATATGTATTTTTGTTTCTATAAATGTAAACCACATCTCATTCACACTCTCAAATTCAAACCACACCCACACCCACACCCACATCTCTCAAATTTAAACAACACCCATTATGCACTTCTCAAGTTTTAAAAAACAAATGGGATACTATTCATCATAAGGAGTAAGGATAGTACGTTTTTAGGCGAGTATGTGATCGATGTTGCAATTACAATTGCGGTTCAACTCGCAGTCCAGTTCATGGAACATGGTATTCATTCTCCAAGGCCGATCACAACAAGAATGAGTATTGAACGAGATCGTGAAGCTGCCAACGAACGGTTAATACGTGATTATTTTTGTGATGACCCACTCTATTTTTTTGGAAAAGACGTTTAGAGCTAAAGCAAAAATAAGAAGTGGAAAGCCAAGAACGTCTTGAACTAAAAATAAGATCAAAAACGGTTACTGATCTTGAAATTTTGTGGAAACCCATCTCTGACGTTCCGGATCGTTACGTGACCTCGCCTTGAAATTGCATGAATGAATAGAAATAAATATGGTTTCGATCATGACAAACGAATATTTTATTTTTATTACTTATGCACGTTTTTAATATTTTAATGAAATGTTTTATGCTTTATTAGTTACTAGTTTTTAATTCTCGCGTTGCAGGAGCATAGGTCGTAAAACCGTGCTAAGTAGTAAGCAAACATTGACTAAACCCAAAAAAGCATAAGCAAATTTATACTGTCACGTGACATCAGACATAGTCGAAAAAAATGTGAATTTATGTGGTGAACTGGTGTAAAATATATACGAACTCGAATTTACAATACAAAAGAAAAAACAATAATAACTACAGAACTAAATAAATCTGAGTGATCGAAAATGTAAAGCATAATAAAAGAAAAAAAATAATAACTGCAAAAAAAAAAAAAAAAAAAAAAAAACTGCCACCAATCCTATTCATTTTGTGGTGAAAAAATAAAAGATGGCCTTTTGGTAATTAAGTGTGAAAGGAAGGTTTACTTTTGTATTATAGATAACACACTACTCAAAATATGCACCTTTTTAATCTAATACTAATAAAGAAATCCTTTTAATGCCACATGGCATTCTTCTCACTTATTTAGTTATAATAATGCCACATGGCATTTGTTCCTTCATTCTCACAATTTTTATTTATTTTTTTAATTTAATATAATAAATATCACATAACATTAACTTAATCACTGAAATAATAAATATTTTAAAAAATATCATCAATCTCTTCTTCTAATGTTAATATTAAATATAAATCTCTTCATCGTAGTATATATTATGAATATATGTATATTATTGATTGTTTTATTTGGATACTCAAAATATATTAGATTTTCGCAATGAATGAATAACAAAATATTCTAAATTAGTATTAGCGATAAAAATAGTTAATATAAATTATATTATTTCAATTGTAAATGTAATATATTTAAACATTATAAATATTAATTATATAGTTTTTCTTTCTTCAAATATTTATGCGAATAACATTCTCTCCTTTAATTTAATAATAATATTAGTTAAATATAATTAATATAATAATTACTTCTATAATAATTCTAATGGTATCCGATATTATAATTAATAACCATAGTATATTTTTTAAGATGTGTTATGAATTATATTAATTTACTAATAATATTATTAATATATTATTTATTATATTAATATCTAATATTATTATCATTAATATATTATTACGTGTTGTATTGTATTATAAAAAAATTCAATATTTAAATGATGTAAAGATAATTAGGTTCACAAGTCCTTAATTTTGGTCATTCACGGGTTCGATCAATTCAATCGGAGAACATCTTCACTTTTGCATTTATGACTCTAATTTCCAGATCTCTTATTAAAAAGCACATCAGGATTTCATAATTTAAAAAAAAAAATGTTAATCTCAAGCTACCCGTGTTGATCTAAATGGCAATCTATAAACATCACCGCTAATAACAATTTTAACTTTACTAAAGCATAGCGGTTTACCATTTCTATTAACATACCATAAAATACCATACCACCACTATTATTCTTCAATGTTTCAAAAAATCTAAATAATTTCATAACAGATTCATACTTGCTACGAACGAAGTTGTAAAGAAAGTAAATGATCACCTACTTTCATTGCTTCCCAACAAAGAAAAAGAATAACTAAGTTATGTAAATTGGTGTATGTATAGAAATAATTCACTTGTGTATATTTGTGCAGATATTGTAAAGTGACATGATTTCTATCATTTAAATGATGTAAAGATAATTAGGTTCTCATGTCCTTAATTTTGGTCATTCACGGGTTCGATCAATCCAATCGGAGAAGATCTCCACTTTTGCATTTATGACTCTAATTTTCAGATCTCTTATCAAAATGCATATCAGGATTTCATAATTTAAAAAACATGTTAATCTCAAACTATCCATATTGATCTAAATGGCAATCTATAAACATCATCGCTAATAACAATTTCAACTTTACCAAAGCATAGCGTTTTATCTTTTCTATTAACATACCATAAAATACCTACCATCGCTATGATTCTTCAATATTTCAAAAAATCTAAATATTTTCATAACAGAGTCATACTTGCTACGAACGAAGTTGTACAGAAAGTAAATGATCACCTACTTTCATTGCTTCTCGACAAAGAAAAAGAATAACTATGTTATGTAAATTGGTGTATGTATATAGATAATTCACTTGTGTATATTTGTGCAAATATGTAAAGTGACATGATTTCTATCTTTAGATCCGTGTAATACACGGGCTTATAATCTAGTATTTAATGAAATGTTTTATGTTTTATTAGTTACTGGTGTTTTACTTCCCAACTTGCGAGAGCGTACGTTGTAAAACCGTGCTAAGTAGTAAGCAAACATTGACCAAAACCCAAAAAAGCATAAGCAAATTTATACTGTCACGTGACATCAAACATAGGCAAAGAAAAATGTAAACTTATGTGGTGAATTGGTGTAAAATATATATACGAACTCGAATTTACAGTACAAAAGAAAAAAATAACTATAGAGCTAAATAAATTCGAATGACCGAAAATGTAAACCATAATAAAAGAAATAGAAAATAATAACTGCCAACAAAAAAATGAGTTTTTTTCCCAAACTAGTGTTGGTGGTAAAAATATTTACCATTTTAGTGTTCCTTCAAAACTATTTACCAAATTGGGGTTTTCATTTATTTTGTATTTGCCTTTTTCTTCTTAACCAACATAATAGACTTATTCTTTTTTTATTCAATCAATTCGCTGTGCATATTTTTTTTATTATACCTTTTTTTCAGTCAATCCGATATGTTTTTTTTTTCAATCAAATTATCTATGTTTTATTTATTTTGTATTTACCTTTTCTTTTAATCAACATAAAGAACTTATTAATTTTTTTATATTAAATCAATATTATACCCTTTTCCACCGTGTTATAATTTTTTTTCAACTAACTTATGTCAAAGGCAAACTAATAAAATCATTCACAGTAAATTTAAACAATGAAATAAAAAAAACATACGTAAATAAAAACTAATCAAACATTATAACTGTAGTGAAACTTATACTTAACATTCTTGGGTTGAGATAGCAAGAAAAATCATTTTCAAAAACAAAATGGTATGAATTTATGAACAACCACTTTGTTTTTTAATATTAACTTAGTGATATGATAAAAAAAAAAAAGATGATTACTTAATGGTTTTACTCTGATAATAAGACTTAATAATTTAACCACATCTTTTTTACTGTTTTCTTGACTTTCAAATGTAATTATAATATTACATTCACTGAATGAGGAATATACTCTGGAAAAAAAAAAAGAATTATTGTTTTGTAGAGGTTTAAGTTTTTAGAAGACGGTATTAATATGTAAATAAAAAGAGTCAACAAGGAAAAAGAAAGAAACAATTTTATTATTTTTCATTTTTATTCTTTTATAAATGAATAAAAATGTTAACAATGTATTGATTTAATAGAAAAAAAAAATAATAAGTTTTTTTTGTTGATTAAAAGAAAAGACAATACAAAATGAAAAAAAAAAACCACTATTTTAGTAAATAGTTTTGAAGAAACACTAAAATGGCCACCAATCCTATTTACTTTGTGGTGCAAAAATAAAAAATGGTCTTTTGGTAATTAAGTGTCGAAGGAAGATTTACTTTTGTACTATAGATAACACTCTACTCAAAATGTTATATATACTAATTATAATTCTAATGTACTTTTTTTAACTTTAATGAAATATGTTATGTTTTTTTATTAAGTATTTTTAGGTTTTATTTCTATTTAAAAAATCACTAAATACAAAAATTGTAAAATTGTTAAATCATTATTGAGTAATGATTGAAGATGCAAGAAAAATGTTTGAATGAACCACTTGACCCTTTTTAGTTAAAAATGTCCCTGGTGATGCTGAGGACTTCACACAGGGGCGGACCTATCCTATTCGATTGGGTGGTGGGCGCACTCCTTGAAAAAAAGAAATTTAGTGTTAATTTTTATGAAAAATCTGGACCGCATTCCTTAATATTTTTCCTTTGCCCCCTTGAACTTTGTTGTAAACCAAGAAACTCTTTATCTTGTCTGCAATGAAAAAAAAAACTAATGGAATTGTGACAAGATCGTGAAAATGATTTTAGGGTTATGAGTGTGTAACAGGGAAGAAGGTAGAGAAGAAGAAGGTTGTAATGAAAGAAAAAGAAAAACCACTAGTTTTCTTTCTTGGAAATAAGGAAAGCCTCCTCGGAAATTATTAGCATATCAATTAATTGCAAATTATTCATTAAATATTATATTGTATTTACACATTCCATACTTAATTAATTTATGCACTAAAAATAAAAATTATCCATTCTCTTTTAATTCATTCGAATAAAGTTTATCCATTCTTTTTAATTAATTCGGATAATAATATGTTATAGATTTTTACTAGCCTTAAAAAATTCGGATAATAATATGTTATAGATTTTTATAGCCTTAAAAAATTAGATTTTTGCTTACTAATTACTATTACTATAAATAAATAAATTGAACATATAACTTTTTACTCAACTAAACCATACTGATACCGCTATAGGAACATCGGTAACAGCATTACTTATCATCTTAATTTTATGTATTTTGGTTTCGATACGAGTCAGTTTTTATATTTTTCGGTATTTTTTACCGTCGCAACGAAACATTGTAACTCGTAACCTTTTGTTTTAACTGATTTTTATTAAGTCGATACTATTGTAAACATCCTTTTATGTTTTGTACATGTACCGAAGTACCGCCTCAACACGCGGGGAAAACCTACTAGTTAATAACATCAAAGAAATGATAAGCATTTATGCCCTCACGATTCGATCCAACCCAACCCGCCCCTGACTGGAAAAAAAATATAATAATAGACAAACGATTCTTAAAAAAATCCGCACCCCAAGAAAAAAATTTATGGGTCCACCACTGAGTCTTCACATGTTAAAATGACAGAAAACGTTTCTAAGGGATTTGAACTAGTAGAGAAAATACAACTAATATGTATTGATTGGAATTGAGGATTATATGTATATCTTATTTATATATCACCTCTCACTACTAGAAAATTGTCAACTTTGTGATAACAAAATTTGTAGCAAATTTGTCTGGAATTGGCCTTACCCACAAATTTCCTACAAAAAAATTCATAGGAAATAAACTTGTGGGTAACCGGATTAGCTACAAAAATACGACAAAATCTGCTACAAAATTCCTACAAAATCTCTCGTCGCAAAATTTGCTACAAAATTCTGACAAATCACTCTTCTTGCAAAATTCCGACAATTCTTCCACGTTTTTGCCTTTTTGTATATTATTTTATGGTATTTTATTTTTAAAATTAATAACATTATTAAAAAAAATATTCATAATTTTTTATTTTCCTGACAAAATTCCTACAAATTATAAAATGTTCTTGCGACAAAATTCCTACGAATTATAAAATTTTTCTGCGACAAAATTCCTACAAATTATAAAACTTTCTTGCGACAAAAATTCCTACAAATCATAAAACTTTCCACAAGTTTCCTACAAATTTATAAATTTTCTCTAAACAATTTGCTACGAATTATCTACAAAACTAACGATTTCCAACAAATTTCCTACAAAGTTATCAAAACAGTTTGCGACGAATTTCCTACAAATAAAAAATATATTTTTTAATGTAGCTACAAATTTCCTACAACTTAGAAATTAAGATTTGCGACAAAATTCCTACAATTTTTTGCGACAGATTTGTGACAAAATAACAATTTCTCAATTTTAAAAAACCTTTTTTTGTATAAAAAATGCAGCAAAATATAAAACATTCCAAAAAAACTGCAGCAAGCAAAATTATAAAACATTCCAAAACATTTGCAACAAGCAAGATTCTAAAACATTCCAAAAGTTTCAAAACATTCCAAAACACTCAAAAAATCCTAATTAAGAGCAAGTTTTTTGATTCAAAAGTAATCCAACATTCCAATACTTAACAAAACGAGAGATTTGTTTACTTCTTTCCGATGTTTTTCACCATTTCTTACATATTTTTTCGCCATGCGTCTTGGTCGGCCCGCTCTTTTTCACGCTCTTGTTGAAATAGTTCAAAACGGGCTTCTATGTTTTGTCGGGCCTCACGTTCTCTTTCTAGTTCCGCCTGAACTTTTTGAAGCTGAAACTTATAAAACCATAATCATCACATATCAACCCGAACAGGTCGATCAATACAACCCTACAAAAATCTAACTAACAACGTAAAAATCCCTTATAACAAAATACAAACACACATACATATTAAAAAAATGAAATATCATATTAAAATATTGTTATTTATTTGTACTTAATTATTTTAATAAATTATTAAAAAGTATTACAAGTACGCAATTCCTTATGTTTCTTGCAATTTTACTTTTATTAAATATATTTATACATGAGTGGTAAAAATCATCTCGACTCGTGCTTATTTTGTAAAAACTCCTTACACAACTAAATAAACCTTGAAAATGAACCCTTCTGACCCAAATCAAAATTGACGTGAACCCGTTCTAACCCGAATCAAATTAACCCTGTTTAAAAATAACCTATTCTGACCCGGTCCATTTTGACCCGCACCGCTGAACCCATTCTGACCCGTGAACCAAACCCGCCCATAACAAACCTATTCAACCAGCAATGTACTCAATTAATCACAAACAAGCTACCTTCAATACCACCATATGAAACCCATATCAGCAAACTCGTTCTTCCCATTTAAAGCCTAAACTATTACCTTCACTAATGGAACTATCTTAAAAATGTTTATGCTATCTAAATAACAAGAATAAATAATGATACCTCTTGCGAGTGTCGGGCATCATCGTTAGAACCGCAAATTGTAGATGATTTTTTTCCGGTCACCAGAAAATCAGGATCAGAAGATCCTATCCCGAACATCTTGCGACCCTTACACTTAAGACGCAAACTTTTCCACAAGGCTAAATCATCGCAATCCACGTCCCCATACAAATCTTTAAGTTGTTGCGAGTACGCGACCTATAATTTTATCAAGTGAAAGTTATCAACCGGTAAAAGTGACACCATAATTCATATATATGTTTTATTGTCAAGGATCCTGAAAATCAAAGAACACAGAAAGGAAGTGAAGTAGATAAAGAATCAAAGATAAATGGCCAATAAGAAACTGTATAAACTATCATATCCTTAGTTTCAGCGGTAGCTACTTCATGCATTGCACAATTTAGGTGTAAACGACCAATGGCAAATTAATCCATAATGCAGCACCAGCAAATACCAAAACAAAAACAGCAGGTTCACGCGCTTTTCCATAGGTAGAAGATATCCAGGTGCTTGTTCTTCATTACCATCAAAAAGATTGAAAGCTTGTATAACTGCATCTCTACTGAACCTGAGTTCAACAAGCTTCTTGATTTTTGCTTCAAATAGCTCCCTGAACTCACAAACATACATAAATAGAGTAAGTAAATAAGAAATTCATTTTCTAATTAGATTATATTTGAATTTATGTTTAATTGAATTCATTATAAACACTAAAAAACGAATTAAACAAAGAAATGTACATGTGTAGAACTGCCACTAATAGGTCCTGCAAGTTGAACAAAACAATGCAAATATTAATCAGTGTTATCCTTCCATACTAGGGGTGTAAACAAGAGTCAGGCCACTCAAGAGCTAATCGAGATCGGTTCGTTAATAGTTCGAAAAGACCTGTGTAAACTGTAAAATGAAACAGGCTAGCCCATTTAAACTGCAGAATGAAATAGGCTGACCCATTTAAACTGTAAAATGAAATAAGTTGACATATTTAACATGTTTAATCAAACAAGTTGACACGTCAACCCATTAGAAAATAAACTCATAAAATAAAAAAAAAAATATTGTATATGTTCAATCTGTTTACGGCCTATTTACAACGTGTGAGCTTACTAGTTGTGTTGAGTTCATCAATTCAAACCACTACACCTCTACTCAAAACCATCTTTATTCTGTATGTAACGTATACCACCTAATAGTGTATCTACTTTATACAACAAGTTAAATCACACGCATTAACTTTTTTACATCTAAACCACTTCTAACTAAAGTTTTGATTCAAAAAGTTCCACTTTAAATTTGAAATATCACTTTATTAAGTCAGAAAATCAACCTAGCTATAGCAAGGCCCCATATAATATGCTCATAAATTGGGATGAACATTAGCACCACAAGCATCCCTAACACCCTGAAAAAATAAATTACAAAATAATGATCAAAACTGTTTATAAGTTAGAAAATCAACAAGTAATAATTACTTACAGCGAGTATTGGTGAAAAGAGAGCAATACGAAGGAAGCCATAATGAGAAGAACATCACCCACATCAAGAGATGTAAAATATTTAGTATATATCTTTTGGGGTGTGAATTTCTGACACGATCCGAAAACATGATACGAACCTAACACGAAATTCGTGGGTTTGGATTTAGTCTAAACGAGCTCGGACCAGTTTCAGGTTGAACCCACGAACCCATTTAGCTAAACGGGTCAGGTTCGGGTCAACCCGGTCGGGTTGGCAGGTTGACCCGTTTAACCCATTTCTATTGTATTATATTTTTAAAAATATATTTTATGTCATAAATTAAATTGGGTGTGTATTTTATGCTATAATATAAAATTAAATTTGTAGTTACAAATAATATAAAATTAAATTTGTAGTTACAAATAATATAAAATTTTATAATTTTTGTCAGAAATTTGTCGAAAAGGTTTTAAATTTTGTGACGAAATTGCTACAAATGCTTATTGTGTGGCAAATTTGTAGGAAATTTGTGGAAAAGTTTTGGGTTTTTTTTTTTTTGTTTTTTTTTTTTTTTGTCAAAAATTGTAGGAAAATTATAAAAAAATTTGAGTTGTGCGAAATTTGTAGGAAAAAAATGTAGTTTTCTAGTAGTGTCTATAAGTTTTGTAACTTTAAGAACGTTTATATTCATTCAAAGGTTATCATTTCTTCGATGATTATTTGCTTTTATTATCTACACACATGCATAAATCTATTAAATTAAACTATTAAGTATTAACCATTAATTACCTTATTTTTAAGGCATGTTTTTATCATCTTCGTCCTTTATATCTTGTTCAAGTTCTAAGGACATCAAAATATGGTGATTTAATTTGTATTGATTAATCAAAGACTTTTCATGTGGAAGCTTTAACCTTTTGGGGCTTATTACAATAAAAACTAGGTTTCTGTGTATTTTAACAACTTTATGTTTCTTTTAGTTTTTTATTATTATTATTTCAAACATAATCGTTTGAACATTTTGTATTAAAAAGGTTCACTGAAAAATGCACAACTTTTGTTACCTTTTTATGACACAAAGTTGGGGAAGTATTATTCTTCCTAAACACATGCATCTAGATATTTTAATATGTTAACCTGTTTTCCTTTAAAGTTTAAACCATATGCACATATAAATATAATTAAATCAATTTAACTAGGATTAGACACAGAGAATAAAGGTTTTAGAAAGTGTAGTAAAATCTTTGTTATCAATATCAAAGTGGCCAAAAAAATGACAAATATACAAAAAAGTTAAAAAGGGAAGGAACCAAAAGATGAGGTCACGAGGAAAATGCCATGCGTAGATGCCCAAAGGTTATTTGAAGTTTAAGCGCCATGAAGACGTCATTTTTTTTAGGATTCTTCTAGTTGAAATTTGCCGACGGATAGCAGAGAGAAAATATTATAATTAGCGGTTGTAAATCACCAACAAACTATAATTCGATGTAAATCACCAACTTACTTCATACTAAGACTATGGGGTGTGGAGGGATTTGGGTTGGGGGCGTTGTTTGATACGTAGTGAGGGTGGGATCTACAGGGTAATACTAAAAAACTAGGAGTGTGGTATGGTGTGGCGTGGACAGTCATGTGGATTTTTTTTTTTTTTTTTTTGGTTTGGCAACGGCTACCCCTACGGCTAGATCGAACCAGCCAACCAAAACCAGCCATATCACCCAGCCCCCTCGCCCCACGCCAAGCTCAATCCCCACACTAAAGGGACAACGCCATGCCCAACTTTTACCCGAGGTGGAGTAGCCGGCGTTGAACCCAAACCGTCGCCCCAAGCCACACGCCCCGCACCCCACATTCTAACAAATCTTTCACCAATGAATTTCTAGTCGAACTTAATTATGGATTGAATTTCGGGTAGGATTTTGTTTTAGGATTTTTAGTGGTTTGTCAGCCAGAAAACATTGTGGGTTGATGTTTGGTTCATAATCCGTTGGATAAGATTTCAAACAAAATTTACTCTTTGCTTTAATACTCACAGTTGGTATTAATAAATTTCCGACACATGTTGCGCCAGTAATCCATCACAATTAATTACCATAAATATTGCTCGAACGTTCCTGGTTTTCAAAATCGGTCTTCGTCTCCACAAATCGTAGTGCATTTTATGTGTGTTATTCATTGAATAAAGAAGTGGAGCTTGGAATCAAAAACATTCAGCTGTGTGAATTAATCAAAAGCAAAGAGGGTAACGGTCGGGATAATTAGGCAGGAAATCCCCCCTTCGAAACAAGATCTCATGTATTATTTTTGCTGGAAAAATACAAAGGCCGTATAATATTATATTCCTCGTATGCAATTGTATACAACTCGTATAATCTTATACGACCCGTATACATATAAAAAAACATTCCACTTCATCTATTTCTGTGAACTACGTTATACGAGCCATATAACGTTATATACGACCCACATACAATTAGCGATATGAAAATAAAAAAATAGAGTTGTGAAATAGAAGGAGTCTTCTACAAACACAATTTCCATCCGCAAGTTGGTTGTAAAAGCCAATACATGAACAATTCAAACTCAACTTGTGGTCACAGACGCTACATGTAGTGTCTTCTTTTTGTCGTAAATTGGTCATCGGTGTAACCTAGTTTGATTGATGTTGAGCAATTATGATGTGATTGAGAATCTTTTTTTTTTCTTGCCATATAAAACTTCCAAAAGTTATATAATTAAAGTCCAATGATTATCTTCTTTAGTCTAAAATATAATTTTATGAACCACGTGGGTGTTAAAAAGAATAAAACAATTAAGAAGAATGGCATCTATCTGACTCAAAGCAGGATTAGGGTTGAGATGTAGACTATTTTGTCCTTTATATTTTATACTTTTGCAAAATTACAAATCAAAGAATTATAGTTGTGTGTGTGTTTATGTAATTTCTATACATTTGGCACATGCAAAAGCGTTATCATCTCCTTTTGATCGGTCAGTAAAATTTCCTATCTCTATCACGAAGCTCTATTTCATTCTTCACTCACAAATGTTTACAAACTGATTGTTGGAACAGCAATAATGTATTCAAATTAATATAAATAAATTATAAAAACAATAAAGGAAAGAAAACATATTAGAGAAACTACCTACGGTTAGTTTTAGTTGGAATATATAATTTACACATTTAGAAAAATGACTATGGGCAATGATTTGATTCTAGCAGTAAGCATCAACACAGAGCGATGAACCCATCAAAATCTAAAAAATACAGTAAAATTTATAAACATCTGAAGTTAACATGTCCGTATGCAAGATTGTCAAGCTCCAACGAAATTAGAGAAGAAACCTGCGCCAATTTTCTCATATCTTTTTATTAATTCACCACTGCTTAAATATGCAGTAGAACACTTTTATTTATATATAAAATACTGGCCGAGTTACATCAATATCGCAGGTAAGCGAGCAACAAGCTGCGCCGCTACTCCTTTCTGAATAGCAAACCTAGCCTATTAAAGACAAACCCCTGCCCCCATGTTGATGAACAACTGCTGTGGACAACCTTTTGGACCCTAGTCAACAAACGGATAGCTTCTGGAGCTAGGGAGCCAAAGGTGTCGAAGGCGAATGGGACAAATGCATGTTGGTTATCAGCACATGCTTTAGCGTGTTTATCCACCTTTTTAGATTCCGCTATAGCCTGTCCTGCTACAAACCCGCTTTCCCTTAAACCAGCTAAGGGGGAGACTCCTGTGAGATCCACACAAGCATGTTTCCCTCCCGCCCAACCAAAGACGAGCAGATCGGCTGGTCTCAATGTAGATCTCCCTTCCATCGGATCTGTAAGGAAATTCACAGAGACCTCCTTCTTGGCAGAAATTCCCGCTCTCCTCAAGATGTCCCTCAAAACATCTCTCACTCAGTCGTGCCGATATTTGAAACCAGGGAGCTCCTTACAATGAATAGCATGCTCCCCATATTTATCCATGCAGGCTTTACGGCAAATTGGGCAGGTTTCGTCTTCTGAATACATAGGGATCATCAGCCGGTATTTGAGGATAGCCCTATACTCAACAGCCGACATGCATTGCCCCAGCCCCTCGATCGGGATAACAGTCAAAAAATCTTCCGCATGGGGGCCTTTCAAGCACTCAATCACCGCCTTCTGGCGGGGAGACAAATCAAATGTTTCTCCCAGACTCCGAGCGATTTTGTCAAATATGGCATTCGCCAAAGTTTTTTGTGGCTTTAGGGGGGCGGTGTCCATATTAGAGAAACCGCCAATATCAAAGTCTGGAAGAGAGATACTTAAGTACTCAAGGGCCTGTTGGTAGTCTACGTCAAGCTTAACAACCCCACTGTTTCGAAGGATATGGTCTTTGTGACAACTCGAGTTTCCGAGATTCCACTCTCGCATTTATTGCACGTTCACTGTTTGTTTAGTTGCTTACTTACATGATTTGTTGCTTTGTAACTATATACGTTTTGATTTGATAAAGTGTATTGTGATTGTGCATGGTTATGTGTTATTTATGAAAGATTTGGCAAATACATGAACTTGGTGATGAAACTGTAAATTATATTGTGATGGGTGTGCTTTAGGTAAAAGATGATACTTTGGGGTGAGTAAAGTAGTTAGTGAAATGATTAGTAACTCTTAACCCTAACCTCCCTCACAAATCATCATACGTATCTACAAGATTTCTCTACAACCTTCTCTTGCAATCATCTTCTTTCTCATTGGCACAAGTTCTCTTGCATCAATCTTGATCTTTCAAACCATCTAGAATCAATCCAAGGTAATTGTTCAATGAATTCTTGTTGTTAATCTTTGATTATGTGATTCATGCAAAACCCTAGTTCTACATGTAATAGTTCTGTGGTTATTGGTTGATTCTGATTATTGTGAAATGGTTATGATTAGCTGTGTAATCATTTGCCTGATGTTAAGATGCATGATATGTTAGAATGTTTGATTGTGGATTTGATTACTGCACTGCGAATATGAAATTAGGGTTCTTGATCGTAAGAACGTAACTGTTACATTGCTTATTTTATGTTTCTGTGCGCGACTAGGGTTTTGAGTCCGAATTATGTAAGTGAAGCATGTCCGAATATTGATTCATGTATGTAGTCCGACCTTTTTGATGATTGCTTAGTCCGAATATTATGCATGTTAGATGATCGAATTTTATCACATAGATCCCATAAGTCCGACTTTTATTAAGAAGTGTAGTCCGAACTTTACATGTGATTGTGTGGTCCGAACTTTTAAGGGTTTTAAGGGGGATGCTAGTCCGACTTTATATATGCTTGAAAAGGGGTCCGAATTTCATAAGCTTGTGCTTGTTTGTCCGAGTTTGTGTGTAAGAGGCTTGGTCCGACTTTTTGAATGTTAAAGGGGGGATCCGACATTTATGATGATTGCTAGGGTCCGACTTTTTGAATGATATGGGGTCCGACCTTTTTGTGAAGCACAACATGGTCTGAGTTTCATGATTTGTTGCCTTGTCCGACTTTTGATTATGATCTCTTGTCCGAACTTTAGATAACACACAAGGTCCGAGTTTTGTGATGTTGTGTAGTCCGAAATTCACATGTGTATAAGTGTCTGAGTTTTAGTTATTGTTTGTTCTGAGTTTACGTATAATGCTGAATTCAAAACCCTGAATGAAGAACACATTGCATGTTACTGTATATGCTACTGTATATCACTGTATATAACTGTACGCTACTGTATGTATGAACATTCTATGTGATGTCATTCTGTACACAACCATCACACGAATCACAGTTGTTTGGATACCAAAGACTTGTAAACCCTAATTGAATATAAACACTTACATCGAGTTATGTGCAATGTACCTAGGTCGTGTGTAAAGGACCTAACTATTAATTAACACTAGAAGCAATAAACATACCGAGTAAACCAAGGTGAGTTCACACTTTTTACCAAGGCATGGGATTCCCGGGGATTGGGAATGGGTTGAATGATGGAATTGAACAATTTCACGTACTTACACGGTTACTAGACTATCTACCATGGTCCTCGGGTTAAGCAGGACACTTACGTAAAACCTACGTAAACAAGTACTTACTACTGTCTTCCGGAGTCAGGAAGGACACTTACGTAAAACCTACGTAAACTCACACATGCTACTGTCTTCCGGAGTCAGGAAGGACACTTACGTAAAACCTACGTAAACCCCACGCGTACCACTGTCCTCGGGTAAGGAAGGACACTTACGTAAAACCTACGTAAAGCTTGTACGTACTACTGTTCTCGGGTTAAGAAGAACACTTACGGTTACGAATAGTCTAGTGTATATGCAAACATGGGAAGCCCCCTCCAATAGAACATACTATCGGCCTAGTAGAGCCACACGTTACGAACAAACTTACTATTACGAACTTACTTACTGTGAACTCGCTCAACTAGTTGTTGATTCTCTGTTACATGCCTTGCAGGTCGTTAGGTATACATGGAGCTTGCACTAGGAGGCGCGGTCGTTGTGGACAAGGATCGTGAATGCTTTGATTAAACATTATGACATTACATACTTTATTTATGTTGGGCTTTTACTCATATGCTTCCGCTAAACGTTGAATTTATACTTATGTTTTGAACACCTTTCATATGGATTGGTTTGGTTGAATCACATTTACTTTTACTATTTACATTGTTCTATATGATTGGTGGCTTGATCCTGGTCAGTCACGCTCCCAAGCGGTGATACTCCGCAGGTGAATTTTGGGGGTGTGACAGATTGGTATCAGAGCCATTGGTTATAGAGAACTCGGTTTTAATAAGGGAAAAACGTTTTTATTAAAACCAGACTATAACCAGTACAGTGCTCAACGATCCACAACGACGCCTCGCTCCACGTGCAAGACTCAACATCCTAGGTAATAAGGTTTATGTTTATTGCCTACATGCTAGAATTACATAGAACTTTGCTCGTGGTATGCTTAGATTACATTGCTTACTATTTGTTATTGCTTGAGAACATTTGTGTGCTTACACTCTTCTGTCATCGCACTATTCGCGAACCTTTCTCACTTATGTTGCCTTTGATGTGAAGATCAATGGCTGGACGTATTAACTTGACACAAGCCCAGTTGACGGCTCTTATCAATGAACAAGTTGCTGCGGCACTTGCAGCTGCACACGCAAGAGGTATACCCTGCAGTCGTAACTCATACTAGGATCTTTAGATCCTACATTCCTAAACTAACTCTTGTGTTTAACTTTGTCCTATTCATACACATTAGGTCAACCCGCTCAGCAACCTGTTTGCACTTTCAAGAACTTCATGGACTGTCGTCCTGGCACGTTTAGTGGCACTGAAGGAGCGGTTGGACTCCTCCATTGGTTCGAAAAGCTCGAGTCGGTATTTGAGATGTGTGAATGCCCTGAGGCTCGCAGGGTGAAATACGCCACTGGTACTTTAAAAGGGATTGCGCTAACTTGGTGGAACGCGCAAGTTCAGATTTTAGGGTTGGCAGCTGCTAACGCCACCCCTTGGAATGATTTCAAAGAGCTGATTAAGCAAGAGTACTGCTCACGAGACGACATCCACAAGTTAGAGGTGGAGTTCTTCAATTTGAAAATGACAGGGTCGGAGATCGAGACATATACCAAACGGTCAAACGAGCTGGCCGTCCTGTGTCCAACTATGGTGGACCCACCTATCAGGCGTATCGAATTGTATCTTAAAGGGCTGGCACCGGAAATTCAAAGCCACGTGACATCGGCCAACCATAATAACATCCAGGATGTTCAACGTCTAGCTCATCGTCTCACGGATCAGGCAGTGGAACAAGACAGGTTGCCTAAGCGCATCAGCGCTACTGCTACCGTTACCACTTCTGCTACTCCTGCTACCCCCAGTGACAACAAGAGAAAATGGGAGGGGGATTCCAGTAAAGGATCAGCTACAGCTCAGTCTCAGATTCAGCAGCGAAAGACTGATAACTACCAGAGCCCCGGTCAGCAGTCTTCTGGTAGTCGTGGGCAGAAAGGATACCAGGGGAATCACCCCAAGTGCAACAACTGTAACAGACACCACAGTGGCCAGTGCAACAAGGGTCGCTGTCAGAGATGCCTCAAGATGGGTCATGAGGCCAAGGATTGTAGGAGCCCGAGGCTTGCGAATCAGAATCAGCAGCAGCAGCGAACACAGCAGAATCAGCAATAGGGCAACAAAGGATGTTTTCATTGTGGCGCTGAAGGTCACTTCAAAAGACACTGCCCTCAGTTGCACCGAAACCAGAACAACAACAACAACAACAACAACAATAACCAAGGCAACGGAAACAACAATGGGGGAAACAACAATGATGGGAACAACGGCGCTAGGGGTCGTGCATTTGTGCTGGGGCAGGGTGATGCCAGGAACGATCCCAACGTAGTCATGGGTAAGTTTCTTCTTGACGACTTTTATGTTACTGTATTGTTTGATTCGGGTGCGGATACTAGCTATGTGTCTTTGAAAGTGAGTCAAATGTTAAAACGTGCACCAACTCCCTTAAACACCAAGCATGTCGTAGAGTTAGCTAATGGTAAAAGTCTAGAGGCCACACACATAGTTCAGGGTTGTAATCTTATCCTCGCTGGTCAAGCTTTCTCCATCGACCTCATTCCTATAGTTCTAGGTAGTTTCGACATCGTCGTTGGTATGGACTGGTTATCCAAGCAGCAAGCAGAGATCCTATGTAAGGAGAAGATCATTCATATTCCCCGTTCTGGTAAAGAACCTCTCGAAGTTCAAGGCGACAAGAGTGGTGCTATGGTTGGCATCATCTCCTTCCTGAAGGCCCAAAAGTGTTTACGAAAGGGGCACACTGCCATTTTGGCACTAGTTACTGATGCATCAACGAAAGAGAAAAGAATAGGGGATATCCCAGTTGTACGCGAATTTCCTCAAGTGTTTCCTGAAGATTTACCTGGTCTACCGCCTCACCGCCAGGTCGAGTTTCAAATCGAGCTAGCTCCAGGAGCAGCAACAATAGCTCGCGCACCGTATCGTTTAGCTCCAACTGAACTGGAAGAACTGTCAAAGCAACTGCAAGAGCTCTTGGATAAGGGCTTTATTCGTCCTAGCTCTTCGCCTTGGGGAGCTCCAGTATTATTTGTGAAAAAGAAGGACGGTACCCTCAGGATGTGCATTGATTACCGTGAACTAAACAAGGTCACAGTGAAGAATCGTTACCCTCTTCCGCGTATTGACGACTTATTCGACCAGTTGCAAGGGTCGAGCTACTACTCCAAGATCGACCTGAGGTCAGGTTAGCATCAGCTGAGAGTCCGGGATGAGGACGTCTCTAAGACAGCTTTCATAACTCGCTACGGTCATTACGAGTTTCTAGTCATGCCGTTCGGGCTAACGAACGCACCTGCAGTCTTCATGGATCTTATGAACAGGGTGTGCAAGCCTTATTTAGACAAGTTCGTGATTGTTTTCATCGACGACATTCTGATCTACTCCAAGAGTCAAGAGGAACACGAGCAGCACCTGCGTCTTATCTTGGAACTTCTTCGAAAGGAACAACTGTACCCCAAGTTTTCAAAATGCGACTTCTGGCTTCGTGAAGTCCACTTTCTAGGCCATGTGGTAAACAAGGATGGGATTCATGTTGATCCATCCAAGTTAGATTCGATCAGAAACTGGCCTGCACCGCGTACACCAACGGAAATACGCCAATTCTTGGGTTTGGCGGGTTACTACAGGCGATTCATTAAAGACTTCTCAAAGATTGCACAGCCGCTTACTCTACTGACACAGAAGGGTGTCACCTATCGTTGGGGTAATTCCCAGGAAACCACTTTTTAGCACTTAAAGGATAGGCTCTGCAGTGCACCTATTCTCTCATTGCCAGAGGGCACGGACGATTTTGTGGTCTATGGTGACGCATCGATACAGGGGCTTGGTTGTGTATTGATGCAGCGGGATAAGGTTATTGCTTATGCGTCACGTCAACTTAAGATTCACGAGCGGAACTACACGATGCACGATTTAGAGCTGGGAGCTGTTGTTTTCACGCTTAAGATATGGCGACACTACCTGTACGGTACCAAGTGCACTATTTACACCGATCACAGGAGTCTCGAGCATATTTTCAAGTAGAAGGAATTGAACATGCGGCAACGTCGATGGATTGAACTACTCAATGATTACGAATGTGCTATCAAGTACCATCCAGGCAAAACCAATGTTGTGGCTGACGCTCTCAGTCGAAAGGATACTGTACCTAGGCGTGTCCGAGCCTTGCAGCTTACTATTCAGTCTAATCTCCCTGCACAGATACGAGATGCGCAGGTAGAAGCATTGAAACCAGAAAATGTCAAGGCTGAAGCCTTACGCGGTTCAAGGCAGCGATTAGTACAAAAGGAAGACGGCGCCTACTATGTAACGGGGCGTATTTGGGTCCCACTATATGGCGGTTTACGAGAACTTGTGATGGATGAAGCGCACAAGTCTCGCTACTCGGTACATCCAGGATCGGACAAAATGTACCACGATCTAAAAACTACGTATTGGGGGCCAAGCATGAAAGCTCTCATCGCAACCTATGTCAGCAAATGTTTGACCTGTGCAAGGGTCAAAGTTGAATATCAGAAACCATCAGGCCTACTTCAGCAACCTAAGATACCGCAGTGGAAATGGGAGGAAATTTCCATGGATTTTGTCACTGGCCTACCCAGATCTCAGCGTGGGAACGATACCATTTGGGTGATCGTGGATCGACTCACAAAGTCTGCACACTTCCTGGCTATTAAGGAAACGGATAAGTTCTCCACCCTCGCAGACATATATCTTAAGGAAGTTGTTTCAAGGCACGGAGTGCCAACCTCTATTATTTTGGATCGGGATGCACGATTCACTTCAGAACTGTGGCAAGCGATGCACAAATCTTTTGGCTCTCGGTTAGACATGAGCACAGCTTATCACCCTAAGACAGATGGGCAGTCTGAGCACACTATTCAAACTCTTGAAGACATGCTTCGAGCATGTGTTATCGATTTTGGCAACAGCTGGGAAAAACATCTCCCGTTAGTGGAGTTTTCGTACAATAACAATTACCACACCAGCATTCAAGCCGCTCCATTCGAGGCATTGTACGGACGTAAATGCCGGTCACCTCTCTGTTGGGCAGAGGTAGGGGATAGTCAAATCACAGGTCCAGAACTTGTAGTTGATGCTACTGAACGAATTGCACAGATACGACAACGCATGGCGGCAGCTCGCGACAGTCAGAAAAGTTACGCTGATAAGCGCAGGAAACCGCTCGAGTTCCAAGTTGGGGATCGAGTGCTACTCAAGGTCTCACCCTGGAAGGGTGTGGTTCGTTTTGGTAAACGAGGTAAACTCAATCCGCGGTATGTTGGACCGTTCGAAATCATCGAGAAAATAGGCAAGGTGGCCTACAAACTGAACCTACCAGCTGAACTCGGTGCAGTTCACAATGTTTTCCACGTGTCAAATCTGAAGAAGTGTCTGTCAGACGAGACCCTCATAGTTCCTTTGAAGGAACTCACTATCGACGAGCGGTTGCAGTTTGTCGAGGAACCAGTAGAAATCACGGACCGGGATGTTAAGGTCCTCAAGCACACTAGAATACCTCTTGTACGAGTTCGTTGGAACTCCCGTCGTGGCCCAGAGTTCACCTGGGAACGAGAAGACCAAATGAAACTCAAGTATCCCCAGTTATTCGAAAACCGTGCAACCACTACTGAGGCTGAAGCTACTACAGAATTTCGGGACGAAATTCCAAATCAACGGGGGGATGATGTGACACCCCAGGAAAACCAGTAAACGATACAACTTACCTAGCTCCCTCAGTAATCGCATGCTAAATTTCGGGACGAAATTTCTTTCAAGTTGGGGATAATGTGACAACTCGAGTTTCCGAGATTCCACTCTCGCATTTATTGCACGTTCACTGTTTGTTTAGTTGCTTACTTACATGATTTGTTGCTTTGTAACTATATATGTTTTGATTTGATAAAGTGTATTGTGATTGTGCATGGTTATGTGTTATTTACGAAAGATTTGGCAAATACATGAACTTGGTGAGGAAACTGTAAATTATATTGTGATGGGTGTGCTTTATGTAAAATATGATACTTAGGGGTGAGTAAAGTAGTTAGTGAAATGATTAGTAACTCTTAACCTTAACCTCCCTCACAAATCATTCACAAATCATCATACGTATCTACAAGATTTCTCTACAACCTTCTCTTGCAATCATCTTCTTTCTCATTGGCACAAGTTCTCTTGCATCAATCTTGATCTTTCAATCCATCTAGAATCAATCCAAGGTAATTGTTCAATGATTTCTTGTTGTTAATCTTTGATTATGTGATTCATGCAAAACCCTAGTTCTACATGTAATAGTTCTGTGGTTATTGGTTGATTCTGATTAATGTGAAATGGTTATGATTAGCTGTGTAATCATTTGCCTGATGTTAAGATGCATGATATGTTAGAATGTTTGACTGTGGATTTGATTACTGCACTACGAATATGAAATTAGGGTTCTTGATCGTAAGAACGTAACTGTTACATTGCTTATTTTATGTTTCTGTGCGCGACTAGGGTTTTGAGTCCGAATTATGTAAGTGAAGCATGTCCGAATATTGATTCATGTATGTAGTCCGACCTTTTTGATGATTGCTTAGTCCGAATATTATACATGTTAGATGATCCGAATTTTATCACATAGATCCCATGAGTCCGACTTTTATTAAGAAGTGTAGTCCGAACTTTACATGTGATTGTGTGGTCCGAACTTTTAAGGGTTTTAAGGGGGATGCTAGTCCGACTTTATATATGCTTGAAAAGGGGTCCGAATTTTATAAGCTTGTGCTTGTTTGTCCGAGTTTGTGTGTAAGAGGCTTGGTCCGACTTTTGAATGTTAAGGGGGGGATCCGACTTTTATGATGATTGCTAGGGTCCGACTTTTTGAATGACATGGGGTCCGACCTTTTTGTGAAGCACAACATGGTCCGAGTTTCATGATTTGTTGCCTTGTCCGACTTTTGATTATGATCTCTTGTCCGAACTTTAGATAACACACAAGGTCCAAGTTTTGTGATGTTGTGTAGTCCGAAATTCACATGTATATAAGTGTCTGAGTTTTAGTTATTGTTTGATCTGAGTTTACGTATAATGCTAAATTCAAAACCCTGAATGAAAAACACATTGCATGTTACTGTATATGCTACTGTATATCACTGTATATAACTATACGCTACTGTATGTATGAACATTCTATGTGATGTCATTCTGTACACAACCATCACATGAATCACAGTTGTTTGGATACCAAAGACTTGTAAACCCTAATTGAATATAAACACTTACATCGAGTTATGTGCAATGTACCTAGGTCGTGTGTAAAGGACCTAACTATTAATTAACACTAGAAGCAATAAACATACCGAGTAAACCAAGGTGAGTTCACACTTTTTACCAAGGCATGGGATTCCCGGGGATTGGGAATGGGTTAAATGATGGAATTGAACAATTTCACGTACTTACACGGTTACTAGACTATCTACCATGGTCCTCGGGTTAAGCAGGACACTTACGTAAAACCTACGTAAACAAGTACTTACTACTGTCTTCCGGAGTCAGGAAGGACATTACGTAAAACCTACGTAAACTCACACATGCTACTGTCTTCCGGAATCAGGAAGGACACTTACGTAAAACCTACGTAAACCCCACGCGTACCACTGTCCTCGGGTAAGGAAGGACACTTACGTAAAACCTACGTAAAGCTTGTACGTACTAGTGTTCTCGGGTTAAGAAGAACACTTATGGTTACGAATAGTCTAGTGTATATGCAAACATGGGAAGCCCCCACCAATAGAACATAGTATCGGCCTAGTAGAGCCACACGTTACGAACAAACTTACTATTACGAACTTACTTACTGTGAACTCGCTCAATTAGTTGTTGACTCTCTGTTACATGCCTTGCAGGTCGTTAGGTATACATGGAGCTTGCACTGGGAGGCGCGGTCGTTGTGGACAAGGATCGTGAATGCTTTGATTAAACATTATTACATTACATACTTTATTTATGTTGGGCTTTTACTCATATGCTTCCACTAAACGTTGAATTTATACTTATGTTTTGAACACCTTTCATATGGATTGGTTTGGTTGAATCACATTTACTTTTACTATTTACATTGTTCTATATGATTGGTGGCTTGATCCTGGTCAGTCACGCTCCCAAGCGGTGATACTCCGCAGGTGGATTTTGGGGGTGTGACAGTCTTGCAATACACACGACTGAGCTCTAGACGCCACAAAAGCATAAACTCCAACATCCCGAGCTGAAAGGAGGCCCAAACCACCCAGACGCATCGGCAAAGATGCCAAACGCCACTGAAGGTCACCGAAGTAGGACCCCCCGCAAACAACAATGTCTTCGATAGCCTCTCGAAGACCATCATCAAAACAGGATACCGCATTGGCCATCAAGTGGGGTTGGCAGGTCCGCAACCCAAACTGTAACTTAGCTACCCCCATGCATGACCTTAAAAGAAGAAGCTCGCACTGGGGTCCTGGAGGCAGGGCAAGAGTTTCATAAGGTCAACCGCTGTCAATGCCCGTCGCCCTGCTAAATACACATAAATAATTTAAAATTCATTAACAAATTAAAATACAAGAAAGTAGCCAGCCATTGTATAATATAACCTATATCTAATGTTAGGGGCTGGATCTAGGGGTTTTGAAATCTAGGCAAAGGCATAGGGTCTTTAATTTTTAAAAATCCTTATATAGCATACGTGTATTATTGTATTCGGTCCAAATGAAAAAAGTAAAAACTATATTTATCGCAAGGCTCAACTGAAGAACCACTTTAAAAGTAAAAGAGGTTCAATCCCAACTCCAAGAAATATGCAATTAGTATTTAGTTTAGGCCAACATCGTCACTCCCATTTACTATAACATCATACATGCTCATTTCGCTCGATAGCGTCGCTGATTGAGGAGAAATTAAAGGCGAAATTAGGGGAATTTAGTGGTGTCGCAAGGATATTCCAGATTGGCTAACAACTATTTTTTAAAGTAATATCTATATATTGTGATTTACTCGATATTTTTTTGCCCTAAATTCATAATTGAAATTGTGAATCTTCGAATTTTGATATTGTGCTTATGCTTGAGACATGAACGCAAAAAGTGGAACCGATGTTTTCTTGGCACCAATTCAAAGGGACATCGCCTTTGTAGTTGGCTTAGGACATCTAAAAATGTTGGACCGGCCCTGTCTAACGTATGCAGCACCACCATTTCCTTTATGTGCATGAAGAATGAATGGATGATGCAGATCTGCGACAGACTCAAGATTTTTTTGGACAACTAGGTGATTTGACCGAACTTTCAAGAGGGTCGATATGAGATTTGCATAAATCCTACACTAGCCATCCACACACACATCAAGTAGGTCCGCCCTTGGTGAGAACACGATAGGGCCGCCTCTTTGGCCAGCCAACCCATGCCGACGCCCGAGGCCCAAATTTTCAAAGGGCCCGAAAAGTCTTTATAACCTTTAATATATTTATTAAATTATATATTTAATATATTCACTCGTTTATTCTGCCCGAGGCCTAAATTTTTTAATTCATTTCTCCTTAACCACAATTTTGGACCCAATTTTTTTTATGCCTGAGGCGTAAATTTTTTCGGGAGTTTTCAAGGACTGCTTTGGGACACGATATATATATATATATATATATATATATATATATATATATATATATATATATATATATATATATATATATATATATATATATATATATATATATATATATATATGTATATATATATATATGTATATATATATGTATATGTATATATTATATATATATGTATATGTATATATATATGTATATGTATATATTATATATATATGTATATGTATATATTATATATATATGTATATATTATATATATATGTATATGTATATATTATATATATATGTATATGTATATATTATATATATATATGTATATATATATATATATATAATGTAAGTATCTATAGAAAACCCACTTTAATTTAGAAAACCCGGGAACTCAAAGCTCCCGATGTTTTTTTCTTTTGAAAAAATTTACACATGTTATATACATGTTTTTAAGGGTTTTGGGCAAAAAAAATCAAAAAAGCGCCGAGTAGTTATTTTTTAAGAAAATAAACAAGTTTTGGTGTAACACATGTTACAAATATGTCAGATGAATGTAACATTTGTTACACCAAAACTTGTTTATTTTTTTAAAAAAAATATCTACTCGGCGCTTTTTTTGATTTTTTTTTTTTGCCCAAAACCCTTAAAAACATGCATATAACATGTGTAAATTTTTTCAAAACAAAAAAACATCGGGAGCTTTGAGTTTCCCGGGTTTTCTAAATTAAAGTGGGTTTTCTATACATCCTTCCCATATATATATATATATATATATATATATATATATATATATATATATATATATAGGGGATGGTTCAAATGAAAACCACTTTTATGGTGAAAACTCGAAAACTAACTAAAAAAAGCCTAAAAAAACCTAAAAAACATACAAAAAAAAAAAATTTTTTATTTTTTTTTTAGAAAAATCGCTACTTTTTATATATGGAAAAAAAATTTCAAAAAAAAAAAAAATTTTGGTTGTACTGCACATGTGCACTAATACGGAAAGCCTAAACCACTTAACCCACCCCCCCACCGACACCCCCTAAAAACCTAAACCCCCCCACCCCCCCCCCCCCCCCCCCCCGCCCCCCAAAACCTAAATTCACCCTCCCACCAAAAGCCTAACCCCCCCCCCCCCAAAAAAAACCTAAACCCCCCCCCCCACCCCCCACCCTCCCGAAAACCTAAAACTAAACCCTAAACATAAACCTGAAAAAAACCTAACCCCCCTACCCCCACCCCCCAAAAACCTAAACCCCCCTCCCCCCACACCCAAAAACCTAATCCTAATCCTAAACCTCCAAAAAAAACTAACCCTAAAAGCTAAACTAGAATCAAAAAACTAATTTTAAGCATGTAATGCACATTGTAGTACATGTTATATTGCACATGTGCACTACTATAATAATAGTATTGAAAACAAGACGACACCATAAATCTTTTTTTATGTCATAAAAAATATGCTCGAATATACTTGAATGAAAGATAAGAAAATTTGTGATCTTATGGTGCCATTTTTGTTTTAAAATGATAACGTATGGAGAAATGAGAAATGTTTGAAAAGTTATATATTTTTTGTTCCAATTTTACCCCTCCTTCATTAAAAGTCTTCCCTCCCTCCTTTTTAGTGGGTTTTAGTTAGTTTTCTAGTTTTCACAATAACTAGTGGTTTTCATTTGAACCTTCCCCTATATATATATATATATATAGTGGAGGGTTCAAATGAGAAGAAATTCTTTGTAAGAAGAAAAAAGAAGAAATTCCAACCAATAGAAATGCTTCATTAGACTTCATTTAATATTTGTACTTAATGTAACTATAAGGGTATATTAGTAAACTTACATACATCATTAATTGGTAGTTTCATCTTTAATAATTAACTATATTAAATTTGTAACTTATTTTTAAGATATACATTTTTTCACAAAAAATAAAAATAAAATTTCATTTATAGTGTAGGATAAATACGAGGCGTATAGGATAAATTACGAGTTGTGTAGGATAAATTTCAATATGTGTAGGATAAATTTCGAAATGTGTAGGATAACTTTTGATGTGTGTATGCAAAAATATTTAGTGTGGAGGATTATAGTCTTAATGACTAATTAATTAGTCAAACATAAAAATAAATGAGATGAGAAAAAAACTATTTAATGTTTTACAATTATACTTTTTATTATTTTTCTTCTCAATAAAATTTTCTTCTCAAATGAACCTTCCCCTATATATATATATATATATATATATATATATATATATGTGTGTGTGTGTGTGTGTGTGTGCGTATATATATGGTAGGGTTTTTACCATTTTTATTGCGAGAACCACAAGAAACAATGTGAACACAACAAAATAAACCCACACCACCACCACCCAAAAACCTAAAGACCCACCCTAACCCCCCCCCCCCCTAAATAAATAAATAAATAAATAAATAAAACTATACCTCACCAAAAACCTAAACACCCACGCCACCCCCACCCCCCCTACCCAGAAAAAAACCTTACAAAACCTACCCCCTCCACCTACCCCAACCAAGCTAAATGCTAAAAAATAAAAACTAAAGTTAAAGCCCACAATTAAATCGCAAATTTAGAAAAAAAAAATTATAAATAAAAAGCTGCAATTTTTAACGAAAATTAAAAAACTGTGTGTATTTTAAGTAGTTTTGGTTGTGTTTACATTGGTTCTCGCAATAAAGGGTGGTCCTAACAGACCCTTGCCCTCTATATATATACGTATACGTATAGATATATATTATATCTATACGTATAGATATAATATATACATATATACGTATATATATATATAACCACTAGTTATCGCGAAAACTCGAAAACTAATTAAAAAGCCTAAAAACATACCAATTTTTTTTCATACCAATTTTCACTATTTTAGGAATATAAACAAAATTTGTACTGCACATGTGTAATAGTACACATGTGTATGTGTACTACACATGTGAATTATTACACATGTGCACTCGCGTTAAAGGTGGTTTTCATTTGAACCATCCCCTATATGTATATATATATATATATATATATATATATATATATATATATATACGGGAGGTTTAAATGAGAATGCTAAATTTTGTGAGAACCGTGAGAACGAATTAAAAAACCATGAGAACTTGGTTAAAAGAACTTCATATTCCATAAAAATATTGCACTTATCATTATTATTCGAATACAATGTTAGAAATTAAATTTACACATTTAAATTTACGTGCATTCGTAAATAAAAAAATTTACATGTATAAGTTTGTCATTTACACATGTGTAAATTTATTATATTTACGCATGTGTAAAAATCTAATAAGATTGATTTTGAAAAGTGAAATAAATTATTTGATGTTGTAAATTCTTTTTTTTTTTTTTTTGATGTTGTTTTTTAATTACAATGAGGTTTGTATTAGAGAAATGGTTTTCATTGGTTTTTTCTTCCGTTCTCACGAATTTTGCAATATATATATAGGAGAAAGATCCGTTAGTAACCACCCTTTATTGTGAGAACTGCGAGAACCAATGTGAACACAACCAAAAAATACATAAAAATACCTAAAAAACACCCCTAAACACCCCTATTTTTTTACTATTTTTTTGGAAAAATCGCTATATTTCGTCACAATTAAAAAAAAATTCAAAGAAATAATATAAAATAAATTTCGAGTAACAGTTATCCATACACATGTGCATTTGTATTATTTTTTTGACAAATTCCATAATTCATTACAAATATCAGACAATTGCACTTTCATTTACACTACCATTCATAATACACTACTTTTTACATCAACAATAATAGAAATGCATATGTGCATCTATATGTATGAACTTGTTATAACATTAACAACACTAGAAATGCACATGTGCATCTATATATATAAACATATTATAACGTGTTTTAGTACACCACTTTGAATACACATTCCCTTTTATCTATCATACCATCCATACTACACTACCATTACCTCCTACCATCCGTAATACAATACCATTGCTTTTTACCATCCATAATACAATACTATTACCAATATTTCATTTTATTATATGTACATCAACACCCTTTATACTGTAACACCCTAAATATCTTGACAGAATTTAACTAAATATTTCATACAACTTTATAAAAATCAGAATTTCAAAAGCATTTCGTTTTTTTTAAACCATACACACTAGTGAAAATACCAAGCATATCCAAGATAATGCATAATTCATTTAAAGTCAACCCCTATTAGTCAACTAACAACTAGTTTAAAGGATTCAAAACACTATTAACAAAAGTATTTACGACATGTTTAAAGTTTAGACAAGATTATATTCAGTGCGGAAGCTCCAAAATGCGTGTTCGGTTCTTGACAAAGTGCTTGATCACCATCCGGGAGAAATTTATCCATACCTAGAGTCAAACACTAAAACCATTAGTTTTGACATTAATACATTATGTATAAACAGGTTCTAGCAACACAAGGTAATAACAAAATATAATTTTTGTTTTGGGTTCCACCGTAAATTACGGTATCACCGTAAGTTACGGTGGACCTGGAATGTTTATGGTTCTGCCGTAAAACAGGGGCGACATACCGTAACACCTTTGATGTCCACCGTAAATTACGGTGGGACCGTAATTTACGGTGGGTTCTTCACATTTGCCCTTTGACTATTTTTCAACTTTAGAAGATCATAACTTTTTACCCATTGATCCGATTTAACCGATTCTTCTTCCTATGAGTCCGTAATAAGACTTCGGATTTAACCATGTAAATTTTACATTGCGGAAACCGAGATACCCACAATTGGTTCACAATTTCCTTATTTCCATTATTCAACCCATTAGTGTGAGTGCATAGCACCTCTTTTCATTCTTAAAACCCTTTTAAACATATTTACCCAATTACCCAGGCTCACATACTTGGTGTTTTCACGCCAATTTCATGGCTTTGCAATTCCTCTAGGGCTAATACTTGATTACTCGGAATTCAAGCATTCCGTTTCAAACAACCCTTTTTCCTTTAACATTATTGTTTGACCCATATCCCGGGTTCTTATACTTAGATTAATATCACCAAATCATTAGTATGGTACAATTTATCATTTAACAAGGTATAAGACCTTCAAGTCTCTACTCTCGTGATTCTTTTGAAAACATCATTTTGACCCGTTTTGCTAATTGGTGAAAACCATCACTTCATTGACTGACCAAACTAAGTACCAAGTCCTTATTTTGACCCGTTTGATAGTCGAGTGTACTTCGTCACTTAAACGACACATCAAACGCATCCTTTACACTACAACATCGATTACATATCAAACTAAAGAATTAAGCATAATTTGACGAGACTAAAGTCACGTACCTTTAAAGCACACCTTTTCCGCGGGTATCACTTCTGGCGTGTCCACTTGACGTTCCGGATTCCTTGCCTAAAGAGTTCAATTTATAACAAAATTCAGAACCCCTTTCGTAAGCTTTAACGCATTATTTCTTAATGTATTCAAATCTGCGTTTTGCCCGACTTTTAGCATTTTACCCTCTTTTAGGCATTTTATCAAACACCTTACGGGTCAAATTTTCTATATGATCTAAACCAAGTTCATGACTCGAGTTTATCACCAAAATTAACTTCAATTTGGCTACATGTCTATATGTTAACATTAACAATTTAGAGTTTTCCTCATAATTTCAGTTTACACTAGAACAAGAGTTTTAATCCTAGTGTTCATCAAGTTTTACTAACATGCTAATCACCCACTATGGTGATTTTGATCTATACAATTATCATGCAAGAATTTGACAAGAAATTATCTAGGGTTTGTCCCTAAACCTTACATTACTTCCAATTTCATGTTTACTACACATAATCAAGCTCCACATTCGATTTTTGATCACATACATGAACTTTGAATCGAATGAAAATGACCTAATTCAACATACCTTAGGATCCCTTTGACAAGGTGATCACGATTCTATGCTTGGATTTCGATTTCTAACTGATTTGAGGCTTCAATTTGTGATATTTCTTGCAAGTTAGGGTTTGGGTGAAGAAACCCCTTGTCGCCCCTGCTTGTTGATCGACCAGACACCTCTTGAATGGGGTGTTTGGTTGGTTTTTACTATTTTAGTAATTCAAGTTCTGATTTATACAAGATTGGTCCCTCCATTTATTTAACATAACAAATTGTGTTGTTTTAACCTCATTGTAGGCTAATGCTAGACATGTTAGCTAACCAAGTTACTACACTTCTAGATGGGTAATTCCTCATTTATTTAAACTATATGTATTATTATAAAGTTTTATATTTTCGGGATGTTACAAGTCCACCCCCCTTAAAGAGGGTTTCGTCCCCGAAACCGAATTACGTACCGAATAACGTAGGGTAGAGCCGTTGCATTTCTTCTTCGGACTCCCACGTAGTATCCGCACCCTTCCGGTGTTCCCATTTAACCTTCACTTGGTTGATCCTTTTGTTTCTCAAACTCTTCACTTTACGATCTAGAATTGCAATTGGCTTTACCGCGTAGTTGAGGCTGTTATCCACCTCGATATCGTTGTAGTGGACACGATCAGTTTCGTCCGCTAAACATTTACGGAGATGTGACACGTGGAATGTGCTGTGTACTCCACTCAACTCCTCAGGTAGCTCGAGACGGTATGCTACCTTTCCAACCCGTTCCACGATTTCGAATGGCCCAATAAATCTTGGGCTCAACTTTCCTCTTTTTCTAAATCGAATTATCCCCTTCCACGGCGATACTTTCAACATTACCTTATCGCCCACTTGAAATTCTATTGGCCTCATTCGTTTATCCGCATACGATTTTTGTCGATCCTGAGCTGCTTTTAAGTGAGTGCGGATCAAGTTGATCTTACAATTTGTAGCTCGGATTATATCAGTCTGAGCTAATCCCCGCGGACCAACTTCTCCCCAACAAACTGGGGTTCGGCACTTTCTACCATATAACATCTCGTATGGAGCCATTTTAATACTCGCGTGATAGCTGTTGTTATATGAGAATTCGACTAAGGGTAAATGGACATCCCAACTGCCCCCAAAGTCGATAATGCAAGCACGCAACATATCTTCCAACGTTTGTATTGTTCTCTCACTTTTCCCATCCGTTTGGGGATGGTAAGCAGTGCTAATGAACAGCTTGGTTCCCATTTGCTCTTGGAAACCACACCAAAAATCCGAAGTAAACCGGGTATCTCTGTCGGACACTATGGATATCGGTACTCCGTGACGCGCCACAATCTCATTGGTATACACTTCTGACATCTTCTCTGATGTATAAGTCTCACGAATCGGAATGAAATGTGCACTTTTTGTCAATCGATCCACAACTACCCATATGGCGTCAAAACCACGGCTGGTTTTTGGCAGTTTGGTCAGCAGGTCCATCGTAATTTGTTCCCACTTCCAAACTGGAATGTCTAATGGTTGCAGTTTACCGTATGGTTTTTGATGCTCTGCTTTGACTTGTAAACAAGTCAAACACTTCTCCACGTACTTCACGATATCTCTTTTCATTCCGGGCCACCAATAATTTTGTTTTAAATCATTATACATCTTAGTCGCCCCCGGATGTATCGAATAACGAGATTTATGGGCCTCGTCAAGTAAAAGTGCTTTGGCTCCACATGTATTGGGAACCCAAATTCTCCCAAATCGAGTTTTTAATCCTTGGTTGCCGTCCTCCAAGTCTTTTAACTGCCCTACTATTCTTTCCTTTTTCACATTCTCTTCTTTTATTGCTTCACTTTGAGATTTCCGAATTTGGTCGAGCAATCCCGATGTCACTATTAGTTGCATCGATCGGACTCGAATAGGCGCATAATCTGTCTTTCGGCTTAACGCGTCTGCTACTACATTAGCCTTCCCGGGATGGTAATGTATATCACAATCAAAGTCTTTGACCGTCTCCAACCACCGCCTTTGCCTCATATTTAATTCCTTCTGATCGAAGAAATACTTTAAGCTTTTGTGGTCGGTAAAAATAGTGAACTTTACCCCGTACAGATAATGCCTCCATATTTTCAAGGCGAACACCACCGCCACTAGCTCGAGGTCATGAGTAGGATATCTCTTTTCATGAGTTTTCAGCTGCCTTGAGGCATAGGCTATAACCTTGCCTCGTTGCATCAGAACGCAACCAAGCCCCGAATGCGAGGCATCCGAGTAAACTATCATATCATCCGTCCCATCCGGTAATGACAATACCGGTGCTTGTGTCAATTTTTCCTTAAGCGTTTGGAACGCCTTTTCTTGGTCCTCGCCCCACATAAACTTCTCCTCCTTGCGGGTTAGTTTGGTCAGTGGCATGGCAATTTTGGAGAAATCTTGTATGAACCTCCGATAATAACCCGCAAGCCCCAAAAAGCTTCTGATTTCCGAAGGATTCTTCGGTGGATTCCATTTCGCCACGGCTTCAATTTTTGACGGGTCTACTAACACCCCGTTTGCATTAATAACGTGCCCGAGAAATTGCACCTCTCGCAACCAGAAGGCACATTTTGAAAATTTTGCATACAACTTTTCCTTTCTGAGCGTCTCCAAGACTTCGTACAAATGTCTTGCGTGTTCCGCTTCGTCCTTGGAGTATATTAAAATGTCGTCAATAAACATTATTACCGACTTATCTAACATAGACTTGCAGACCCGGTTCATGAGGTCCATGAAGGCCGCGGGCGCATTTGTTAACCCAAAGGACATCACCAGGAATTCGTAATGTCCGTACCGCGTACGGAAAGCCGTCTTCGGTATATCTTCCTCCTTGACTCTGAACTGGTGGTACCCCAATCTAAGGTCGATCTTGGAGAACCATTTAGCACCTTGCAATTGATCGAATAAGTCGTCAATTCTAGGAAGTGGATATCGATTTTTCACCGTGAGTTTGTTCAACTCGCGGTAATCGATGCACATACGCATACTCCCATCCTTTTTCTTAACAAACAACACCGGTGCGCCCCACGGTGACACACTTGGGCGAATAAAGCCTTTGTCGAGGAAATCTTGAATTTGAGACATTAACTCTTGCAATTCTGAGGGTGCAAGCCGATACGGTGCCTTGGCCACGGGTTTCGCGCCCGGAATCAACTCGATCCCGAACTCTACCTCCCGTTCCGGCGGTATTCCCGGTAGGTCTTCCGGGAACACATCGGCGTATTCGCGTACTACCGGCACGTCTTCAATCTTTAGCGCCCCTTTGTTTGGTTCATTTGCGTATATCATGAATGCTCTACATCCGTGCTTCATGAGCTTGTAAGCTTTTATCATTGAGCACATAACAGGTTTTCCTTCCTTCTCGCCACGTATGATAATCGATTTCCCACTTGGAGATGTTAGTTTTATCTCCTTGCGGAAACACATGACTTTCGCATTATGTCGGGATAGCCAATCCATTCCGACCACTACTTGGAACTCTCCCATGGACATAGGAATTAAATCTATCGGGTATTCCTCATCATCTATGCTTATCTTACAACCTCGACATATATCACATACAAGTAAGTTTTTGTTGTCACCTATTTCTACCTCTAATGGCATAGGTAATTTTGTTAGTACAAAGGAAGGATGTCGAATAAGCCCATGTGAAATAAAGGACTTGTTCGCACCCGTATCAAATAACACATGTGCAGGGATTGAATTTATGGCAAATATACCTGAGACCACATCGGGCTCCGTTTTCGCCTCCACTGCCGTTAACTGGAAAGATCTAGCTTTTGCTTTCGGTGCTTCGATGTGCGCACTCTTGTCTTCCCTCTTTCCGGACAATTCCGGGCACTCGGATTTCTTGTGACCCGGCTGATAACATTTGTAGCATACCGACACCTTCCCCAGGCACAATGCAGCCGTGTGCCCTGTCTTCCCACAAATAGGACATGGCTTGTCCTTAAATCGACACTCACCCTTGTGTCCCTTTCCGCACACTTTACAGCTTGGCGAGCTACTTTTTGCTTCTTGTTTCTTTGATGAGTCATTTACGCGTGCCTTTTTTGTAGGACTTGGATTAACCACTTGCGTCCTTCTTTCACCCCTCTCTATTTGTTTCTTCAACTCTATCTCTCTTTCCCGAGCGGCATTGATGATTTCGGCGAGGGTTTCGTATTTTGAGGGAGTCATAAACTCCCGATACTCTGCGCTTAGCATATTATAATAATAATACACCTTCTGTTCTTCGGTCGTCACCAATTCATCACAAAACCTTAATTTGTCAAGAAAGGTTCCCGTGATCTTATCAATGGATTCGCCCTTCTGCCTAAGCTGGATAAATTCTTCTTTGATTCGATTGATGACCGCTTTGGGACTGTGATGTTTAAGGAAGGGTACCTTAAACTCGTCCCATGTCATCGCCTTCGCTTCTTCGCTACCAATTTCCTTTTTCTTATTATCCCACCAGTCTTTTGCTTGGCCCCTCAGTTGACCCGTGCCATAGGCTACGAAGTCACTTGTATCACAGTGGGTTCTCTCAAACACCCCTTCAAGATCACTCAACCATCTTTGGCACACTATCGGATCCACTTCTCCGTGATAGAGTGGTGGTTTACGTGCCATAAATTCCTTGTACGAGCAACCCTTACGCTCTCCCAACTTCTCCTTAGCTAAATTTGCATTATCCTCCAATTTCTTTATTCTTTCATCCACCACTGATAACACCGTGTTTTGGATTTTATCGATGAAACCCGACAAGCTGTTCTCGTTGCTTTTCCTACCTCTTCAGCAATCACTTCTCTCATTTGTTCGGTGACTCTTGGCACCGCTTCGTCATTTCCCTTATCCGTCATCTTTGAAACTGAAATGTTTACATTTAAACGTTAAACATTTCGTTTATAACATTGCTTCTTTTGTTTTGGTTTAGTCAAGTTCTCAACTTGCTTTAACCGTTTAAATTTGGTGCACTTCCCGGGTTTAAGTGTGTTAACACACTCTTCCCATGCACTTTAATTTCCTTCTCATTCATATATAAGACATGATTTGTTAACATAATAAGTTAATTCTTACCGGACGATCGATCAAGCTTGAACCGAACACTTTGTTGACAACCTTAAGCTCTGATTACCAACTTGTAACACCCTAAATATCTTGACAGAATTTAACTAAATATTTCATACAACTTTATAAAAATCAGAATTTCAAAAGCATTTCGTTTTTTTTTAAACCATACACACTAGTGAAAATACCAAGCATATCCAAGATAATGCATAATTCATTTAAAGTCAACCCCTATTAGTCAACTAACAACTAGTTTAAAGGATTCAAAACACTATTAACAAAAGTATTTACGACATGTTTAAAGTTTAGACAAGATTATATTCAGTGCGGAAGCTCCAAAATGCGTGTTCGGTTCTTGACAAAGTGCTTGATCACCATCCGGGAGAAATTTATCCATACCTAGAGTCAAACACTAAAACCATTAGTTTTGACATTAATACATTATGTATAAACAGGTTCTAGCAACACAAGGTAATAACAAAATATAATTTTTGTTTTGGGTTCCACCGTAAATTACGGTATCACCGTAAGTTACGGTGGACCTGGAATGTTTATGGTTCTGCCGTAAAACAGGGGCGACATACCGTAACACCTTTGATGTCCACTGTAAATTACGGTGGGACCGTAATTTACGGTGGGTTCTGCACATTTGCCCTTTGACTATTTTTCAACTTTAGAAGATCATAACTTTTTACCCATTGATCCGATTTAACCGATTCTTCTTCCTATGAGTCCGTAATAAGACTTTGGATTTAACCATGTAAAT
Source organism: Helianthus annuus (assembly GCF_002127325.2). NCBI lineage: Eukaryota > Viridiplantae > Streptophyta > Magnoliopsida > Asterales > Asteraceae > Helianthus > Helianthus annuus. The sequence goes on along the minus strand of NC_035448.2, from coordinate 95,425,779 downwards.
TTTACATTGCGGAAACCGAGATACCCACAATTGGTTCACAATTTCCTTATTTCCATTATTCAACCCATTAGTGTGAGTGCATAGCACCTCTTTTCATTCTTAAAACCCTTTTAAACATATTTACCCAATTACCCGGGCTCACATACTTGGTGTTTTCACGCCAATTTCATGGCTTTGCAATTCCTCTAGGGCTAATACTTGATTATTCGGAATTCAAGCATTCCGTTTCAAACAACCCTTTTTCCTTTAACATTATTGTTTGACCCATATCCCGGGTTCTTATACTTAGATTAATATCACCAAATCATTAGTATGGTACAATTTATCATTTAACAAGGTATAAGACCTTCAAGTCTCTACTCTCGTGATTCTTTTGAAAACATCATTTTGACCCGTTTTGCTAATTGGTGAAAACCATCACTTCATTGACTGACCAAACTAAGTACCAAGTCCTTATTTTGACCCGTTTGATAGTCGAGTGTACTTCGTCACTTAAACGACACATCAAACGCATCATTTACACTACAACATCGATTACATATCAAACTAAAGCATTTAAGCATAATTTGACGAGACTAAAGTCACGTACCTTTAAAGCACACCTTTTCCGCGGGTATCACTTCCGGCGTGTCCACTTGACGTTCCGGATTCCTTGCCTAAAGAGTTCAATTTATAACAAAATTTAGAACCCCTTTCATAAGCTTTAACGCATTATTTCTTAATGTATTCAAATCTGCGTTTTGCCCGACTTTTAGCATTTTACCCTCTTTTAGGCATTTTATCAAACACCTGACGGGTCAAATTTTTTATATGATCTAAACCAAGTTCATGACTCGAGTTTATCACCAAAATTAACTTCAATTTGACTACATGTCCATATGTTAACATTAACAATTTAGAGTTTTCCTCATAATTTCAGTTTACACTAGAACAAGAGTTTTAATCCTAGTGTTCATCAAGTTTTACTAACATGCTAATCACCCACTATGGTGATTTTGATCTATACAATTATCATGCAAGAATTTGACAAGAAATTATCTAGGGTTTGTCCCTAAACCTTACATTACTTCCAATTTCATGTTTACTACACATAATCAAGCTCTACATTCGATTTTTGATCACATACATGAACTTTGAATCGAATGAAAATGACCTAATTCAACATACCTTAGGATCCCTTTGACAAGGTGATCACGATTCTGTGCTTGGATTTCGATTTCTAACTGATTTGAGGCTTCAATTTGTGATTTTTCTTGCAAGTTAGGGTTTGGGTGAAGAAACCCCTTGTCGCCCCTGCTTGTTGATCGACCAGACACCTCTTGAATGGGGTGTTTGGTTGGTTTTTACTATTTTAGTAATTCAAGTTCTGATTTATACAAGATTGGTCCCTCCATTTATTTAACATAACAAATTGTGTTGTTTTAACCTCATTGTAGGCTAATGCTAGACATGTTAGCTAACCAAGTTACTACACTTCTAGATGGGTAATTCCTCATTTATTTAAACTATATGTATTATTATAAAGTTTTATATTTTCGGGATGTTACATATACCATCCAAACAACATATTACATCATAATGTGACAAATATAATCAAACCATCAACCACTAGATATAACTAACCAAAACATATGTATATGGGCCTACTTCGGCATTTAAAATCACAAACTTTTTATACCAAAACACCTTATTTCATGTTGATACATATAGATGCCCATGTGCATTTCTGATATTGGTTATGTAAAAAGCAGTGTATTACATATGGTAGTGTAAATAAAAGTGCATTTTTCTACTACTGGTAATATATTATGGAAGTTGTCTAAGAAATGATACATATGCACATTTGCATCCATAACTGTTACTCGAATTTTTTTTTTGTTACAAAATATAGCGATTTTAATTAGAAAAATATTAAAAAAAAATTGTAGGTTTTTTGGATTTTTTTAGGTTTTTTTTTTGTGTTCACATTGGTTCTCGCGGTTCTCACAATAAGGGTGGTTCTCAAATGAACCTTTCCCTAAGTGTGTGTGTGTGTGTGTATATATAGCGGAGAGTTCAAATGAGAAGAAATCACAAATTAAGAATAAAAAGAATAAAGAGTACAAAGGTAATTTAAACAAACCATTTAATGAGTCTATCCTTTATTTATGTCATTCAAATTAATGAACCCTGATTGATTATTTAATGAGTCATCATATAAAATAATTACGCACCTTACACAATAAAAACAATCATGTACGTGATCCTACATATTCAACATTTCCTACTTCATAAAAACAACGTTTCCTAAACCATAAAGACAATGTTTTGGTGTAATGTATAAAATGTGCAGGACCCCAACACTTTTAAATAATTTTGTCACTTCTAATAAAATTGGTGTATTAATGGTGGTGTTGGAGGAAATTATGGTGGCACTAATAAGACTTGTGTAACCCTTTGTAATATTTATTAATATTCTACATCAAAATGTCTATCCTACCCTTCTTAATTAAAACATTAATTAAAAGTAAATAAAAATTATATCTTGATTCACAACCATTGATCAAAAAAATATAGTGTCTAGATTAATATATTTTTTTTCTTACAAGAATATTCTTCTCAAATGAACCTCCCTATATATAACAACATAACATGATTTTAGATATCATTTAAAAATTAATTCATAGCAACATAACGTGATCGACAAATTTATTTATATTTCCTTCGTTACAAAATCATTCCGTAATCATACATAAGTGTATAAATTGATTTGTTTCATAAATATATTGTTTTATGTGTTCCACCTGTTTTACACATATTTGTAGTGCATGTATGTTTTGAATAAGCACGTAGTTTTTATGTTAATCGTTGACACACATGTGTACACTTGTTTAGTTTTAATTACTTTTATAACTTTATAGGAATCTACTCATGTGCACGCATAGTATACTATATGTTGTTAATATACACATATGTAACCATTTCTGAATATAAAAGCCTGTACACATGTGTGTAAACTAACAACTGTGTATTTTGTATAAACTAATAGTTTGCGAGACTGTACACATTTGTATAAACTAACATCTGTGTATCTTGTAATATTAGTGAGAGTGTACATATGCGTTTAAACTAACAGGTGTGTATCTTGTATAAACGGAAACTAGCAAAGATTTTAGGGATTTTGATTATATTGTTTAAACAATGCAATTTACAAATGACAACAATACCTTTCTGTCATTTTATAGGGTAGTTATAACATTATAATTACAATCTAGCCATTGATAAGAAAAGCTCTAGATCTTCTAAATGAATAGTCAGGATTTGTTTACTTGGTTCACAAAAATACTAGTATTCACTCTAGAACCCCAACATATATATATATATATATATATATATATATATATATATATATATATAAACGGGATCAGGAGAAAATGCCCTAAAGTGTGAGAACGGTGAGAACGCCTCCTGATGGGACACGTGGCGCCTGATATTATCAGGGCGGAGGGGATTTTTTGTCTTTTTATCGTCCTTTTTTTCATTTTTCGTGTGTCATAATACAACTTATTTTTTGGCGTGTAAGATTTGTTTGGCGTTTATTTATATTCAATAACTATCTGGCGTTTTACTGGTCTTTCTTAGATCTGTGTCGTTCAATTAATCATTCTTGTGTCACATAGATAACAGTTTGGCGTTTATGACGTTCCCAAATTCAATAAAATTAATTAATAATTCTAACATCTTTGGCGTCCATGGTGTTCCCAAAATCATTATATACATTTAATAATTCAAACTATACATTTTTTGGCCTTTTTTGTAGATTTTACCAGTTGAAAATAATCCCATATATCTTATAAATATATTTTTTGGCGTTCATGGTGTTCTTAATAATTTATTAATAATTCAAATGATTTCAATAAGACGAGATCAAAACAAACTAATAGTTTTCTGTGTATGGGATTATATTTGAGATGTACCCATCGCTTTGTTCATCGCTTTCTTCAGATTCATTTTCATGTTGTGCATTAGCGTATAACGCCATTATGCCGTCTCGTCTTTGCCGCAACCTATACTTAAATATCATGGCAACCCTGGATCTTGCATCGTTCGAAGGTGCTAAATCACAGAGTTGTTCAAGGAGATGTAGTCTCTCTGTCTTCAGTATTTCTTCCATCGGCAATGAATATTTGAACCCGTGTTGATAAGGCACTTTAACCATTCTTTTTTTCATCCAAACTCTAACTGCTAACGGTTAGTAGAGGAGTACCGTCAGTATCATCATCATCATCATCATCATCGTCATCTTCTGCTGGAAATTTTCTCTCCAATCTTCTTATTACCTTTTAAGTTCTTTCACAATCGTTTGCCACTGGAACCCCAAGGGCCAGAATATCTCTCTGAAACTCTCCATCCATGTTAAGTATGGCCTTGAGTGTCTTGATTTTCACCCTTCTTATGTCAGAGAACTTTAGGACGAAACGTTTTTCCGACCCATCAAACCTCCATGCAATAACTTGAGCTATTTTTTTAGTTTTTTTGGCGTTTTAGTCAAGGTGTGGCGTGTTAGAGAATATGTGGAGGGTTAAATTTTGTTTACCTGTTCTACTTATATAATCACTTTTTTTGCCGCCATGTAAGATACAGTCCTATAACTTTGGGTAATTATGGCGTTTTTTTGAAAAGAAAAATAAATTCAAGTACCGATGTAGGGGGTTTTTATTATAATGTTAGTAATAAATTTTCCGTCGCTTCAGTTTACTGTTTGTTTGAGCTTCGTCTGTTTTATGGCTGTAACACGTCCCATCTAAAAAAATGTTTGTAAAACCTCAAGATGCCACAAATTTTATTATATTTGTAGAGTTTGGCGTTTGTGGCATCTTGGCGTTTTACAAGTTTTTTTTAGAGAAACAGTGTATTTTTTTAATTGTAAAATTAGAAAACAAACCACAGAAAGAAAAAAAAGAAGCGAAAAAAATAAATTAAAAATCCTAATCGAATTTCTATTCCAAATCTTCACTTTCACCAGTCTCTTTCTTCTTTAAAACTACAAGAACCGTCACAAATATATGGCGTTTTTGACTTTTTAGTATGATTCATTTGTTTTTTTTTTTTTTGATATTAAAGTAGCTTTTTTTATGGATGTGTGGAACATAAAATGACGTGGGTTTTTTGTTTGAACTTCATCTTTATTTTCATCCCACTCTTCAGTTTCATCCGTCTGTTCATGCCATTCAAATATTCATGAAGAACAAAGCACAGAAAATGATATATGTCTGTCATCAGTCTCTTTTTCTTGTAGATTTGTCCATCTCATACAGCAAAATGTTATTGAGTTACACCCCTCGCCTAACAATCCATTAGGTGAAACTTCGCGTAGAACAATATTGAATATCCAAGAAACGATGTTTGCCATTTTGATTTTTTAACTTTTTGGCGTTTTACAGTGAGTGGTTTTGGGGGAACCATAGCGTTTGTTTTTTGGTTTAATGAATGGAAGGTGCTAAGACGTTCCTGTTTATAGGAAGTCTTTGGCGCGTAGTTTAGGCGGGATATTATTAATAAGTGCAATTAATAAAATATCCGTCGTTTTTCAGTTACTGTTTGTATTTTCTGTTTTTCTCAGCTTTATCTGTTAAGTCTGTAACACGTCCCATTTTAAATGGCGTTTTATCTTTAATGGCGTTTTATATTTAATGGTGTTTTACAGAGAAACGATGTTTTACCTTTTTTTACCCTTTTTACCCTTAATGAAGCACATTCCAAGTAATAAAATTAATGTTATATATGAAAACGCCACCGCGCCAATCTTGTCCATAGATTGTTTTGATCTGACGATCCATAAGCGTTTTCACTGTTCTCACACTTTTCACCGTTTTCCCTAAATCCTGACATTCTCACCATTAATTTAGTAATAATAATATAAATATAATTAATTTAATATATGATATATAATATCTAATATATTTATTAATATACAATAACATAGAAATGCTTAGGGGGTGTTTGGGATTGCTTATTTTAGTGACTTATTAGCTTATTGACTTTTTGAAAAGTTAAAAAGTGTTTGGGTGAAACTATTTTGCGAGGAAAAAAGTCAATAATTCACTCTGTTGTGACTTATTAACTTTTCAAAAAAGTTATAAGTTATTTTGAAAAGCTAAGACAAACATGGCCTTAGAAAGCATATAATATATTTATAGGTTTGCGATAGTAAAAAAAACTCACAGGTTCTTCGTCAGCTTTAGAACCTTCGTCTTTTTTTATTTATTTTTAATTAATTCTAACTTTTATCAAATGATATTTTTTTAATATTTCATATCTTCTGTATAACTATTATTTGATAAAACCACCTTCAATATCAATGGTGTTAAGATCATTTTAATTTTAAATATAATTAAAGTACAACTATTATGCTTTTTTTCTCGATGCAACTATGTCACCCTAAAAGAAACTTTCGTTCTATTACTAAATAGAAAAAATACTTACAGGGTATGTGAATAATGAATACATAAAACCTAAGTCAATATAAACAGGTACATAGTTCAAAATATCATACGTCTATAATGGATGAATATAATGAACACTATTTATAGCGATAACCTAAATTATAATGGATGAATATAATGAACACTATTCATAGCAATAACCTAACATCTACCCATTACCTCACATCTTTTGTTTTAAAAAAAAATCGACAAGAAAATGCTTGAGTTAGAACTCATCTTATTGTTGGCATATCTCACCTTACAAATTCTTACTATTCTAGATGTCTTCATTGCCAAAAATAAAGATATATTTTATAAAGTATTATTGTTGGCATATATCACCTTAAAAATTCTTACTCTTCCAGATGTCTTCATTGCCAAAAATAAAGATATATTTTATAAAGTAAGAAATATTAACTTAAATGATCAAAAATAAATACTTTTTTATAAAAAAGAAAATAGTAACTTATTCATGTTTTAATATTATTAATTTCTTTTTTTATAGAAAAAATTACACCGTTGGTACTTGTGGTTTCTGTCAAATTTTAATATAGGGTACTAATAGTTTTTTGTTTCAAAATCAGGTATTAACTTTCTAATTTGTCACAATGTTGAGTACTAAACCCAAATCTTGTTAACTTTTTATTGTTAAGTCTTATTAAAATGCCCTTTAATAACTAGAATGTCTATTCTTTAATTAATTATATTTGACTAAAATCATTTAAAGTTTTATCTAAACTTATATGTTTTATATTTTTTGTTTTATTTATATTTTTTTATAAAATTATATGGATTTGAAGTTTATTATTTATAAACTTTGATTTTATATATAATATTATTTAGATTAAGTTAAAAAGTTTATTCTACTAGCATATTATTATATATAAACTCAAAGTTTATAAATAATAACTTCAAATCCATTAATTTTATAAAAAAATATAAATAAAATTTTAAATTATTTTAGTCAAATATAATTAATTAAAAATAAACTCTCTAGATATTAAATGGCATTTTAGTCATTTTAGTAAAATGTAACAAAAAAAGTTAACAAGGTTTGCCTTTAGTGCTAAACATTGTGACAAGATATGGCCTTAGTACTCAACATGGTAACAAATTAAAAATTAATACCTGATTTTGTAACAAAAAAAAACTATTAGTACCCGACATTGAAATTTGGCAGAAACTAAAAGGACCAACGGTGTAATTTTTTTCTTTTTTATACGAATTTGTGACATAGTAAATTAAACATTAATTATGAAAATATTTTATTCGGCTTGCATAAACCTTTAACCTGGATCATATTTTTATAATAACGAATTATTAATTAAATCGCATAACAAGTATTAATAAGAATAACAAATCTAACTTACTACATACTAATAAAATTATTTTCATTTTACTTTAAGTAGAAGTTATGCTTAAAAGATACATAGTAATAAAAAAAAAATAATATTATTTATATACAACATTATATGTAATCTAATACCAATAAAATTATTTTTATTTTACGGCATATGCGTTCTTGCTTCCTTGGACACATAGCATCTCCAAGAGGTGTGTGCGCACGCACGTGTATGGTACGGATCATAAAAGAACCACAAAGATAGTTGAGAACCGATAAAATCGTGATCACCCTAGTAATTTTTTTATTTTTTTATTTTTGTTGAACATTATTAAAATGTTAGTGTTGTAAAATGGTACGGATCATAAAATAACAACAAAGATAGTTGAGAACCGATAAAATCGTGATCACCCAAGTAATTTTTTTATTTTGTTTATTAAACATTATTAAAATGTTAGTATTGTAAATATATATGTGTATGTGTGTGAGAGAGAGACACTGTGTGAGGGAGGGATGGGGAGGAAGAGGGAGAGAGAGATATATTAATAAAGAATAGCAAAGGCAGAACTCTATTAGAAGGGATGACAAGTATAAATTAACCTAAACTTCAAGGACTATTTAAATAGCTTTACTGATCAGCCTTTACAACTTTGGTAAAGGTAGGGTATTTTTTTCTTTGTGATGTTCTAGATTACAGTCAGGAAAGGCCCTTCATTATTTGCAGTAGAGCTTCGAAGTTAACGTATTTTCATTCAGAGTTTAAAGCAATGGATTTGTCATCGACATGGCTATCACAACAAGTAAGTAAATCATATATTTCACAAGTAAAAGCGTATATGTATATTTTGATTACTAGGTATACTTACAAGGGTTTGGAGATTTGCAATCTATTTTGTAGGAAGTGCAAGATCATGATTTCATGAACCAGTTTCAGATGATGAAACCTTATCACATGGTTGGTGACTTCAGTGTTGATTCATTTTCGTCAGAAAGCAACACCAAAAACCCATCTTTTCTAGATCAAGCTTTAGAAATTCCCACAAGCATCAAGGAACTATCCAATACGAAAAAGCTGTCTACTAATAAGATGACCAACAATATCATCAATAAACATACTCCAGCGAATGAAAACCCGAATTCAAAACCAAAGCCTGTTCTTGATATTCCCAATACTTTCACTATATCTTTTGGGGATCTAAAACCTAAGGATGAGATCCTACCATACAACGATTCATTTGATTACGCAACAGGTACCAAAAGGGGTCCAATCATGATCAGGAATAGCATCCAGCTTCGAGATCATATGTTAGCTGAGAGGAAGAGAAGAGAGAAGTTGGCTCGACGATTTATTTCGTTGTCTTCCCTACTTCCCGGCCTCAAGAAGGTACTAATTATTCTGCTCATAATTGGCAACACTAATAACAAACAAATAAACGTACCCAGTATAATCCCACTTATAGCAAAGCTATTGGTAGGGTTTGATACCCAGCTTGAATTGGCAAGATTAATATCTTACAATAGATATAATACCATAAAAGTTCTAGTAATACCTTTCTTTTTGTAGATGGATAAGGCAACTGTGTTAGAAGATGCAACTAACTATATCCTAGAACTTCAATGTCGCGTGAAGGAACTTGAGGGAATATCAAACTTAAAGACAAAGAATATGCAATCAGCCATATCTGCAAAAAGATCAAAGCTTAGTTGCAGTGATGATGGTGATTCCTCATACGATGAAGCAAACATTGGTGAGAGCCGTAGCGGTTGCAATCCTGAGATTGACGTGAGGATGTCAAGTGCCAGTGTTCTAGTGCGAATCTACTGCCGAAAGAATTGTTTGTTATTTGTGAAAGCGCTTAGTGAGATTCAGAAGCTTGGTCTTTGTGTCACTAGTAGCAGTGCTTTGCCATTTGCCCATACCAATCTCCTCATTACCATTGTTGCTAAGGTAGGTACTTTGTTGAGTCATTGATCAGGACATACAAATAATTATTTAAGCTATGTAGAGTTTGACCAACAAAATGTTTGAATCAAGTTTTACGCCATTTGTTATGTGCTTTTTTTGCATAAAGTTGTTAACCTAAATTCTCATTCATCTTTGCTGATTTCTACAGAAGAATGAAGACTTCCTGATGACATCAACAGATCTTGTGAAAAACTTGCAACTAACTTTTTCAACCTTAGATGGCATGGGAGTTCAAGATTGCCACTCAATGATTGGTCACTAATGCCTTCATTTCCTTTGTTTACGACTAGCAAAAAAACCGAATTAAAACTCTTATCTTTCCTCTCTAAAAGTCTGGAACCATATCATTTTACCAAGTACCCAACTATTTCAACTTCAACAAGCTTCTCATAATTAGGGTTCTACCATGGAGATTCACATAGGTATATTGGGAGTAGTAAAATCATTCTACGGGTCCTTTCCCAATTTTACAATTCTTAAGATGGATGGTTTTATGGTGGGAATGATCCTTCATTTGTGATCTTTCTTGTTGTCACGTGTATACTAATTAGATTGTAATTTTTAGTATTCTACTAAATTTATTTAGTGAGTAATTAAGTTTAATTTCAATCATGCATGCTTAATCATGAAACTCGACGTCCGTTCTTGTTGTGGTCTTATACCAAGAAAAATGTACTTCTTGGCCTTGAGAATCATGGTAGTTAGTATATGCTTTGAATCCTTATCCCTAGTATTTTGTACGGTTTTGTATTTTTAATTATATATGACACCTGCACAAGTAATTAAACCAGTTTTATGACTCATGCTATCTAACGGTATCTTTAAATTGACTACATGTTATTCATTTGTAATACAATAACAGCTTGGCAGCGCTCTACCTGGTGACTTTCTTTAACGAGGTCACCGGTTGGAGTCTTGTTCGAGATAAAATGTCATGTGTGAGTCGGGGAATTTAGCATCGTGGACCCTTGGATGATGAGTTCTCTCTACTATCGTAGGTGGGGTGGTCCTTTGCCTATAGGCTTACCTGAGTGGCCGCCCTTTATTGGACGTTAAAAAAAAATGCAATAACCGCTTGCCAAACAACCTCAAATTTAATGTCAAGAAATAATACACCAACCTCTTTCTACATTTGTTAAACATCCTTCATTACTATAATCAAAAACCAAAAGTGTTAAATTACATATTACCGGTCAACCATCACCTCCAACCTATCCAGTGATTAATCCAGCCATCACTTGTAGCCTAACCAGTTAGAGGTCCAATTCCTGGTCCAGGCAGTTAACTAGTCTAGTCCAGTTTTAACAAAATTGAATTCAAATTGCTTAAACTATGAGAATGAGATAGTATACACCAAAGTAAACTCTCTGTTAGTGGTCATGACATTTGGTTGCGCTGGAAAATACAAAAGCAATATTATTGCTTTTTTTAAGTTTAATTAATTGCCATTTAAAAACCGAAAGAATTTATAAGTCTAACGTTCTAGAAATTTAAGTTACAAAAGGGTTTTGGTATAGTAAGTCAGCAAAACATCAACTGGTTTGATAAAGGTTGAGATATTACAAACGGTAAGGACATCATAACCGCCTATGACCCCAACACATGTAAAATTAATGTATTATTTTGTCTCCTAATATGAAGCATATTATTTGGATACAAGTCGGTTTTACATAAACTTCTACCGAAACATATACATAAAATAAAACAAAGAGTAAATTACTTTTTCGAATCATTGTGTTTTTAGCGGTTTTAACCACTTGAGTTCAAAATAAAAAAGTTTAACGCTCTGAGTTGCTAATCGTTCATTTTATAACGTTTTGAGTCCTTGTGTTTTAATGGTTTTAAACATTTGAGTCCAAGATCAAAATACAAGTGTTAAAAAGTTGGACTAAAAATGTTATAAAATGAGTGGTCAGTAATTAAAAGCTTTAAACTTTTTGATTTTGAATTTAAATGGTTAAAACCACTAAAATAAAGGAAGTTAGAAAGTAATTTACTCTAAAACAAATCTACCTATTTAGATATTAGATATTGTTATTGAAAAACCAAATTATATGTTAAAATGAAAATTAGAAGAGAAAAACAAAATCACATAACGGAAATCACTATCACAGATAACGACTTCACTTTTCCCACTTTGAAATCGCTATTTTAACTAGACAGTGACCCAAAGATTGAACTCAAACAAAAGAGTGGCCTATTTCTCAAAAAAGATTTAATAAACAACCCAACTGCTATTTTATTTTTAATATATAAAAAAAAAACCTTTGAGATTCCAAATTCATTACTTTATGCTCATAATTTGTCTCTTGACAATCATGCTTTCTTTGAACTATATGCAGACTGCAGTATTCGTTGATGTGAAGGGCAAACCTTCACATATATACGACATGCTTTCATTCGTAAGTTAATTTTCACTGCTAAAAATATTGTCCCATAGGGTAGTATTTTAATCTACGTGTTGGTTTATAACATGTAGAGGATGTTTTATGACATGTTGCTGTTGGGTGTTCCCTTTGTACCCATGGATGATAATTAGCCACTTAGTTATTTATTTTATTTTTTGAAAAGCAATTTTTAACATGTAAATACCACATAACCTTACATTTGAAAAGAGGACAAACACCAAACTAGTAGACCACTAGGTAATTGGTGCTTAGTTATTTTCTTAGAATCAAAAGTTTTCCCTCGAATTGTGATACTCCGCAATGCATAAACCTACCTTTTCTTCTATTTTAAATGCACTTTTGTCTCATGCTCGTACAACATCATATTTCCATTCCTATGTATGCTTGTTCTATCACAAAATTCAATCGGATTCCTGGTTAGGTCCATCTAACTTCTACTTAATTGTACACTTTGACCCTTTTGATGTGCCTCATATGAGCCACAATTCATGAACTCCTGGAATCAATGCATATTAATTGGTAGGGGTAAATACAATGGTAACACTTCTTAATTTTGAGACCAACTAAGACGTTGATAAGGTTGTTAGCACTAGGATCATCATTCCACTTGTATGTTTTATAGTTTACTTGGATCTCAAAAATCGCCCACAAACAATGAACCATGTTTTGTCATCAACTTTGATTGTGATGTTCTTGCTGAGATGGTAGTTAAGCTTACTCACATCAAATGTTTTATCATGAATAAGGGTTTTACCAAATTAGACTTTTTATTTAGTGTTATTTCGATGTGGCCTACATTTTCTGCTGATTCGTTCTTTTGTATGTTAAGGTTCATTTTTACTAAAGCATTACCTTGTTCTCGATTTTGTTTTTAACATTTTACGCTCTTGATTATTTATGAAACCTCTAACTCTACCTTAAATGTGATATTTTATAATTATAGAGTACCAATTAAATTTTAACATGTGACAACGTAGAGAACCATACTTCTAATAAGTAGAACATACAACACATTCTATGGTGTCTTATCTTATTTGTGAATATTGGCTTGGTGTCTTAATTTATTTGTAAATATTAGTTTGAATACCATTCCCCAAGAAATGCATGATTTTATCACTATCGAGGGAGTGGGGTTTATCACAACCAGCAATTACTTCTGGAAACCTAGAATTTGCAAAACATGCTACCTGCTTGAAATGTTTGACATAAATAACAGTTTCTTAAAATGAACTAATATATATATAGCAGCTGCTTGAAAAGCATAAAGCACCATCATGTTTATGCCATCATTAACTAATATAACAGCTGCTTGCAGATTTAGCTATTATATATATGTAAAGGTTTCACATGACCTGATATGCCATCCCAGTTTCCCAGGTTGCTAGACACCAAGAACATGAAACCAGCATCCACTTAATTCATTAAAGATCTATAATATGCAAAACTTATTCCTTGACAAAAACAGAATTTAAACATCAAATCAAGATCTGAAGTTCAGTGCAACATCAATATGTAGAGTTGCAATTAATATTGCGGGTTAACATTCACACCCCTCCTCTCTATCTCTCTCGATATATACATAGATATAAAGAGAGAGATAGAGTGTAAAATGGTGTGGGAATAATATATTGGGGTCTGAGAATAGTGTAAGGCTTGGTATTTCGTGTCTAATTTAGTCGAAAGTTTATATTCGTTTAAATCCCGCCAAGAATCACATGTTGGTACAAGGTGACGCTCATATGAAACCCTAATTAATTAATTAATTAATTAATTAATTAAGGGTGTACATATTGGCACACCAGACTGCCTATTTGCACATCAAACCCTAGCTCTACCTACGCCCCAAATAGCTTTATACGAGACGTAGATAAGGGGTAGGTCTCCGACCAGATGATCAACCTGGTACACTGTCAAATCAATCAGATGTACGCCGAGTATAAAGCTATATATGCGAGGCTTGTATACGAGGCTAGTATACGCTGCATATAGCTCTATACGCAGCGTATGTCTGTCATATTTGAATTTGAAACATTATATAGATTGTCAAATCAATCAGATGTACGCCGAATACAGAGCTATACGAGGCTTATAATTATGAATTTGAAACATTATATAGACTTCCATCTACATACGAATCAAGGAGAAATATATCATCTGCCTTCTTCACTTCCTCGGTTTATTATTTGTCACACGACTGTGGAGCTAAAGTGGCATTGTTTTGGGATGATAATTATTTCTTTGGATAATATTCTAATGACTTGTGGGGGTGCTTGAAATCGATCTGGTATCGTTTACTAACTTAACTTTCTTCATTGTTGTTTTTAAGATTAATTAATATTTTTCATACCATTGTTTTAGGAGGGATCGGGCAATCCAGATTCTAATGAGGAGGAGGAGGAGGTTGCGTCTGGCGTCCATGTTGATCAAAACAAACCGTTTCCAAACTTGAACGAGCCTCTGACTCCACCTTTTGATGAACCATATTACCTGGTGCATCAAGTGTATACGAATTACGGATACAGGTGTGAATCTTCGTACGTGCAACAAGGTAATCCGGATGGATACGTAGGATATGGTGCTGAGCATGCCCTTATTGATGAACCATATTATCCGACACAACAAGCGTATCCGGATTACGGATACAGGTGTGAAGCTTCTTACGTGCAACAAGATAATTCGGATAGATACGAAGGATATGGTGGTGAGGCTCCATTCACACAACCGGATTATGGTGAGCAACATCCTAACCCGAGTAATCCGTTCAACGGAGGATACAGTGGTGAGCCTCGGAAGACACCACTGTATGATGATTATCAACCCTCTAACCCGGGCAATTCGTTTCAAACTAAGCAGGTATCACATTAATATTTGTATTATTGTTAGAATTATTAATATTCATATTTGTATTATTGTTAGAGTTATTAACATTCATATTTGTATTATTGTTAAAATTATTAATTATTAATATTATTATTATTATTATTATTATTATTATTAAAATTAAAATTTGTATTATTCTTAAAATATTATTATTGTTATTATTATAATATATTATTATTAATATTTGTATTATTGTGAAAATTATTATTATTATTATTATTATTATTAGTGTTAAAATTAAAATTTGTATTATTGTCATTATTAATATTAATATTATTATTATATTATTATTATACATATTAACTCAAACTTATGATGAATAGTAAATCACATTTTGTAAGTATTTATTTGTTATTTTTAGTAATGAATACTAACCCATAAGATTTTTTAGTGTTTACTTTTATTGATTATTTAATATGAGTTTTAAATGTTAACTTTTTTTATAAAATCCGCATCTATATTTATTAATTTTTTTAACATTCCAAGTTATTTGCTTGAGCGTTGTGATGATACGTTATTACGCGCATTTACAAAACCGGTATGATACATGCACTTGGTATAGAAATCAACACATGTTTGTACTGCCCCGACCGGTTCAGAGTGTCACAGTATCGGTAACGTTATTCATTTTTCATCATAGATAGAGATGTATAAATGAAAATTTTTAACAAATGCCACAAAAATGATTGTAGGTACCGATATCAATGTTCATGTTCGGTATGGTATGGTACCACTAAGATGTCAATTTATCAAAAGAAAAAAAAAATATAATCAAACTCATGTACCGAAAACGATGTTGTTCGGTACGGTATGGTAGCGATACGATGTCAATTTATTGAAAGAAAATAATAAAAAATAATACCAGTACCGATACAGATGTTGTTCAATCGGTTTCGGTTCAGTTTGGTATGATACCACACGACACAGTATTCGTTATCAATAAAATTTATGTCCCAATCTCGAAAAAAATAAACATGGAACGCAAACCAATTGTACCAATAATACCGAACAACATCAGTACCGGTATCGATATTCGTTTTTATTGAAGTACCGGTATCGATATCCGTTTTTATTGTTTTCGGTCGACATGGTTTCTTATCTGATTACTATAGGCTATTGGGAGTAACGAAACAAACATATAACGGCAGAATTCTCGTGAATTCCCGCCGCGAAGCGCGGGGGAATCTAACTAGTTATATATTTAAGTAAAGTGATGATGAATAGTAATATATTCATTATTTATTGTATATTTTATTCATTATTTATTATGTTTTATTATATATATATATATATATATATATATATATATATTAAAGGTAAGTGATGATAAATAGTAATATATTCTTTATTTATTATTATAAGTTTTTTAGGTTTTGATTTTTTATTTTATAATATTAGCTCATTTGATTCTTTTATTATTTTATTATATTAGTTTATTTAAAACATATTTTGTTTTCTGTTATAACTTTTAAGATAAGATGATTTATGAAATTTTAAGTATGTCATTGTGACATGTATCTTTTTATCTATATCTTGATAAAATAAATCGAAACTGAGTTGTAAGTGGTAATATACATGGAATCGAAGTACACACGTACATCTTATCAAAGGTAACATTTCTATTTTTCTCATAATACAATGTAATGTTTTATAAAATTCCTAATATACCGTTACGACGTGCTTAGTTTATCTATGTTTTGATAAAACTTTTGTTCAAAATCAAACAAGTAAAATATAATTGATTTTTTCTGTTTTCATTATGACGAACCGAACTAATTATACAACCACAACTTCGGTAGCAGTATAGAGTATATTGTATATATTGTATGCTATAGTGTCGGTACCATACCGGTATCGAGACGAATCAAAGTGATATCACACTAGCATCACTGATGTTTTGTCCATATCAATCGGACAACATCGGTAATGGTACTATCGAAAACATTACTGATATTCGTTTTAATGGTTTTCGACCGACGTAAAATACACGTCGATATCATTTTGGTCATATCATGAAATTTTTTTTGTTGATACACCAAGTGCTGATACCATACAAGTACCATAGTGAATCGAACCGATAATGACCAGATAATCGCCGCAACGCATGAAAGAATTTTACTAGTTAATATTAATATTTGTATTATTGTTAGAATTATTAATGTTTGTATTTGTATTATTGTTAAAATTATTAATATTATTATTTTTAAAATTAAAATTTGTATTATGGTTAAAATATAATTAATATGAATATTTGTATTATTGTTAGAATTATTAATATTAATATTAATAACATAACAGTTTCTTAGCGTTTCATTTCTCTAGTTGATCTGAAGTATTGGGTACAAAAAGGGCAAACGAGAATGGTTACATTAATGTTACCCGTCGATCGAAGAATATTGATGGTAGTACATGGATGGTATGGATTGTGTGCAACCTTGGTGGTGAGCATCGTAGTAAAGCAACAACGAGGAAAGTTGGTAGCAAAAAAAATTGGTTGCCCATTTTCACTACTCGTTGTGCGGGTCGTGATGAATGACACCTTGTAATTAGTAGTGGAAAACCCGGAACATAACCACGAACCTGCGTAGAGTCTATCGAGCCACGCATGTGTACGAAGATTACTGAATGCCAATACAAGCTGGTAGAGCAGCTGACATCTCAAAACATGGAACCACGTAACATTTTTCAAACCATAAGAAAGCAGTACCCTGACAACATCCATTAAGAAAGACGTGCAAAATGTGGTTCAGAGAATTAGTGCACCACAGATGGACAAAAAGACTCCCATGCAGACACTGGAAACCATACTGTATGAAAACCAATTCACTTACGAGACCCGGCAGGAACCCAGAACAAATGTCGTAAGAGAGATTTTCTTTATTCATCCTAAATCGAGTACTATGTGGCGTGCATTTTTGCACGTATTGTTGATCGACGCGACTTACAAAACAAACATCTAGAACATGCCATTTGTCCAGGTTGTGGGTTTGACGTCGACCAACAAGCCTTTTTGTATCGCGCATGTCGTTATTTTCAAAGAACAAAGTGATAACTTCGTGTGTGTGCTTGAAATGATCAAGTCAATGTTGCATTAATGTATGCAGCCACGTGTGATAGTAACGGATAGAGAGCTAGCTCTAATTAACGTATATGCTAAAGTATTCCCGAACGCCTCTAGATATCTATGCTGGTTTCACATCGAACAAAATATCTCTAAATATTGCAAGCAAGGCTTCAATAAAGAAGATTGGGAGAATTTTTTGTCGTATTGGTGGACATTGTGCGAGTCTCCTTCAGCTGATATCAATACGATGTTCAGTATACTCAAACCACAAAATACACTCCCAATACGGTTAAACATACGGCGACTTCGTATTTAAAGCGTATCTTATCATACCACAGGTACATCTTCAACCCTTCTTTAATAATTTCAAAGTTTTTATGTTTTGCATCCGTAGATTAGGTGTTTTTAAGTGAATTTGGTGATTTTTATGGGTTAGGGTTTGGGGTTTTAGGCTTCACAGGTTTGAGGATGTGCAATATACGAAGTATAGGCCTATATGCGGCCCTATACAATACATTAGTTAATTTTTATTTTTCTTATTTTTTTTGTTTTTCTTTATTTATATGGTGTACTGAGTGTATACGAGCCAAAAAAAATATTATAATTATTTCTGAGTCGTCGTTACGAGCGTGTATGTCGAATCAGTAAATATAATATAAATCCTTAACGTTTGCCGAATCCTAAATAATACAAATATAAATCCGTAACGAGCGTATGTCGAATCAGTAACGATTCCTAAATATACAATATTATTATTATATCGTCGTAGTCGTCGTAAAGAGCGTATGTCAAATCCGTAACAAATCCTAAATATATAATAATTTTATTATATCGTCGTAGTCGTCATAACGAGCGTGTATGACGAATCCATATGTCGAATCTGTAACGTATCCTAAATATATAATATTATTATTATATCATTGTAGTCGTCGTAACGAGGGTATGTCGAATTTGTATGTCAATCCTCAACGAATCCAAAATATAAAATATTTTTATTAGATTGTCGTAGTCGCCGTATCGAGCACCGAGTGTATGTCGAATCCGTAACGAATCCGGTTCGACGTAAGGAGCGTACAATAATCATTAAAAAATATTATTATTTTGACGTCGAAGTCATCGTAACGAGCGTAAATTGTCCTAAATATATAATAATAATAATAATAATAATAATAATAATAATAATAATAATAATAATAATAATAATAATAATAATAATAATATATCGTCTTAGACGCTCGTAGTCGGCGTACCGAGTGTATAACGGACAAAAAAACATAATAAAAATATTATATCCAGTTCGATGTCTCGGTCGACGTAACGAGCGTATAATAATCCTTAAAAAAATAAA
This sequence comes from Helianthus annuus, assembly GCF_002127325.2. Classification (NCBI taxonomy): domain Eukaryota; kingdom Viridiplantae; phylum Streptophyta; class Magnoliopsida; order Asterales; family Asteraceae; genus Helianthus; species Helianthus annuus. The sequence goes on along the minus strand of NC_035448.2, from coordinate 95,406,307 downwards.
AAAAATATTATTTCGAGTTCAACATCGAAGTCGTCGTAAGAAGCGTAAACCGTCCAAAATATATAATACTATTGTTATATCGTCGACGCCGTAGTCGGTGTACCAAGTGTATAACGGACTAAAAACTTAAAAAAATATTATATCCGGTTCGACGTCTCTATCAACGTAATGAGCGTATAATGATCCATAAAAATAAAATAAAAAGTATTATTTCGACTTTTACGTCCAAGTCGTCGTAATGAGCGTAAACCGTCCTAAATATATAATATTATAATTATATCATCTTCGACGCCATAGTCGGCGTACCGTGCGTATAACAGACTAAAAAAACATAATAAAAATATTATATCCGGTTCGACGTCTCGGTCGATGTAAAGAGAGTATAATATTCCTTAAAAATATAAAAAAAAAATATTATTTCGACTTCAACGTCGAAGTCGTTGTAACGAGCGTAAACCGTCCTAAATATATTATATTATTTATTATATCGTCTTCGACGCCGTAGTCGGCGTACCAAGCATATATTGGACTAAAAAAATAATAAAAATATTATATCCAGTTCGACGTCTCGGTTGACGTAACGAGCATATAAAAATCCTTAAAAGTAAAAAACAAATATTTTAAATTCGACGTTGAAGTCGTCGTAACGAGCATAAACCGTCCTAAATATATAATATTATTTATTAAATCGTCTTCGACGCCGTAGTCGGCATACCGACAGACTAAAAAACATAATAAAATATATGACGGACTAAAAATATATTATTTTTGGTTTTCAGGATGATGGATGATGACATGAATGACCAGCTCGATATGCAGCAGCAGGTGGGCCAGCAGCAACGTCCATCGGCGGATCCACTTAAGGGTCACCAATACTTGGAGTTTCCCCCGGATTGCGCCAAGCTTAGGATGATGCATGTCGGTGCTCATTGGGCGGTTTGTTGGCAGTCTCTTCAGACCCTCGGGGAGGTGGCTAGAGCACAGGATTTTATTCCGCCTGGTTCACCGTGGGATCGGCTATTTGAGTTATCGCATATGCGAGCTACAGAGAGATTCTCGTCGAAGTTTGGTCGTCGTTCGAGTTTCAGCCTCGTTGGGTAGACTTGCTTATGGACCTGGCGCACCCCCTCACCACGAGGTTTCTTTCAGCCTGGCCGGCCAGGCGCGTGCTATGTCACTTGCAGAGTTTGTGACTCATTGCGGTTTATACCACTATACACCGGTACGTTTAATATTAATATTTATATTGTTCTTATTATTATTTTAATATATAACATTTAACATTTAATATTAACGTTTAATAAACATACGTGTAAACAGGGGTTGGTAATGGTTGATAAACCTAAGCTTATAGGGTTTTGGGATGTGATTGCGGAAAACGAGACTTGGGACCACGTGAACTCCAGGGTAGTGTATTATTCACCCGATCTACAGGTACGTTAGTTATTATTGTTAATATTACTTATAATTAAAATATTATTACTGACTAGTCTCCTCTATGTAGGTATCTTCACAGATTGATCTCCTCTTCCATCATGAGCGGGGATCTATTTTTCTTTTATTGACTCTTGTATAAGAGGTCGTGCGCTCTCACACACGGTTTGGCGTAATACTTCGCCTCCGTATATCATCGGCAGGAGCGCGGATTATCATACGGTTGTGCCTACGTCACTGTGATCGCTCTTTCATTGGCTATTGTTTTTTGTCAAAATTTACCTAAGTAATTAAGTGATCAAATTAGTTTTGTAAGGTAGTGTGCTAACAATGTGTATTAAAAATATCCAGGTTTGGTTGATTGCAAAAACAGTTTTCAGGATATCGAGCTATATCTATAATCAAATAATGAGCAAAAAAGTAAAGGGCGACACGAGACGTACGAGGAAAGCCCTTGATCAATCTAGATCGCCGGCACAAAACCTCGGGAGCTGACAATCACAGCTGCCTTGTTCTTCTTATTACTTCAAATGTCAGGATACAGTTCGGGATATGATGCGGATCAACTAAGTGTTACAATGTAATTCGAGTGTGAGTGTATGTGTTGCGAGTAATTGCAGCTAGTAGAGAGCAGAAGTGTACATAAAAAGTTGTGTGTTCCTATGATCCGTACATTCCTTTATATAGTAAAAGGAAATAACAAACTATCCTAAGAATGGGAGATGCTCCGAATATTCCTTTTAGAACGTTGGAGGCCCCTTCTTTGCGGCTTCAACATTCTCTTCTCAACCATCTAGTCCGAGTCTTCAGGAGAAGTAGTCCTCTTGACCGTTATAAGCATTCCTTGCTAATCTGCACGTGAACAATTAGTCATTACTAGGATACTGCATCAGGATGTTACCAATATCCTGGCCCGGTATCCTGATCACAATCAAAAGTAATAGAGTCAGAATATAATCCAGGATATATGTTCAGAAAACCACCCATAACAATTGTCCCCAAAATATATATGTTAGAATTCTAAATTCAAACGGATATATTTTAAATCTTATCTCTTGGATCGAGGCAATTAAGTTGAAGAGACGGTTGAAGTGACAGCATGCAACTTCCAACGAGGTTTATACTCGATGGCTATCTATCTCGCCCCTATATCTTCTCATTTCCTCATTGATAATCGACCGTCCTCCTCAGAATTCTAAGGTATTTTCTCTCTTCCTCTTCTTTGTTTTTCTCCGTAATACCTCATTGTTCCTTATGGCTAGTCGAACAAGATCGCATACGGCTGACTCGATTCCGACCTTCGAAGACCAGAATCTTCTCAAAGAACCTGAAAAAGAAGTCTGCTCGTTCGACAATGCTGATATTGCTACCATAAGAGCCTCTGGTGCTTTCCCCGCCGACGCGATTATTCGTCCGTTCGACCGAGAGGTCTGATCGGACGTATCTTCCGACGAGGGGGTGTGCTTTCTGGCTTACCCTTTTTCTATAGGGCTCCGGTATCCTTTTCCAGCTTTCATTTCCCGCTTCTTTGAACTCACTGGCCTTAGTTATGCCCAAACCATGCCTATGGTCTGGCGTGTGCTAGTTACTTTGGACCAGATCAAATCTCATCACATTCTTGATCTCTGCATCGAGGATCTTCCCGTCGCATATCGTCTTCGTTCTCATGGCAACAACCGTTTTCTTCTTTTTTTCAACTTCCAAAAATGCCCTTATCCTCAAGGCCACAAAGAACGAGGATAAGTGGCAACGAAAGTTCATTTTGTTAAAAGGGATTCCATTACTAAGGGTTTTGACCTTCTGGTGAAGTGGTTGACCTCTGGTAGGATTTAGGGTTTTAGGAATATCCCCAAATGTATCCTGAAACCATATCCTAAACTGATATCTTTATTTCCTATGCAGCAAACTTCAAAGAGCTAGCCCCTCCGAGTGTAGAATCAGAGCAAAGGATCAAGGACATCTACCGACTCCCGGAGAGTGAAAGAACCTTTTCCCTATCCTTCGCAAATTCAAGCCAAAGATCTAGTTCCGACATGTCTGGTAAGTACATTCATATATATGAAACTAATTACAATTTATAAGTATTCAAAAGTTAAGTATTTCTCCCTTTTTATGTAGCACCAGCCAAAGTTCCAGAAGTCTTCGATCTCGATGAGTTGGACAGCTATTCTGCTCTTATCCAGGTGAAGAAGGAGCCAAGCCCTAAAGCAACCACGTCATCTAAGCCCACCGGTTCGAACGCTGTTATCATCCCGAAACCTTCTCCAGCTACTAAGACACGTGCTTCCAGTGCCCGGAAGAGGAAGGAAATGGACTCTCCTGCTACCTCTAAGACCTTTCCTTACGAGAATCACGGATTCAATTAAGCGAGTGGGTTCATGACTTCATTCCTCAACCAGGTAAAAATTTCTATCATGTATCCTGCACATATATGTTGAACTACTATCCTGAATAGTCTATATATGTTGATACCAGTATTCTTGATTGCAGGGCCTTGAGCGTCTCATGCACCTATACGAGGAAGCTTGTGGGCTCAACAAAATGCTGGAGGTCAAGCTGAAGAAGGCCGAAGTCACCATTGCCGATCAAGGAATGATTGTCGCCGCCAAATCCCAGCATTACGAAGACAAATTCAAGGCGATGACCCAGGAGCATCAAGCTGCTATCAACAAGGCTAACCAAGATGCTCAAGCCAAGCTAGACGCCGCCCATCTTCAATACCAGTAGGATATGAACACTTACCGAGAAGGCCTCAGAGGGTCTGTTGTAATTTCCCTCCTTCAAGCCAAGTTAAAGATGGCTTATGAGGCCAAAACCATGGGCTTTGAATGCCCCTCCTGGAATGTTAACGCTTGGAAGGCGAAATTAAAGGATCTCGGGGGTAATCCTGTGGAGTATCCTGCGAATCCTACGGGTGAAGAGCCTTCCAAGGCGGTAGAGGAGGCGGCTGATGCTGGTGGCGATGCTGAGAAGAATCCTGATGGTGATGCCGGTGTGGGTGCTGGAGGAGATGCTGCGGTTGAAGAAGGTGCTGCTCCTTGAAAGCAGCGAAGTGGGCGATGATGGATATGCATGCCTAGGCTGGAGCCCACTTTTTAATTTTTGATGGTTGTGGTAGTTGTCGAACAATTTACTTTCCTTGTCTGTTAAACAATTTACTTTCCTGCACTTAGACAATACGATGGCCAAAGGTGGAGGGATCCTGAGTTTCAGGACGAAGCCCTTGGTCATCGATTCTTAGTATGTTTTATTTTGAACAATTTAACAATTGAAGGTGGAGGGATCTTGGGTTCCAAGACGAAGCCTTCAATTGTTTAAGTAAATATGGTTAAGACTAATTGTGTTTCTGGTGGATGGATCTTTGTTTGAGATGAAGCTAGAAACACAATCTTTTGCTATGTTAATAAACTAACCTCTTTTGGCCTTATCTATTGTTGTCCACTTTTGCAAATCTTGTTATGTGTTGTTAGATTTGAATGTAGTTTCAATTTTCAATCTTAGCATAATATTTCAAACATTCTGACCAAATATCCTAAGAATATATCCTGGTCAGGATACTCATGAATATTCTATCAAGACTTTTCTCAAACATAGTTTCAAAAACTCGGACAATTTAGACAAGGCTTTTAAATAATAAAAAGGAGAGATCATACCAGAAATAGAATACACCTCAATCCTTAAACTTCAATCCTCTTGCAACCTTCCCATCGAAAATGTCCCCAGTCTGGGATCTTAGTGAACCAAGTCCAAATTTGATCCTTTAAGTTTTTCACAATGCCTTGAGAGGAATGTCCCATGTACACGTCGTTTTTAAATACTTAGGAACTTTTGTGCATCAATCACAACTGATTTTACACTTGTACATAACTTTAGCATTACAGGGGATAAACCCTAAATATCCTGGAGATAAATCCTCAATATTATGGGGATAAACCCTAAGTATACTGGGGATAATCCCAAATTTTCATGCGCTACAGGCGGGAGTGTATAAACTCCAAGACTTAGAAAGGTGAAAACCTTTAAACCTTCGAGAGTATGAAAATACCCTTTCGTGAGAGAGGGTGATCAATCCTCATATACCTTTATGATCCAGGATATAGCCAATAATAACGAAATTGTCAGCCACTTTTACATGGACCGGTCCCGCTATCTTGAACTATCCCTAGATAACTTGCGCTCCAGGTTGAATGTTTAAACCCAATTCGAGAGAAAGGTGAATACCTTTAAACCTTTGAAGGGATTAGAATCCCTTAGTCGTGAGAGAGGGGGCCAATCCTCTAATATTTCGAATTATCCTGAGTGTATATCCTGGAGCTATATCCCGAAGCATATTCTGCAAAACAACCTTGAACTAAGGTGGGTGTTAGTTTGGCTAACACCCCTCCGATGCTTAAGTCAGTATTGGGTTCAAAAGGAATAAAATAAAATTATATTTAAAAGAGATAGAATTCATACCATCCTGAGTAAGAAATTAAATTCTAAACTCACTTGTAATAGGCTTTGAGGTGTATAGCATTCCAGAATTTTGGCAATATATCCCCCTCTATATTCTTAAGCATGTATGCTCCTTTCCTAGATTCCGATTCAATCTCATATGGTCCTTCCCATTTTGGAGCTAACTTTCCATCAGCAGGGTTAGTAGTATTTTGAAAAGCTTTCCTCAATACCCAATCTCCTACTTGAAACCTTCTAGTCCTTAGGTTTTTGTTATATGCTCTAGATATCCTCTGTTGATATGCTTCCATTCTTAATTTTGCCGCATCCCTAGTCTCATCGACAGTATGCAATTCTTGGCATAGAGCTTCAGGATTCTTCTCAGGATCCCAGAGATTGGATCTTGCTGTAGGTATCACCATTTCTGTCGGGATCACCACTTCTGCTCCAAACACTAAGGAAAGTAGAGTTTGCCCAGTTGCACTATTTACTGTTGTCCTATCAGCCTATAAAATAAAGGATAACTCTTCTGCCCATCTTCCTTTCTTAGCTCCTAGTCTTTTCTTCAAATTGTTGACAATTATCTTGTTTGAGGATTCTGCTTGTCCATTTGCTGGAGGATGTACCGGTGTGGATGTGATCATTTTAATTCCCCAACTCTTGCAAAAATCGGTTGTCCTTTTACTGATAAACTGAGAGCCATTGTCACAAATTATCTCGGCTGGTATCCCAAATCTAGTCAGGATATTCCTCTTTATGAAGGATACTACTTCCTTGTCTCTGACTTGAACAAATGCCTCAGCTTCAACCCATTTGGAGAAATAATCCATCATTGCCAGCATAAAAACTTTTCCTCCTGGAACTTTTGGCAACTTTCCCACTATGTCCATACCCCATTTCATGAATGGCCAAGGGGAAGCAATAGGATATAGTAGTTCAGCAGGTTGATGTAGTATATTGTTGTGCCTTTGACACGCATCACATCTTCGAGTATATTATGCGGCATCTTTCCTCATCGTCGGCCAATAGTATCTTGTTCTTAACACCTTCGAGAACAACGATCTACCCTCGGTAAGGTTGCCACAATCCCCTTCGTGTATATCTTGAAGTACTTCCTTAGTTTCGGGATCCTCCAAGCACCTCAGGTATGGTCCTGCATGAGATTTCTTATATAGAACATTATTTATAATAGTGAATCGAGATACCTTCATCCTAGAAGCCTTAGGATTCTCATCCTTTGGGATGTGTCCTTCTCTGAGGTATTTCCTGATTGGGGCCGTCCAGGACTTAGGATCCTCTTCAGGATACTCATCATCAGGATCCTGGATACTTGCTACGTCCTTATCCTGAGATTTGAAAAGATCCACTGCAGGATATAGGATATGTAATATTGGTATCTGAGTTCTTTTTGGTATTCTGACTGATGATCCTAAGTTTGCCAAGGCATCTGCTTCAGCATTATCCTCTCTTTGTACCTGTTCAAGTGTAAAAACATCGAAATATCCTGCTAATTTTTTGAGAATTTCAAGATACTCGATTAACCTTTCACCTTTGACGACATAGGATCCATTAAAATGGTTAGTAATTAACAAGGAATCAACATATACTTGCAAACTTTTAATATTCATACTCATGGCCAACTCTAATCCTGCAATTAAAGCTTCGTATTCTGCTTCATTATTAGTGACAGGAAATTCACATCTAATAGCCTGGGGTAATATGTCCCCCTGTGGCGATTTTAGTAGTATACCCAATCCTACACCTCTCACATTAGATGCACCATCAGTATATAACGTCCAGGATTCTAAGGTTTCTCCTAGTTGTTGTACTTCTAGGTCTACTTCATTTTGAATCACTACTGAAATCAGCCACAAAGTCTGCTAGAGCCAGAGACTTTATAGCATTTCTAGGTTCATATACTAGATCATAGGCACTTAATTTTACTGACCACTTAGCCATTCTACCCGACATCTCAGGTTTCCTAAGCACATTTTTAACAGGATAATTAGTTTTAACATGAATCCTATGTGTCTCAAAATAATGTCTAAGCTTAGTCGATGCCATAACTAGGACCAATATCAATTTTTCTAAATGAGAATATCTAGTTTCAACATCTAAAAACCTTTTACTAACATAATAGACAGGATACTGCTGACCTTCGTGATCCTTTACCAGAACAACACTTACTGCACTCCCTGATACTGCAGGATACAGGGATAATGGTTCACCATCCTCGGGCTTCATCAATAAAGGTGCAGTTGAAAGATATTGCTTCAATTCCTGCAAGGCTGCTTCATGCTTCTATCCCCATTCGAATTTCTTATTCTTTTTCAGGATATCGTAGAATTCCTTGCATTTCTCCGAGGATCTCGATATAAACCTATTTAATGCTGCTACTCGCCTTGTTAATCTTTGTACATCTTTCATGTTGGAAGGTGACTTGATATCCAGGATAGCTTTAATCTGTTCTGGGCTTGCTTCTATCCCCCTTTTCGTCACCATATATCCCAAAAAAATTTCTTGCCCCCACTCCAAAATGGCATTTGGCAGGATTTAATTTCATATTGTATTGGTCCAGGATATCAAATGCTCCTTCAATATCCCGGAGATGATCCTCAGCCTTCTTGGATTTTACCACCATATCATCAACGTACACCTCCATGGTGTCCCCCAGTTTGTCTTTAGTTATCATGTTCACCAATCTTTGATATGTTGCACCTGCATTTTTCAGGCATAGCAGTATAACACTAAATACTTGTTGGTGTCATAAAAGCAGTATCCTCCTGGTCCAAAGGTTCCATTTGTATCTGCTGGAATCTTTAGGATGCATCCATGAAGGTTAACATTTCATGACCGGCAGTGGCATCCACCATCGAGTCTATATGAGGCAGAGGGAATGGGTCTTTAGGACATGCTTTGTTCAAGTCTGTGTAGTCTACACAAACTCTCTATTTCCCATTCTTCTTTTGAACCACGACTACATTTTCTAGCCATTTGGGAAATTTGACTTCCCTAATCCTCTTGGACTTCAATAATCTTTCAACCTCTTCCTGAATAATTGCGTTTCGTTCAGGAGCAAACTTCCTTCTCTTTTGCTGAACAGGCTTGAAGGACCTGTCGATTCCACGTTTGTGAGTTATAATATCCTTCGAAATACCTGCCATATCCTCATGCTTCCATGCGAATATTGACATCCTGCATTTCAAAAAGTTAGTCAATTGATTTTCAATATCCTGAGGGATATTGGTTCCCACGAGCACCGAGATATCCGGATTATCCTGATCCAGAATAATTTTCTTAACATCTTGCTCTGAAGCCTCTGTGATATCCTGGGCTCGTATCTTTAGTTGCTATCCTGTTTGGGCTTTGTTGAAGATTTCATCGAGGAAGAATAACATTCCTTTGCCTCTTGTTGATCACTTTCCACCTTGACAACCCGCCAAGGGGTAGGGATCTTGATATACTGATGATAGGTTGATGGCACAGCGTTCATATCATGGATCCATGGCCTACCCAATATAATATTGTAGCAGGATAAGGAGTCCATAACACAGAAGCGTTGCATTGAGTCGACTCCTTCAACATATACTGGCAGCTTTATTTCTCCCACAGTATTCTTAGCCTCTCCACTGAACCCAACAAGTACAATGGATTTAGAAGTGATCTCCATTGGGGAAATATTCATCCTCTCCAGTGTTTCTAGTTGAATAATGTTGACGGAGCTGGCATTATCCACCAGTATCCTGCGCACAAAGTGATTAGCAGTATATAAAGTTATTACCAAACCATCATGATGGGGATCCTGGACAGTATCCCTGTCATCACTATTGAACGTGATCACTTTATCAGTTGTGAGGGTCGTCATCCTGGTTGGCTTGTCTCCTCGTTCTGCCTTAGCCTCCTTTGCATGTCTTTTTGCTGCAGAATAAGAGGTTCCACAGATGGCGGATCCTCCTGAAATAAAGTTAATTATCTTGGCATCCGCAGGAGGTGATGCTGCTCTTTCAGGATCCTTCTCGGTATCCTGACCCTTATTCTTCTTTCTTCCCAGAAGATCCTTCAGATATCCTTTGCTTAAAAGATAGCTTATTTTAATTCCCCAGGGCTACGCAATCTTCCATAACATGTCCAAAATCCTCATGGAAGGCACACCACTTGGATTTATCCTTCCAGTCAGCTTTTGGTTGTTTTTCCTAGGCCACCTCGCTTTGTCTCCCAAACCCTGCATAGCATACATTAGTTCAGGTATGTTAACAGAAAAACAATATTTTGATAATTCAAGATACTCCTCAGGATCCTCGTCTTCAACAGCATTCGCTTTCTTGTTGTCATTCTTGCCATATGGCTTAGAGCGATATGATTTGTATGAGTATTCTGACTTCCTGTTAGTTGATTCATAAGTTGAGGATGAATTCATCCTCTCTTGCATTTTTTTATCATCTTCCAGTCGAATATATCTCAAGGCCCTGTTTCGAGCTTCATCCCGATTCCTACAAGGATTCATTACAAGATCCTGGTAAAATTGGGAATCTTTTTGCAACCCCATTTTGAATGCCTGTACAGCCGTTGCAACATCAAGATGTGGGATATCCAGAGATTCCCTGCTAAACTTGTTCACATAATCCCTTAAGGATTCCTGAGGCCCTTGAGTTATCCTGTAGAGATCACTGGTTAGTTTCTCAAAACTTCGACTACAAGAAAATTAACTATTAAATAAATTGACTAAGTGAGCAAATGATGTAATTGAATGAGTTGGAACGTTTAAGAGCCATTTTAAAGCTGATCCTGTTAGAGTAGAGCCAAAACCCTTGTAGAGGCATGCTTCCTTGAGATCCGGAGGGATAGGGTTAATTTCCATCCTTTCCCTATACTAAGCAATATGCTCTTCAAGATCCGTGGTTCCGTCATAGAGCTTCATGTTGGGGGTTTGAAATCTTTTCGGGATTTCAGCATCACATATAGGATATGCAAACCGGGATATCCTGTGGCTATCCTGGGACACTTCTGGAATTGGGTAGACCACCCCAGGTACACTGAATATCATATCCTTCAACTTCTGAAGCTCCCTAGAGAGTGCTGATGTCATATGATGTGTGTTAAGTGCGATATGTTTTAGCTATATATTTTAAGCCCTTTTTACACTTTTAGCCAAGTTTTAAATTTATAAAACACGATATTTACTAACACTAAACACACATATGGGCAAGTGCACCCATCGTGGACGTAGCATAGTGTTGGTAAGATACCGAGGTCGTCCAAGGACACAAGAGCTTTTAGTACCGGTTTATCCTCAACGTCTAATCAAATCAAAATGTTAGAAAAAAGGTTTTTTAAACTAAGAAAATAAAACTAACTAAAATGCTGAAAAAGAAAATAAAAATAAAAACAGATAGACAAGATGAATCACTTGGATCCGACTCGTGTGTAGTGTAACCTTTGATTATTTTCGCACTTTTGCACTTGTTTAAGAGATTATCTTAGTTATTGTAGTAGGCCCCTCTTTTGAAGGCGACGTTACCCTCAACCCAGTAGTTTGAGTCAGCAAGGATACAATCCTTGTCACACCCCTAAAATCCACCTGCGGAGTACCACCGCTTGGAGGCGTGACATGACCAGGATCAAGCCACCAATCATATTGAACATGTAATTAATAACAAGTAATAGTAAATGCAAACCAATCATTCAATATGATAGGTGTTCAAAACGTAAGTATAGTTTCAAAGTGTAGCGGAAGCATAGCGTAAAACCAAAGCAAGTAATGAGTTTCTAATGTTTAAGTTTATAACATGGCATCCACAATCCATGTCCCATAACGACCTGTTCCTCCCTGTGCAAGCTCCATATGTACCTAGGGTCCTGCAAGGCATGCAGCAGAGAGTCAACAACTAGTTGAGTGAGTTCACAGTTAATAGTTCAGTAACTGTAATAGTAGGATAAACTTTATGTTCGTTCGTTAACTCATATATCGTATTAGTTTGCATCGCGGTCTCCAATACATGTGTGCGAAGGTTAGGGAAAATTTTCCCAAGTATTCTAGACTAGGTATATTTGTATCGCAGCCACCCGGCATGTGTGCGAAGATTTAGTGTATGGTTCGCAGCCATCCCAGGCATGTGTGCGAAGATTAGTCATATTATCGCAGCCAACCCCGGCGTGTATGCGAAGATCAGTTCTATTAGTATCACTAGTCTAGTAGTATCTTATCAATAACCCACCCGAGGACCATATCATTAAATTCCATTAGCTAGGTAAGTACAAGTAAAATATCCAATCCCATTCCCACCCTGGGAACCCCATGCCTTGGCTGTGCGAACTCACCTTGGTTTGCTCGGTATGCTAAGTTATATGCTCACAGTTACTCAGTCACGTCCTAAAGTACGCACGTATACATAATCAGTTCGTATTTACGAAGTTCACGTAATCGCAAGATCAATGTTTAACAAGTAGTATATATTATAAACAACATCGTACAAGTCATGCATAGTATCTAACAGCAGTTAGTTAACTCAGTTAAGTTTAGCAGAATAGTTAAGTTACTGTGCAGGTATCCAAATCGGCGAAACACGTTTCCTTTCGTCAAGATACCTCGGCGAAACACACTCTGTTTCGCCGTATACCCTTTTGGCGAAACACATTCCTGTTTCGTCGATTACCCTCGGCGAAACAACCCACCTGTTTCGCCGTAAACTCCGTTTCGTGAACCCATCAGTTACGTCGCAACATGACAGTTACAGGCATTAACACAGAAACCCTAATGATCAAGAACAGCCGTTATCACATCAACCGTTAATCATACAAAAATCGTTCAACATATAATCATCACCTAATCATGATGTACAGCCTATACCCTAAGCATAGCTTGATAATAAAATCCCGAACATCTACATCGCCTAACATATGCACACAGGTAGATCCGATATTTGTGATCTAAAAATAATCAGAATCTATGCTAACAATCATTAACATGCATAACCATTGCAAGATTCATGAAACCATATACAACATCAAGCTTCGCATAAGGTTACGTAATCGATTAGTCATACAATACCAAACCAAGATCATCATACGCATATCCGTTCCAGGAATCAAACATAAACATAAACACGAATCGAGTAGTCAGGCAATCATGAAACAAAATTAACATACAAGCAACTAACCGAGATGAATGGGATGATTGTTCGATCGCTCAAAGACTTGGGGAAATACACACGGCTGCCGTCACACTTGGGAAGGAGTTCTAGGGTTTCGTGTTTGCAGAAAAGTGTAACGTAGTAACTCATTCCGTGCAACTTATACGCGTTTTAATGTACCGGGCCGTAATTGGGCCTCGACGAATCTGGGCCGGCGAAACACTTTGGTTTCGTCGAGTTAGAGTTGACGAAACAGATCTTGTTTCGTCGCGATGGTCTTTGGCGAATCACTTGTTGTTTCGTCGGGTTCATTCATGGTTTAATATTCTAAGTTTTTCAACAAGTTCCACGTTATAACACCAAACACATAAACATGCAATACTCACAATACGTTTTGTCATAATACAACGTGTAAATTTACAAGTCAAATAAATCAAGCAACTAAACAGTCAAAGTCAACGTGCAACAAATGCGAAAATGAAAGTCGGAAACTCGAGTTGTCACATTATCCCCAACTTGAAAGAGATTTCGTCCCGAAATTTAGCATGCGGTTACTGAGGAAGCTAGGTAAGTTGTATCGTTTACTGGTTTTCCCGGGGTGTCACATCATCCCCCCGTTGATTTGGAATTTCGTCCCGAAATTCTGCAGTAGTAGCTTCAGCCTCAGTAGTGGTTGCATTGGTTCCGAATAATTGGGGATACTTGAGTTTCATTTGATCTTCACGCTCCCAGTGAACTCTGGGCCGCGACGGGAGTTCCAACGAACTCGAACAAGAGGGATTCTCGTGTTCTTGAGGACCTTAACATCCTGGTCCATGATTTCAACAGGTTCCTCGACAAACTGCAACCGCTCGTCGATAGTGAGCTCCTTCAAGGGAACTATGAGGGTCTCATCTGACAGACACTTCTTCAGATTCGACACGTGAAAAACATTGTGAACTGCACCGAGTTCAGCTGG